>NC_063361.1:26688817-26745928 GCF_021869965.1 Rhincodon typus | reverse complement strand
CCTGCTGTGTTCATCCAGCTCTACACCTTGTTATCTCACATACTCCAGCATCTGCAGTTCCAACTATCTCTCTCCAATACAAATAATGATTGTGAGGAGGGATGGAATCAATTTCCAGGGCATGGAGTTTGTGGCAGAGGCTGAAGACAATGGTTACAATCATTCAGATGATTAACTCTGTAGCTTGTACAGCAATGGCTATCTGAGACAGAGGTAATGGATGACGGCAGCTTGTAGATGAGGAAGAGGAAGAAGCCAATTTGTGACACACAATTCCACCAACAGCAGTGTGATAGTAAGCAAAGAATCCCTTTCAACAATATTCTCCTCCTCTTCTTCTGAGACGGCTGCTCACTCTGGAGATGTAGCTCCTGAAGTAACTCAACATGCAAAGCTGGATCCAGCCTGCTACAGGTGGGATTTGCAGGGGTGAATGGGTGGGATGCTTAAGATTTTACATACTCCTTCTGCTGTTTGTGCTTGGCCTCCACTTAGGATGAAGGCTAAGTACTGTCCAAAGGAGAATTAATTCCATGCTCCTGTTTGAATTGTTTTAACTTTGATCTTGTCTTTAAGAGAGTTCACTGTTAAATACTCCATCTGCTGTGTGTTTACCATGTTGCAATCTGCTTGACAGTTATCTGTTATTGATTTGCAAGAAATGTACACAGAAATCTGTCTATTTGCTGCAATGTCGGCTTCATAACTTATAATGTGTTTCACTGTTTTAGATGGACCAGCCCAAAGAGTTAATCGATCCTTGAAGACAGACTGATTATTAGACCAATATCGTTACCTTGACATCCTGAACATTGGTGGAAACGATCACACCAATGGGGCCTATCCTGCTTGAAGTCATTGATTTACATGTGAAATGTATGGTAGAAAGTCTGAAATCATGTCAAAGTGCATGAGGCAACCCAAGAAATTTTTGTTCATTATTGCATTGGAGAGTGTTGCAAACAGCATTTTGGTAAACAGACAAATCCCTAACAACAGGCCAGTTTAATTTACTTCAAAAAGGCAAGTGGTCAGACTGTATGCTGGAGGGATAACAAGCAAAGGAATTCAAAGGTGTAGTGTCAGAAAATCCCAAAATTCCTAATTTAAATTGGGACACAGCAGACCTCCTAACAGAATTTAAAACGCTGGTGGTTCTAGAATCAGGAGTGTCTGATGTAGAAGTACAAGCCATTAAATTTGCATGTCAATGGGAATAAATATCTATATAGATTTAACAAGTCAGGATTAGCAACTAAAGAGTTAAGAGACACCAAAAAATATGGACCACATTAGGAGATCAATTCAGAGCCAGATTAAAGTTCTGTATTGGTCAATTCGAATTTATGTCAATTAAACAGAAACCTACAGAATACATATTCCACTTTATGAGAGAGGGTACAGAAAGAAAGGCTCATTCTGTGATTTACAAATGGAGAGCTAACAACGGTCCATTTACCTGAACTTCACAGGTATACTACATCGATGCTATAGGACCGGCAATTGAAAGTATACCAGCATGCTATGACCTTGCACTAGTCACAATCCTTGAATTTAGTCAAATGTGATGTGATGTGGCTTTAAGAGGTGCATTTTGTTCTGGTGTTTTTTTAATGAAGAAAGGTTGTGACAGAGGTGACAAGTGAGCTGTTGCCAGGCAATAAAGTAAAGAACTTGTGAGGCCTTGGTTTTTTTCTTAACTTGGAACAAGAGAAGCAGCCTGAAGGCTGGGGTCAAAACTCCCACAGAGCCAGAATTTTAGTTTAACTTTCAATAATTGCTGGGGTCTTGAGGCTGGATATGGAAGCTTTTGTTCCTCTCTCTGTTACATATAAAAGCTTCGGCTCTCTTGCTGTTGCTAGAATTGCATGTGAGACAAACTATTTTACTGAATTTCATATTGCCAAGGGTGTGTTTAAGGGACGTTACTTAATTGGAACAGCTGCTGTTTAGTAGTTAAATAATTTATTACTCGGTTAAGTTTTCTGTTAGAGTTGAGCTATTCTAATTCTTCTTTCCTTTGTTTGTATTTTAACTATAACATAACAATAAAATATGTTTTGCTTCAAGCCAGATAGTTTGAATGATTGAATTGCATCTGGAACACAATGCCTTACACTTGCCTTTAAAAATAAGAAAACCTTGGGGTATTGGTTATCTTCTTAATATATTTTGAGGTAGTTTGGTCTGATCCATAACAATAGGAGACACAACAGATAATGCAACAGACTTTTGGAGAAAGTGAATGTGAAAGAAGAATGGAACACTTCACTTTCTTTTGAATTGATGGAGCTAAAATTTCGGCTTGTGGAAAACAATAAAATGAAATACAACCAATTGACTCAGGAGAAAGCCAATCTTACCATCTCAAAGATGATGAAGTCTTTAGCCAATACTCCCATTTAGTTCATAAATGTGAATGAAGAACTAGAAGAGAAAGAAAAGAAGCAGGGTGATACAAGTCCTCTCCCATTAATCCAATAAAAAGATGTATACGAACATAGGCAAACAGATCAGGCTCAGCAGGAGCAGCTGGAGAAATACTGGCTTTACCTCAAAGCAATATTGGTGAAATTGACTGATCCACAGAAGCACATGGAGATGCACAGCATACACAATGAGAAGTTGTAATTCACTCATGAGACAATCCCTTCAAAAATAAATGCAATTATGCTGCAGTGTAAGAAAGTAAGCATGGCGTAGAGGAACCAAACAATGACTAAAGCAACAAGTCTAAAGTCCAGGCTTCCATGGAAAAAAAAAATTGCTGTTGAGTTTGGACAATTAATAGGGGAAGTTATGAAGGAGACTACATACTGACTTAATGCAAGGCTATAACTTTGATAGAATTAGAAGAATTCAGAAAGTAAAACCAAATGCTTCAAAATAATTTTGAAACCCTTTAGGAACAAAGCAGCAAATGCCAAGAAGATTTGAACCACTCAAAATTGCTGAGGAACAAAACAAAAACAGAAAAATCTGGAGAAATTCAGCAGGTCTGGTAGCACCCATGGTGAAAAAAATAGTTAAGATTTTGAGCCCAATGACCTCTTTTCAGAACTGGAACGAGCTCAGTCAGCAAATAAGCTTGACTGTAGTGCCTGGAGAAGTTAACTCTGGGACAGCAACTGTAATCCACGAAAGATCAAAAGCTTCACAACTCAAACAGGAATGATGGATTGATACCACACATTGCAGAAATTGGAAGTGCTCAACATTTTAAAGAGAATGTTGAATTTTGGGGAGCCCATTTAATGGGAAGGATTACAAACAGGCTGGCATTGAGCATGCATCTGACCTCGGCGAAATTCTTTCTTGGAAAAGAGCATCTTACCAGCTTTTTCTAAAATAATCGCCAGCAGCCTTTAGCCACTGGAGGACTGACACCAATTCTAGTAGTGTCCAGGCCATTGTGGGAGAGTTCGCTACCCTAGGCTAGAGTGGAACCTGACTCAAAGTCCTCACCAGTGTTCCTCTGACATGTGTGAGGGTTGCTGACCTTCGGTTCTTCTTGGCTTTCCCTTGTGGATCTGCTGATATTGGTAACATGGGAAATGGAAGCACAAACTCAAAGCCTACCAATTTATAGGAGCCCAAACAAAGGCACCAATATGCCATGTTTAAACTAGCAGATGAACTACTTGAGGAATGATTTGACCTGAAGAGCTGTCCTATGTTTTAATGACCATTTCAGCTGTATTGTGTGGTAAAGTGGAATAATTAAGGACTGTTATGATGTCATGGTGGTGTCTAAAAATGGAAGCAGTAACTTGAGTACGTAGGGTGTCAGACAGAATTTCCCCTTCTCTCTCTCATGTACCATGTTCTGTTTAGTAAAACTGGTTAAAGTTAATTTACCTGAGCGCACACCTGATCTTACTACATAACAAGGTGTGGAGCTGGAGGAACACAGCAGGTCAGGCAGCATCAGAGGAGCAGGAAAGCTGATGTTTGGGGTCTGGCCCTTTCTCCAGAAGTCTGGTGACGTGGGCTCAAATCCCACCATGGCAGATGCTGGAGCTTGAATTCAATATGAAAAATCTGGAATTAAGTGTTGAATGCTGACTGTGAAACCATTGCCTTGCGTGACTTTCTGTGTAGAGTTTGCACATTCTCCCCATGTCTGTGTGGGTTTCCTCCCACAGTCCAAAGATGTGCAGGTTAGATGGATTGGCCGTGCTAAATTGCTCATAGTGTTCAGGGGTTTCATAGACTCCCTACAGTATGGAAACAGGCCCTTCGGTCCAACAAGTCCACACTGACCCTCAGAGTATCCCACCCAGACCCAGCCCCCCATAACCCACCTAACCTACACATTCCTGGACACAATGGGTAGACACAGGGAGAATGTGCAAACTCCACACAGAGGGTCACCCAAGGCTGGAATCGAAACTGGGTTCCTGGCACTGTGAGGCAGCAGTGTTAACCACTGAGCCACCGTGCCGCCTTATGTGTAGATTAGGTGGGATATGGGGATGGGTCTGGGTCGGATGGTCTATGGAGAGTCGGTGTGGACTTGTTGGGCCGAAGGGCCTGTTTCTACACTGTAGGGATTCTATGATGATGAAAATCAGAAAGAACCACACATGAAATGATAATAATTCCATGAAGCTTAGGGCTCAGAGATGACCAATCTTTACTAAAGTATCAACACTTCCTGCCCATTTTTAAGACCAGGAGAATGCGGCACAGTCATGTCTATTGCCCATTGTTATCCTTACTGACATCCTACTTTTCTGCATCAACTTTTCACATAACATTTATTTACAATACATCCTGATTACATAGCAGGTGATAGAAAAATTATAGCCCTTTCTCGGTTGGATCATTAATTCCAAAATTACAGCCCACATAAAACCAACAAAGGGCCATTCCTTGAAATCACAAAAAAAAGGCCCTCGTATTACCTGCTGCACATCCTTACTGTTACATACCAACCTACAATTAAAAGCAATTACCAACTAGAGATGAAAACAGTGCCTTGCACCTAGGCTTCAGGGCTGACCTGGGAGCCCAGATAACTTAGCTGCCTTGTCATTATCTGGAATAATAATTAAGCATCAAAGAGCAATCTATGAACTACAATGAAAATCTCCAGCTGGGAACACTGAAGTGGATAAGGTAACATGCCTTGTGGCTGTGACTTTCAATCTGCCATGTAATAAATTAACTTGAGTCACGTGTCAAATCAGAGTGTGTCGGCAACTACTGTAGACTGCAATATAGAAGATGATCAATACTCAGAGTATAAGTTAATACGCCCTCTTCATTTTCCTGTTAATAGATGCATGTTAATGGCCACAGGAGCTGACCTTAATAATTCAGCTCACAAATACACACAAAGATTGTGTCAGTGCTTGTGATAAGTGAATGACATAAGCTGTTTTGCCAAGAAATTACATGGGGATTTAAATCACACCTACATAGAGCAGACCACTCTGATACTCAGTGACACAATTTGCTGTCCTCCAATCAACAACTGCATTCCAATATCCTTAGTCATGCTTACTAACATGGCAACATTCAAACGGGAACATCCCTTTTCAATGGTCCCTTTTATTGAATCTTAGTGAATTTATAGAGAATTGATCACTGCCAATTTTCAGGCATCCGTTGTGTGATCAACTTTAAGTTTTGAATGAATATTTTATTCCCCCCTCAAATTGATCATCAAATTTGAAAAGTGCTCTACAAAGCATTTCAACTTGGATATGATGAGAAGTGTAATAATATTCAGCTTCTATCCATAGCACTTTTTGGTGCCACCATACAAATATTTAAATACAGTCAATGACAAATACACAGCCTGAGGCATTCTCCAAGTTACTAGCCCTTTGTACACTAGGGCTGAAAGGTATTTGTGGCCCGTCCCCATTGTGTCCATGTGGCAGCTACCCTAAGCTTTACTGCATCCCTCAACAAAGAGCCTTGTGTCTTGGAATGTGCCAGTCACAAACCTTGAAGAAGTATTCCCACTGATGATATATGTCTGAAAGACAAGCTCCTATTAATGGATATCTCCTAATCAAGAGGACCCCGTTGACAATCATCCTTTATGTGAATATCTCCATTAAAAAAGCATTTCATTAACAGGTGCCTCTGTTGCCCCATAATGGCTGCTGTCAGCACAGAAATTGCAAGCTGTCAATTGCTTATCACTTGGTATTTCATTCTGTTCATTTTAAACGATGGTTCTTGATGGATTTCAAGTAACAACATAAGAATGTATCACAAGTGTCTCACTATACTTCCTGGGACCAGAAGCCTGTTACGGTGTAAAGAATGACTCGCTCCATTCAGCTCTTAATTTGCTCACTTATTTAAAGTTATTAACACTGGCAAACGTTTGAAGCCAAATAGCAATATTGGTAATAGACTTTTGCTCAAAGCAGTATTTCAATTAAACAGTAGCCTACTGATTAGTTGACAATCCATAACACTAAACGTGGACAGTTCTGTCTCCCAGTTTATAAACTAGTTGAAGCCAGGGGGTATTGTATTTCTTTTCGTTATATTGCTCACTTTTCTCTCCATTTAATTACTGTGGATGTTTTTCAGTGTCTTTTAAACCCTTTGGTAATGACACTGTCTACTCACTTATTGAGGCTACCTGAATTGTTACCATGACACTATTGCCATAAGGCATTGTGGCTAACCCACAAACATCTACATTAAAAGAAAGACTTTCATTTACAGAGCATTTTTCATGGCCACCAGATGCCTCAGCATATTTTAGGAGTGTAGTCACTATTTTAATGTGAACAGTGCAACAGAAACTTTGCACACTGCAAGCTCCCACACAGTGTGATAGTGATCAGATTATCTGTTTTTACCTTTTGCACTTTTTGACATTGATTGAGGGGTTGATATTGGCCAGGACAGTAGACATATTCCTGTGCTCATCTCAAAATCACTGACAGCTGTCTTTGCAGACAGTGCTTGTCTTTCTTGCGCTGCTCTGGATGAACGGGAGCTCAATCGAATTCAATAACTTTTTGGAGGATTATTCAAAATATTTTTGTGGTGAGGGCCACTCAAAGCTGAACCACTTTCCTTGCATTCTTGCACCAACAGAAGACGCAAAGTACAAAATATATATTGCGTGACTGAATGTTCAAGACAAATACCTTCTTCCAACCACAAACAGCATACAGTAGGTAAACAGTAAGGACATCTTGCTCCAACAGTACAGGCTGTGTGAGACCACTACACCCAGAGTGCTGTATATTCTTCTGGTCTCCATATGTAAGAAGGATATACAGGCGTTGGTGGTGGTTTGCTACATTGGTTCCCGGAATGACAAGGTTATTCTGGGATGAGGGTTGAGTAAAATGAGTCTGTTCTTTCTGCAGTTTAGAAGAATGAAAGGCAATCTCATTGAATCATACAAGATTCTGAAGCAGCTTGTTGGGGTAGACAGGAAGATGTTACTTCCATTGCTTTGAATCTAGAGGTCAGGGTGACAGTTGCAGGATAAGGGACTGAGTACTGAGAAGAGGGGAAATTTCTTCTCTCAAAGCATGGTGAATTTCTTCATCCCACAGGGTTGTGGAAGTCCCATCGTTATGTTTAAGGCAGCGGTGGTCAGATGTTTGATCTCTCAGAGAATTGGCGATATGAGGAGTGGGAGGGAAAGTGAAGTTGAAGCAGATGAGCAGCCATGATTATGTTGAACAATGGAATGAGCATGAAGGGCTTTGTAGTTCCTGAGAGGACTCCTACTCCTTTTTCTTATGTTCTTACATCCACAGGCTCCACATAAAATAATTCTATTTCATCCAACTATTAGTTCCCTGAGGTCTTTATCTGGACCAGGATATAGGAAATATATACCCTTCAAAAAATAAGAACTCTTGGGAAAGGGTCAAGGATCATAGTGCCATGCTTCACCAAGGTTGATGAAGAGGAAGATCAAGGTGCAATGTTTATAAAATAGTGGTGTTAAGTTTTAAAAGCATGTAAATCAGAGGTCCTTTATTTTAATCAAAGGAAGCTTGATCACTGTGAGACCATAAATTATACAACCTGTTTCGTTTTTCATTTGGAACTACAACTAAGCTGAGAGAATGTGAAATGGGTGGACCCATGGTGGATGAAATTTAATGTGGAGAAGTGTGAAGTGGAACATTTTGGTAGGAATGAGGATAAGGCAATAAAGGGCACAGTTATGAAGAGGCTGCAGGAACCCAGGGGGTAAATGTGCAAAAAACTGTTGTAGGTGGCAGGGCGGACTGAGAAAGTGGTTAAAAAGGCATATGGGATGCTGGGCTTTGTAAATAGAGCATTAGAGTACAAACACAAGGTTGTTATGTTGGATCTTTATAAAATATTGGTTTGGCCTCAACTGGATTATGGTGTTCAATTCTGCACACCACACTTTAAGAAGGATGTGAACATTTTAGAGAGGGTGCAAAGAAGATAGATGAAAACAGTACCAGGGATGAGTGACTCTGGTTACGTGGATAGATTGGAGAAGCAAGGCTTGTTCTTCTCAGAGGAAATTTTGAGGGAAGTTGCAGTCAAAGCACTCAACATTAAGATGGGCTTGGACAGTATAGAGAGAGAGAGAAGCTATTCCCTTTGGTGGCAGTGGGCATCAATTTAAGGTGATTGGCCTAAGAACCAGCAGTGACATGAGGGTAAACCTATATATGTAGCCATTGGTTGCCTGAGAGTGTGCTGGAGACAGACACAACTGGGGCTTTCTAAAATGGGTTAGAGAAGGACCTGAAGAGTAACAATTTGGAAGGGCTATGGGAATGGATGGGGGTGTGGGACTATCTGAGTTGTTCTTGCAGAGGAAATCACAACCTGAATGGCCTCTGTGCTGTAATTATTCTGTGGTTCTATTTATCCCCTCAATGGTAAGGTCTAATTGTCAATGCCCTACAGTATTTAAATGTGCGATATCCCTTGCAAATAATAAGTCGCTGTACGGTTTGCTGTGTGGATATCCGAAAGAGAGGAAGGTAATCAACGCTGCCAATGCAGAAGGCCAACAAATGGGGAGAGATTCAGAAATCTGATAAGAAGAATGACGATCTTGATGATCCCCAGTTTGAAAACCTAGAAGACAGGTGAGAAAGCTGCAGCACAGCTTTTGAACTGCAAATCCATCAAACATCCGGGTGGCATGGTGGCTCAGTTGTTAGCACTGCTGCCTCACAGCGCCAAGGAGCCGGGTTCGGTTCCACCCCCAGGCGACTGTCTGTGTGGAGTTTGCACATTCTCCCCGTGTCTGCATGGGTTTGCTCCAGTTTCCTCCCACAGTCCAAAGCTGTGCAGGTTCGGTGGATTGGCCATGCTGAATTGTCCCATAGTGTTCAGGGATGTGTGGGTTATAGGGGGATGGCTCTGGGTTGGATGCTCTGAGGGTCAGTGTGGACTTGTTGGGCCAAAGGGCCTGTTTCCATACTGTAGGGATTCTATGAACTTGAATTAAAAATAAAATTTTGCGGTGGCTGGAAATCTGAAACAAACACAGAGGAAACTCAGCAGGTCTGGCAGCCTCAGAGGAGAGAGAGAAGCAGAGTTAATGTTGTGAGACTGGTCTGAAGAGGAGCCATATTGGACTTGAAATGTTAACTCTGTTTCTCTCTCCACAGATGCTAACAGACCCGCTGAGTTTCTCCAGCATTCTCTGTGTTTGTTCCATTGAATACCTTGCCCTTCATAGTTGCAAAAATCCCCTGTTCAAGGCTTGGTCTGTGACAGGTATTTAAAGAGAAGCAAACTAAATTGGCAATACTTTTAAAACGTGATTCCTGTGCCATCATGTCTCCTTTTCAATTATGGGATATTTACATTTAATAGCACTCATAACTGTCACCCCTTGAACTGTGGCCAAGAGTTGATCAATGTCTTTCACATGTTTAATTTAACAAGCCGAAAACCAGATGGCTAGCCAAGGGAAG
Organism: Rhincodon typus; assembly: GCF_021869965.1. Classification (NCBI taxonomy): domain Eukaryota; kingdom Metazoa; phylum Chordata; class Chondrichthyes; order Orectolobiformes; family Rhincodontidae; genus Rhincodon; species Rhincodon typus. Next base: position 26,736,014 of record NC_063361.1, on the reverse strand, counting down.
CTGGAGCTTTCGTTTTAAAGAAATATTTTGTGCTGCCAAAATTTATCTCCTGTTTATGAGACTGTGCATTGTCTAACTCTGTGCTAAAATATGTGGTTAGGTGGAACATGCTCCACAGAAATTAGACTTCATTGGTGTATGACTATGAACTGGCCTTTTAACTAATTTGTATCCATTTCCTGGGTCTCTCTAATATTCTGAGTTGAAGTGAAGGAGTAAGTATTGGTATTTGACACGCAGCAAAGGTTTATGAATAGCAAACTCATCCTTCACAAGCTGTTTCTGTGGTCTTGCAAGGACGTAGGCTAATCTCTCAAGAAAAACGCATTGAAATCAATCTTTTCATGAGCTATTATGCTGTCAGATTTTTGACAGGTCAAGATAATTATTGAAAAAAAAACCGGGAGAAGGAACCTTGAAGGTCATTTTTAAGCATGGTCAAACTCAGATGTGACATCAACAGTGCATCTGTTTCTCCTGATCAAAGACACTGTCCTGAGACCACAAGAAGCTTCAGAGTTCTGTCCCATTTAAATGACACAGTGGGCACTAAAACTTGCACTTTGCTGCAACTCAGTTGTTACTGAAGTGGTATATAGTCAGATTGATATGCAAATGATGATGGTGTACAACCCTGACATCAACAGGCACATGCTGTTGAAGCTTTGAGAAGAATAGAGGGACTGATTCAGAGAACCATCATCAGAATTCTCTACACTGGTCTGTAAATGAAAGAGATTGTTGGAGCTGGTCACTGGTAGCTAAGGCAGAGCCCGAGATGCAGCTGACTCAGGGACAGTCTAAGTTGACGAATGTGGTGCACGTAGCCAGCACCCAGACCTCTCAGGAGACTGAACCCATGAGGCCAGAACAGCATAGGGTTGAACGTAGCACAAACCAGCAAGGCTGTGAGCAGTCTAACTACCAGGTTGGAGTTGTAGGGCTGCTTCTGAGACAGAATGTCCCGACAGAGTTTGAACTTACACTGTGTATAACCAGGACTCAAACGTTTCTGTGTGGCACATTTCTTACACACTAGAGCTGACTGTTTTCTGGGGGTGAGGTTTGGGCTGAAACTTGCAATTGGGGTAGGGCAGACTGCTCACACAACACACCCCACCTGCCAACCCCGAAGGATAGTCAATAGTTGACCAGATAAGAACCTGCTCCGCACAGCACAACACACTGCAGTCTGACTATATTGTATAGTTACTGGACTTTCACCCCTCTCCTTCCTTCGGGATCACTGACAGTGCCACAACCTCGGGAATGGGCTCTGCTGGTTCTGCACAGAGGCCAATAAAGAAGACGCCATGGATCCTGGTGTGGGGTATATTGGGTCAGGGAGCATTTTGAGGGAGGGGTCAGCGGGTGAGATTATCATGGCAGGCGGGTGGGAAGAAAGGACAGCAATGCTATCTCTGGGTCAGGAAGTAGGCTTCATGGACAAGCTGAATGTGGAGTGAGCATGAGGATAAATAGAAAGGAAATGAGAGGAAGATGAGAGGTTAGATATCTGGAAATCTTCAGAAGAGGTTGGCCTGGTGGGCTATGGTAAGGGGCAAGTGACTGAAAATGTTTGGCCTTAATCTTTGTGACAAGCCCTTTGTGCTTATTCTTAGAGGTGAATATGGAAGAGGCGCAAGGAGTTAGGGAAGTCTGTGGTAATATTTGCATTCTAGGCTCACCCATGCTTTGGCAAAAAAAATGTGCTTTATTAAGAATGTATTCATCACATTACAAATAAGTTCTGACGTCTAAAATAGGAATTAAAAATCAGTGCTTCCATGGTGTTATCATTGACTCACCTTTACTTGTTCCAGCTGAGATGCTTTGACTGTTTGTTCTCTGTGTATGCCACAACGTGACAGCTACTGTCACAGCTGACCAAGCCAGGCACTGCCTTTATACTGAGCACGGAGATTAGCTGGAAGGTCATGTTTGCTACAATGTCAAAGCTGAGACCTGATGTTTATTACTTTTTACCCAAGAAAGGTAGATGGAGTTAGAACTGTAGTATGGAAAGAGGCCATTTGGTGCATTGTGTCCTGACCCAGTCGACTTAAGTATCCATCCAGCCTGATCCCGCTTGCCTGCATTTGATCCATAACTTTGTTGGTTTTGGCAGCTCCAAGTTTTTTTTTGTAAAATTTCATGAGGACATCTGTCTCTATAGCCCTTTCAAGAAACTTCAGGTCCCAACCATCATGAGATAATTTCCTCTCAATTCCCCTCTAAACCTCCCATCTTAAATTCCTGCCCTCCTTTTTTTTATGGACCCTCAACCAAAGACATCACCCTTCTCCACTCTTTCAAGAACCTTCATAATTGTTCCACCTTAATTAAGTATCTCCTTAGTCAACCTCTGTTCCAAAGAGAACAACCTGACAATCAGTATCAGCCATGATCCAAATCATTGGCAATAGAGACGTAGGGGATTAATTGTCTTTCTCCCATCCTATTGGTCATATGTTAGGATATTTCGCCTCTATGTACCCTGTGCATCATACCGCTCTGTGTTCAAAGTTGAGGTGCAATGCCGGAAGGAACTGCAGCATAAAAGAAACACGACTATTTTCATTTTTCACCGCAATGCTGTTTTGCAGATAAAAATAAAGGTGACTTTTATGGAAGACCAGCATTTGATTTATTAAACTTGAAATGTTACATTTCCAACCGAGTGTTCACTCATCTATATGATAAGAGCGTTTCCAGGGGGATTGATGGACTGGTGGCAGCCGACATTGACAGAAAAATAGCTATTATCAAAATACTTTTCAGCAGTTACTGTATTTGTAAATATCACAGAAAGTGACAGCCCAAAGAGAACATGAGAGGATTTATCCGCAATCCTGGATTGTTCCCTAACCAAATGGCGGTATGTCGTCACATGATTCCAAACAGTTAACAACATACAGACACAAAAGATGTATCACCCAGTGACCAATGACATTTTGAAGTTTTTGGTAAAATGATATTCACAGTGGGAAGTCTGAGATAATGAGGATGATATTCACAGTGTTTGTTTGTTTCAATCTCACATTAAGAAAGTTGCAGGGAATCCGGAGCAGTGGGACAGTGTTCACTTAAAACAACTGACGAGAAGGTATGGAAAGGATGGTGCTTAGTCCACTTATTCGAAACACCACTCCTTTTGCATGTTTTACACAAAGGCAAGATTATAACAATGACAGCTATGAAACCAACTAGCTTCTCATGTGTAAAGCACATTTGTAATCAACCTGTTCAGAGATGTTATGACATTTCTGCAGTAGATGGGACTTGAACCTGAGTCTCTCTGGCTCAGAGGCAGGGACACTATCACCGTGCTCCAACAGCCCAAGCACACTTGCAGGTATGCTCTAATCAACCTGTTCATAGATATTATTACCTGTTTCTGGAACAGGATATGAATTGAACCCAGGACTCCTGGCTCAGAGGTAGGGACACTACCACTGCACCCAAAGGGATCCCCCCATCTAGCACAGATGTATTCTTGTAACAAAATGATAATTTTAGAAATCAACAGTGGAGGCTGTCAGAAAAAAAAATTGCTTCGCATAACAGACCTCAGTAAGGCTAGTGTCTCAGCCTACGTAAACTACATAGTAAAAAGCACAACAATATCTACGAAAATATTTTTTAAAAAAATCAACTTTCTCTGCATCTGTACTAAGCCAAGCAAAATGAGGTTAGACAAACAGATTCTTAACTTCAGAGGCAATATTGTTAGGTTGATGGAATGGCAGCTGTTTCCAATGAATCTACACTTCCCCTAATCCAGAAACTAGCATTGGCTGGAAGACCACATTAGGCTAATAAAACGCTACTTCCTTTGGTGAAATGCATATGTTAAAATCCTTGCTGGCCTTTCTGGTGACTTGAAATGTCTAAACCAAATTCAAAACCTCAAACAAATGAACCTATTTGGGGAAAAACTTGTGAATGCCCAATGATGACTTTTGGTCTAACTAAAAATAGTTTGCTTCGGATTTAACGTCGCTTTGCTTACACAACTGCCATTATTACAAGTCATTATCTGAAGTGTTTTACTAAATCTCAAATCTACTAAATGCGTCCCTTCAAAATATTGGCGCTTTTAAGTATAAAATATGGGCCTCTATGAGGCAAGGTTTTGAAAACATTGATTATTAAAACACAAAGTCCGAACTTTGCCAAAAAACTAAATGGCTTGTGTGATAGAAACCATAAAATAATGCCTTAAGCAAATAATTCGCTTTGAATGTTATCAAGGTGTTTTAAATAGAATTTATTAAAAATGGTGGTAACCTATCAATCTGAATTGTTGGAACATATATGGTTCTCTAGTCCAGTCTTTCACCAGTATTTTCTTATTAGTTCTTCGAAAGCAATTAGCAATGAACTCAGTTCATAGAGACAGTGTGCTCATTATCCCAATTAGGATCAAATCAGCTAATGCTTTGAAACATTTCAGATCCATCCACTTCCAGCCTCATGGCCTTGATATTTGTGGAGCTTGTTGTATGACGGACGATGATAACTGTTGAACGAGGGTTGCGTACAGGAAAGTCAGCTGCAATTTTGTACTTCTTCGCATTGGGTTCAAATTGCCTCCTGAACCTCTAGATTAAATAGGCACCCTTAACTAAAATGGGGTTGACATTTCATTTTCTCCATGTTATCTATCCAACTGAGGCAATGAGCTAGGGCCACTCTTCTGCTATCCCTTCATGTTTCCTTCTTTGGACAGCAGTACGCCGTGTGATGTGCTATTTGATTTTTCATCAACCGTTTTGGCTTCAAAATCATTTTTCTTCAGTGTTCTTTTTTTTCAGATTTTTGATTCTTTTTCTGTATAAAAAAAAACGCCCTCGCACTTAATATCTTTACTAGCAACTGACACATGTTAAAGAACTCACAAAAATATTGTGCAAAATAGACCTGGTAAGCCATGGTTCTACCAGAAATCTACGCACATCTAAATCAGTTCTGTAATTGTCTTTGTAACTGAAACCATATTTTCTTAATATGAAGTTCATCTAAATACATTTGCAGTATAAAACTGCTGACAATAGATGTTTAAGCAAGGAGGCAGAGTTCTGCCATGCATAACTTATAATGTTCACATTTATGACTGCATAGTTCCCTTTTAGTTTCCAAAATGTCTGTAATGATTTGAACCCTGAAGTCAATATGGTGCAAAGAGAAATGGTGTATGTGTTGCCCTCAGAGGACCTGGAGTGGCTCTGAAGAAGGCTGGTCCGAGAAATGGTGTCTGGAAGAGTGTAGTCGGTCGAAGGGTAAGGTTTGGCATTGCACAGACAGCAGCTGCTGTTAGAGGATTTGGTAAGAAGCCAGCTGCCAATGGTTTTGTGAGGTGCTTCTGAAAAGCCATCTTTGTCTGTAGAAAGGAAACAAACAAATATGATTAAGACATCTCAACCATTCCTGCCAATACTGTAGCTAAATAGACCTGTAATGGCTAGTCCACATCAAGACTGTTCAAATAGTGATGTTTATTGATTTAATCTTGTCTAAGATATTTCACTGTTATCAATCATACTTTTCCCAATAGAAGTTTTTTCTGTAGACACTAGGGGAATCATGGGATACAGGGATAGGGCGAGAAGGCGGAATTGAGGTAGTAAGTCAGCCACGATTTTACTGAATGGAAGGGCAGTCTCAAGTAGTTTCTTGACCTGCTCCTGCTCCTGTTTCCTATGTTTTTTACTTCACAGAAGGAGGCCATTCAACTCATTGTATCTGTACTAGCTGCTTGCTTAAGTGAATCCGAAACACTGCCCAGCTCTCTCTCCAGAACTCTATATTTTCTTTCTATTTAAAATGACTTAACCACTTTTCCTTCAGAAAATGCTGTGGCCTCTGCCTGCACCATTCCCTGTGGCAAAGTATTTTATGCTCTAACAATTCTGTACAAAGCAATTTCTCCCAAACCCTTGACTCACTTCCCCAGTGACAATTTTAAATTGATAGCCCTTTGTCACTAAGTTGCTAACCACAGGCAATAGCATTTCCCTGTACAAATAAAGCAAAACCTTCATAATTTAAAAAAAACTGACAAATTTATTCCTAGCCTGTGCAGCTTTTGTGGAAACACCCTTAATATATCAATTAAGTCTCTCCTTAAAGGGTATTTGGTTTCCTAACGATATCTTGCTGACTTGAGTTTGCTATTGTTTGATAATAATAGTGTATAGGTGAAGCTGACTTTCTTTTCAACTTTACTTGTACTTTTCCTCCAACTTCAGTACTATTACTGTGCAATTTAAAATAATAAAAGAAAAAAAATGGGCTTCTTCTGTTAGAGCTCTTCCTTACGAGAAAATAACATCAGCAGTGTGTTTTTAGTATTGGAAGTTAGATCACCTTCAAATCAGTTATAATACGTATTTGCATTTGTATTTTGTATTTAGCTATTCAGTATACAATTCGCCCTTAGTTATCATTGTTTTATATCCAGTAACCTTGTAACAATAGCTTGTCTGTGAATATGAACATGAAAGGCAGCTTGTAGGATGAAGTATAGATTTGTGCTGCAGTTCTTTAGTTCATCCTTAACTCTAAGATTGCAACAGGAGGGGAAACTTGGTAATGTGAGAGCAGATTTATGTACATCATAAATAATGACCCCTTCAACGCAGAGATCATCTTGGTACAAGAGGATGAAGTCAGACAACATTTGCCTATTTAGAGATTAATTTTTAAATGACATTCTACAAGAGTTATATTCTAAATAAAGCAATTATCCTCTTCTGGGCATTGCTCATTACATGATGAATTGAAGCGTTGTTTTAATATTAACAAATGCACTTCTGCTTCTTTTCTCATATATTTTCAATTTGAAATTACATTTTTTTGTTGATTTGGTCTATAGAATCTCTAAATCTGAGTTTAATATTCCCTCAAGTGATTGCAGTTTAAACAGAATACTAAAACTGGGATAATTTCTAATGCTGGCCCATGGAAATCTTCATATTATAGATTATCATCGAAAATACAGCACCCACGTCATAGTTCCCATTACATAATGACTTAAAAAGAGTTGTGAGGAATAGTACTTAAAGTGCAGGAATGGCAAATAGCAAGACTGAATGCAGTGTTGCTTAATTTATTTTGTACAGCACAGTTCTACTTAAACCGTGAAATAATACTGTGGATGCTGGAAATTGACAACAAATAGAAAATGCTGGAGAATCTCAGCAAATCTGACAGCATTTGTATGTGAGAGAAACAGTTAATATTTTGAGCCTGATATGACTCTTCTTCAGAACAGTTCATAACTTCAGAATTCTGAACTTTTTCAGTTCTGAAGATATATTGGACTTGCAATGTTAACTCTGTTTCTCTCTCCGTGGACCTGTTGAGTTTCTCCTGCATTCTCTGTGTTTTATTCTACTTAAACCAATTGTTGGGCCTTCTTGATGACTAGGTACTCTTGTGACAACAAAAGGCATATGTTTATGTTTTTGTTTGTAACATGTTATGATATAACAAATTTTCAGGGACTGGGTTGCTCAGCATTCAGTATTTTGAGAAGGGCAGCCAAGTTGGAGTAATATGCTAAGAATGCATTGGTGCCTCTGTGAAAGAAGTAGTCAGCATGGTTAATAAACTATTCAGTTATTACTCAATCCTCCAAAGATGTCAATAAACAAACTCAGACTAGAGTGCTCACCGCCAACACTGCAGTCTGTTGAAGCTTGGTATAAGGACTGTATTTGGGCTTAGATGGTTTTCCTGTAAGTCTCTCCTTATGTCTTCTACTAGTCATATGCTGTATTGGGAATCAAGCAGACTTACAAATAAACAGAGTGCTTGAAAGAAAGAGATTATTCAGTCATTTTAGTGAAAGCACAATATTAACATTGTATTTTTATATTAGGTTAATATTGCTAGCTCTTTGTCTTCATGCAACTTTTATGTAACATTTGCCTTTCGCCATAACTTTTAACGTGGTAAAGACATCTGCTATAAAAGAGCAAGCCTCAAAATTACGTTACCTGTCTGATTTCACATTAACTGGGACATTAATGTGAAATTCTGTGGTAGTCATGATGGTGCAAATGTCATCAGTCACTCCTCAAAAGCTGACAACAATTTCTGGAATCTGCACATGTGCAGTCAAACACAGAAATCAAGTAGTTGCTGCCAGTGATTTTACACTTCCCCACAGGGTGTGCTGTTGAGAATGAAATCAGTGGAAAATCTATGAACTGGTGAGAACTTCTGCTTTAATACTGTTAGACTCATTATCATAACCCTCAAAAAAGTTGTGCTCTCTTGAAGGAGGTATGACTGCATTGTAAAAAAAAAAGTACATTAATAGTTACTTATAAACACTGTCTCTGGCCATGAGAGAACAATTTTATGTTTGTTCAACCAATCCAATAAACTTAGCAAGATTACCATTAATACACTTGCAAATATAGGGAAGGATTTCCTATTTTTGTAGGAAATATTAGCATGATGTCCACCCTGGGACATTCCAATGCATATCACCATTTCTTCGTTGTCTTTGAGTCAAAATCTTGGAACTCCCTGCTGAATGGCCTAGTGGGAGTTCTTTCACCTCATGGAGAGCAGTGATTCAAGAGGCAGGACCACCACCATCACCCCACGGCGAGAAAAGGATGGTAAATAAATGCCAGCCTTGCTGGCATCACCCAGATCCCAAACACAAATTGTTTTTAAACAATGATGCAAACTTGACCATCAAATCCCTTCTGTCATTAAATATCACAATATTAATGTGCAATAATAAAGCACATTCAATAACTTGTGAATTTGGGCTTGCTAATCCATAATTATTGCACATCGATTTTTCTTCCACATACTGGGACCAGTTAGCTGAGTTGGCTGGATGGTTAGTGTGCAGTTCTGATATACTGCCAAGAGCATGGGGGTTTAATTCTGGCTAAGGTAGCTCCACCTGCAACTGAATGGGAAGTGGTACTCTTCAAGCAATATAACCAAATGTCCCTCTCTAATACAAAATGAGATGCCTATAGTATCATGTTTTGGTTATATTTCATGAGAGAAAGTATCACAGCATCACAATGCCAGCACCCCCTGGATGATAATCATTAACAACTAAGCACTGAATCTTTTCTGGTACTCCATAACCTTTGTGCATCATTAGGAAGATTAAAAGCTCTGAAATTATTGCAAACAAACCATAAAAGGGAAAGAAGTCCAGACATATAATTTAACCAGGAACCGCCTTGGTCATTTATCATTGAAGTGTTTTGCTTCACTTCAAGGTGTTTGCAGGTTTTATGTCTCAGTAAAAGTTTAACACTCTAAATTGGAATCAGAATGATGATGAATTTCACTGGCTATCAGCTATGTGGAAACTGAAGGAAATACAGCTCATCTTTCTCTAACATTGAGATACCTTCCAGTAGAGCAGGTCTGAATCCAGAGACCAGCATTCAGTGATTTAGAGTACAGGCTGCTTGGTAGATGGTTGATATCTTCAACCATTGAAGTAGAACCAGGGTTAGAAGGTAAGATCAGCCTATATCTTGAGGCTTTACAGCTGTGGTGCTGTGTTACTGGGGGAATCCAGGTTGCTGTGCCACAACTGTTATAGTCTGGAGCTATGGATAGTGATGGTACAGACACCCTTTATCGATCACATGGCTGACCAGGAATAACCGCCTGTCATCACAAAGATTTATAGGTGCATTCCTTAGCTACTAACGTTTGGGATGGGGCTCACCATGGCTTTTCTGGCTCAGAGATATGATTGTTACCCATTGTATCATAAGACCTCCCTCTGTGCCTCACACTCTGCACAAATAAATCGTCAAGCTTACATTTTGGCCCAATTTATTAAACACAGCTAATGTGTATAAAAATTACCTCAACCCAACAATGAACATATTCCTAAAAATATATAGCTTTAGAGTAAATATTTACTGTGTCCCAGATGTGCTTATCCCTTGTAATTGCTTGCAAAAGACAGAAGAAGAAATTGACGGATGTAGGTGTCAAATTAAGCTGGTTTTCTTGTCAGCCTCTGTATATTTTGTTTGAAGGTTTCTGGTATGCACTGTCGAGTCACCCACTACAGTATATATAAGCCTGTTTGTACAGTGGTTTGCAAGCACATGCTGCGTTGAGTTAGTGATTGTGCAATTGTGCAATTTAGGGTCAGAGACAGTGAAGACATCCTTGCCATGGAGCAACAAGGTAGTGTTGCTGGAGTTAGTTGTCTGGGTGAAGGGATAAGATCAAAGTGTTTCAAGTGGTTAACAGCCCAGACGAAATGACAACATGTAGTGGTCCAATATTTTAAATGATTAACAGCAGCTTGAACATATTCCCTGGAATAAACCACCCTGAGGTGTTTTATTGGGAAGTTTGAGAAATGGAGCTGGAAAAGGGCGAGAATAGACAAGGGATGAGGGAGGTGGGAGGGGGGTTATCAAAGTTGGAGTGTTACTATTTGAATTGATTTTCCTTGAAGAAGTAGCGAGGCTGAGGAATTTAGAAAGAGAACTTCAGATCTGAGGGGCCATGCTTGTTAACCCTGGCTGTGTGTATTGGTTTTGTCACAAGACCTTCATTCCCCACCATCGATCGACCAGCCTTTCTCACATTTGGAATAACAAAAGTGTCCGCAGCATATGAATAAAAAAAACTACTTCTTTGAACACCGTTAAGATCTTCCTCCACCGGAGAGTGATCCGGTGATAAATGTTAAATTGTTCAGGGCTGACAAGTCCACTCCTGTCACCAGTGGAATCATTGTGGTGGGTCAGGGGGATGACACAAGCAGAAGAATAGAGGGAACATGTCCCATGTACTGGGTGACATTGCAATTGCTGCAAAGTCTTTATTTACACAAACAGCACGTGCTGAGATGCAGGACTGAGATCAGGCTGTGAGTGGAGAAAGAAACACTCACTGCACTAATGCTACATGCTTGGAATTAAGCAAAGCAGGTTCCATCTGCTTTCAGGAAGGCATAGATTAAAAGAGTTCTACTCCTGAGGCTGCTTGAGAAACAGCATTTACCTAGTCAATTGTTGAGTCTGATGTAAGTAATGAGATTCCTTGGATGAATGCACAAAGTAAAATTCAAGGTCTCAGCTTTTTAAATCCTGAGAGAAATACTTTTAACTTTAACTCACCTGTTTGAGTTGTGTTTCAGAGTTAACATATATCTCACAGATATTACAGTGAAAAGCCTTGCTCTGTAGACCAATGCTCCCTTTGTTACCAATGCGTTTAGTTTTGTACAAAGTCCGTGGGAAGAGTCTCAGTCTGCTTCTTCTGCTGTGACTGTTCTGTCCCTGCAGCATTGACTTATGCTTGGACCCTAAAAAATAAAACATCAAATAATTATATCGCAATTCATCAGGCTTAACACTGCTAATTTTAATGACAGCAAAACTGGCTACAAAAAGTTTTACAAATTGATCAAACAAAACTATTCACCTACTAGCCTTGTCAACAAATGTGTAGACTTAATAACAGTTTTTTTGATTTGATTTGATTTATTATTGCCACATGTACCTAGGTACAATGAAAAGTTTTGTTTTGCATGCAGTACAGGCTGATCATACCATACAAAGTGCATTAGGGTAATAGAACACAGCAAAGAACACAATGTTACATCTGCAGAAAAGGTGCACAGAGTTTGGTTTATAACTGCAGACAATTCATGATTTAAAAGTGAATTGCTTCCAAAATGTACTGGGAGACCTTGATATCTTGCTGTCTGTGATTTTAGTAGTGTTATGGTTCTCATTTCAAAAAAGTTGGAAATGTTCCTACGTTATGCATTAACGATCAGAGATTTTACAAGAAAGCCAAATAAGGGACAGTTGTACAGTTCCACAATACGACATGGTGGGATGGTTGTTAATTTTTAAAAATTTAATGTTAATTGTATTGTTGATATTAGGGATAAATGGGCAGTAGTTATTGATTAAGTATCTTGAGCATATGTAAAGACTGCTGGGACGCTGAAATGTGAATGTTGGAAATCTGAAATAAAGCTGGAAAGTGCTGGAGAAACTCAGCAGGTCTGGCCGCATCTGTGGACAGAGAAACAGAGTTAACATTTCTCTTCTCTTTTTCAGAACCCTTGCTAGGACACTTGTATGGTAGATAGATGGCAGAGATATGTAATACGACATTCTGCAAATAAAGATGTTATAAAGAAAATGATTTATGTCTAGCTTCAGACTTTATAACCTAGCCCGCTAAATCATCCACTCCAACTTCTGTGGAAAATCTTGGGGAGAGTGTGAACAGGATGCCACCGAGTAGTTACATCAGCTAATCGGGTGAATTGGGCAATTCCGCTTACAGTAACCAGAATAATTGATGACCGATTGGCTGTAAAGCACCCTGGGATATTCTCAGTCAGGATATTTGTTTTATTTCCCATACTAGACAAGCAAGAAATTCTTACTTCCAATAACAGTGGACAAACTGTGCAGCAGAACTTGGGAGCACTGCACTGTTTGAGGTGCCACCTTTTGAAGAGATGTTAGTCTGAGGCCACGTCTACTTTCTCTAGCAGATGTAAAATATCCCTGCTTTGAGCTATTTTCAAGAAAAGCAGGAGAACTTTTCCCAGTGTCCTGACTAATATTCTTCAGTCAACATAAAAACAGATTGTCTGGTCATTATCACTATGCTGTTTGTGAGAGCTAGTCAACACATAAATTGTTTCACTGTGTTATATGTTTCCTGCATTACAGCAGTGACTATAATTCAGAGATACCTTGTTGGTTGTAAAGTACTTTGAGACATCACGAGGTTGGGAAAAGCATTTTATCTTTGTTTCCTTTATGTCTGCTTTAGTGGAACCGCCCAGCTCCCAGCTTTGGCACAACATTTAACAACACAGTTACTTTGGAGTCAATGGAAGTTATGCTCTAACTTCTGAGTAGAAATACTTCCACAAGGGTGACCTGCCCTCTACTCTAATGAATGGAATGGACTCTCCTTGATCTCTATATACTGCGCACAATAGTTCCAAATTTCTCTCAACTTGCTTCTAACTATGGCAAAGAAAGGGAACAGTGTAAAGATGATAGAATCAAGACTCTAGTTCATAATTGAAGAGGTTCTTCGGATCAAGGCCTGTCAGGAGTATACCAAATCAACATTAATTCATTCTGCAGCTCTGGTTCTATGTTTAAGATCTCATGCTCTTTTTTGTGAATTGGATACTTCAGGTAGTTTTTACAGGTGCCAATTATTAGCCATTCAGAGAAATTGTGAATTTTGGCTCAATGTAAGTAGGTGTTTTAGAAAGTTGCTCAAAGGATGGAATTTATATTCACAATCTATATGGCTGGAGCCGCTAATTGACTAACTTGCTTTGTTTAATTTTTGCAGCTTTTCATCCTTATCACTTCTGTCATTAGAGCAATGACTCATTTTCCATCAAAGTGGTTCACTCGGTTTCTCCTTTCACAGATAGTGCCTGACCCACTGAGTGTCACCAGCACTTTCTTTTTTACTTAATTTATTCTCTGTCATGATTCCATGGGAAATGGGGGTATTTTGCCAAGGAATGAATCCATTGTCACCTATCACATCAATTTGACAAAAACTTAAGTAAAAATACAGTTGGCACACTATTTGTAAGGTAAACTGCATAGTAGCGTAGCTATTTTAAACATCTTCGTTTCTTGATTAAATAATTTCATTAAATTCACAATCCACTCCACAGGACACTGTTAAGGTTCTCCTCCACAGACGTCTCTTAGAGATGAAGACCAGGATGACTACTATGCATGGAACATACTTTGGGCAGAATAGTACGGGGCCAGGATGTCCCTTCAGCTTGGCAGGTGGCTAAATTAATGCAGAGTAGGACTTCTGCCCGTCAGTAGGGAGGATGTCCCAGCTAATCTGATTAGCCGGCAACTCCAGCAGCCCAGGCAGTGCTGGAGCTCCCTAGTGGACATTGCTGGGATTGCAGGCAAAACCCATGAAAGAGATCCTATGGATTCCAGGGTAAAGTGAGCCAGAGGGGACAGGGGTGGTGCAAGGATTTTTCATTACATTAGCAACAGGCATGTGAGGAGGATAGAGGGGTTGGATTTAACGTATGTACGGGGATGCCTCCAAACGACAAAGGGCACCCCCTGAAGATACCACACACTTAATTCCTGTCATTTTAAACACATTTTTAAAAGAAATGGAATCCAGTGTTATGGTGTAGGCAAGGTAATTTAACAAGCTCAATGGACCCTTAATGATTTGCTCAGCTACAAAAGGCTATTAAGGTGCATTGGTAGTGCCCCTACCTCTGGGCCAGGAGGCCTCAGTTCAAGTCCCAATTGCTCCAGAAGTGGGTAATAACAACACTGAACAAGTTGATCCAAAGAACTTCATTCAGACATGGCGGATGGTCATTTGATTTCGGTGTCTGCCCACTCTATTATTGAGCTGAGTTTGGTGGTTGGGGGTGGGGGTGGGGCGAGACAGGTCGGAAGTTGCTGGCAAAGCCACCTGCTGAATATTACATGCTTCTGCCAAAAGCACACCCTGGGGGGGGCATGTAATATTCCGCCCCTGAGGGGGCATGTAATATTCAGCCACTGAGGGTGGTTCGTGTGTGGAATGAGCTGCCAGAGGAAGCTGTAGACGCAGGTACAGATAAAACATTTAAAAGACATTTGGACAGGCACATGAATTGGAAAGGTTTAGAGGGATATGGGCCAAATGCAGGCAAGTAGTTTAGTTTGGGAACATAGTTGGCATGGATGAGTTGGACCGAAGGGTCTGTTTCTGCGCTGTATGACCTTGCAGTAGACTTTGCCTACTTTTATTGTCGTCTACGTGGCCCATTTCCACAGACCACAAGCAGTGGGGTCACTTACCATTGTTGTGCGCCTCGAGCTGTGATGTGGAGTTCACTGTCACTTTGCAAACTGCACAGTAAAGCTGCTGTTTCATTTTCTCTCCGTCCTTCTCACTTTCAGGCGCTGAGCTAACACTGTCGGTGCCCTCACTTCGAACGATCTCTGCAGTGTGCATGACTGAGGTTGCAATGTCATTTTCCGACCTGCCATTCGTAGCTTCTGAGCAGGAAAACGTGGCGGACATCTTGCTGCTAGCATTTTCCACCAGAAATACTTTTGATACTTGGACCAGTGAGGTAGAATTACCTTTTGTTTTCTCATCCGTTGGTGTGGTTGGACAATCCTCTGTAAATCAAATAAAGAACACAACAGATTGAAAAAGTATATCCTTTTACATGTATCTATATTTTTGACAGAGACGAAGATGTGGATAAACTTAAATTGGATTACTTTCACCTATTCAGTCGATTAATGGAAAATGGCTTGATTTAATTTAATCTGCCTCTCTCTTGTCTATATTATTGTGAAACATGGTATGCGATTCTTTTGTCTTATTATGGAATCTTGTCTTCTACATTGTGATTCTCAGCACTGTTAATGTAGAAAAGTAAATTAACTGGAAGAGATAGGTTCTTCAGAAGGTAAATGTCATTCAGACTTCAAAATGCTACAAATTCAATATTGCACCGCAGATTGTAAAGTCAGCATCTTCCATTAAAAGCAAGTATTCAAACTGAAATTACAAGTCGCAATTTTAGCACTGGTGAGACATGGAATCCATATTAAAATTCTGAAATTCAAAAGCTTAAATCTAATATCTCTGTTATTATTGTCTTTGCTGCTCTAACAAGCTTTAAATAAACTGTGGATTGATGGCATCAAGAGCACACACTCCTCCTGGCCCGTTCAAATCAGAACATTATTGAATAATACAGAATTCACCAGGAAAACTGGTGAAGATAAGTGGTCTTCGTGCTGGTATAGGGCTATCGGAGATTGAAAAATAAGGTGCCTTGGGCTGTAGGTTTCTGATTTCCCCAAGAGCTAGCTTTGTAAAACCTGATATGTTGGAGCTGAAACTGGGAAGTCTAGCTTTATTGTCCTTTGTAAGTTAAGCTTTAGCAACATTTTTATTATTTTGTTTGAATGTTGGGCACTATTGTCTTCATCATCGTCCACATCTAAGTTGTTCTATTCTGAGGTAGGTAGTCCAAATTTGGGTCTTCCCCCCCTGATTAATACTGCTCCTTTTGGTTTGTATTGGTTTTGAGGTGAGAGAGAAGGTGGAATCCCTTTGAAGATTCAGAACGTGAGGCATAACAGAACCAGAGGAGCATGTGACGAGGCCCCAAAATTCAAGTGGGAATAAACCCTCAGATATTTTGACAACATCTGTTGCTACCCATTTATGTGCATTGGGAATTCACAAAACTTGGCACCTGCTTGGAAGGAGGTCTTGTTGTGCAGTGTGTAGTATTCCTTCCTCTAAACCAGAGGCCCTTGTTCAAGTCCCACTCCAGGACTAGATAGCTATGGAATGTATGTTCATTGTGGGACAAATAGGCTGATGGTCAACCTGAAAATACCTCTGATGTGAGGATGGTTAGCCATTTCAGGAGAAGCGAGCTCAGGAAACAGATGTAATTGTGTGCTACATCTGCCTCATGTCTGTAGACACAGGAAGCTTCCAATTCTATGTGTTTCTGGCACACTGGACGCTGGATTTTGTAACCATAATTTTACTTTTTTTTCGGGGGGAGGGAGTGGAAATGATAGTCAATAAAGAGTTCACAAATAATTTGAATTTTGTAACTTTTAATACATTCAGAATTGCTGAAAAATGACAAACTTTATTGCAGCTCAGAGATAGCAAGAACTGCAGATGCTGGAGTCAGAGATAACACAGAGTGGAGCTGGAGGAACACAGCAGGCCAGGCAGCATCAGAGGAGCTCAATGCCTTGCACTCATCAGGAGTATTCTCAAGAATTATTCAAATAAAGGGAAAACAACAGTTCTACAGTGTGAGAAGAGAGTGCTGATTGGTTGGCGACTAGCCTCTGACTGATTGAGCTATTGCCATGGCAACCAGAGTCCACTTGCTACCAATTAACACTCTCCTCTCACACAGTATAATTCGTGTTTCCCCTATATTTAAGTATTTTTTGAGAATTGTCCTGATGAGTGCAAAGTGTAAAGCTTCACCAAAAGTATCTTTTCTCGGCAATACTAAAGTTGTGTGTTACCATTTTCATCTTAATGAGGGGAAATCTACGTTGACATTATTGCTCGTGCTCTCTCACTCACATTTGCGTTGTGGACCTGCTGTAATGTTCAAGCGTTGCCCAACACAGGCCTGAGGAACAGCACCTCATTTCCCTTTACGCACTTTACAGCCTACAGGATTCAATATTGAGTTCAACAGCTTCAGACCATGAACTCTGTCACCCATTTCGATTTTTCCCCTCCCTCCCCAGTGTCTGCATCTTGTTTGTCACAGTTTTGCTTTTCAGTCACAGCATGACTTTATTGATATTAGCACCTACGCCAATGTCTTCTCCAGAATCATTAGTACTCTCTTCATTTTTTATTCTGTGATTCCTTTAATCTTCAATCTTGATTAACCCTACCCTCTGTTCCACTTGTCCATCTGCCTTTTTCAACAGCATAGAAGTCAATGACTTTTCAAACAAAAAAACAGAGATTGCTGGAGAAACTCAGCAGGTCTCACAGCATCTATGTAGATGCCCTTGACTACCCCTCATCATCCACACAAATAACCATTTTTTCCCAGCTGCTTTCAGTTCTGAAGAAGGATCACTGAACTCAAACTATTAACTCTGTTTTCTCTTCATCGATACTGCTGGACCTGTTGAGTTTCTCCAGCAATTTCTGTTTATTGTATGTTTCAGCAGCCACAGCTTTGTTTTGTTTTAGTGTTTAATTCAGTAACTTTTCCACCTCTCTTCAGTTTTGAAGAGGAGTCAGATTGGATTCGAAACATGAACTCTATTCCTCTCTCTCTCCACAGAGGCTGCCAGACCTGCCGAGTTTCTTATTCATTTTGTTTAATCCTTTTCCTTTTCTGCTTATTCCTTGCTGTCATTTTCACTGTTTAGTTAATATTTGTGAATCACTTATGAATCTTCTCATGAATAACCAGTGATTGGTACATGATTCTGATTTTAAAACTGCTTTTTCCAGTCGTGTTTCAGCCATATGAAAACTTGCCAGAGAGGGATGAAACATGAAAGTCTTGGTGATAGGGGTGAAACAAAAAAAAATCTATTATCCCTAAAACCTTTAAACAGCCTCAAATTACATGTTGTGGTGCTTTCTTTGCTGAAGTATTTCAACAAAGATTCAGAAAATACAAGAATGTTTACCTGGTCTTATAACAGACAATGCAGACAATTTATTTTTTGGTACCTCAAACAACATGTAAATTTCCTTTTCAATTTTGATGCACATTGCCAGGCCAATTTCATATCAGGTATGATGTTACACATTGCTCCATGGAGATAAATGCTCTCTGCAATTACGCGCAAACTATCTCGAGTATGTTGATGTGCAATAAAAATATTAAATATCTAAAATCTATGGGTCTGATTGCGATGTTTCCTCTCAAAGGGAGCAGCTTACAGCTATCTGTGGTGGGTACAGGAACAATTAATGGATTAAGCAATCGTATTTCCCCCCCACCTGCCATTCTGAACACCACTACAAAGTTAAAACCAGTGATCTTTCAAGCTATCAAAAAGGTACGTATTTGCATGCAGATTTTGTGCAGCTTGATGTATTTTAAAAGGACTAAATGTAACATTAAATTGACTACTTAGGACATCACAATTTTCAAATAGATCTGGCACATAATGTGCAACAGAAGCCTGTTTCTAAGCAAATGGAAAGGGTTTTTAAACATCTATTATGGCCCTGGCAGGAACGACAAATAACATTGCAATTGTGATGTTCATCCTGCTGCACATGGAATGCACTGTGGCTGTCGCCACCCCGCCAACCCCTCCCACCCCCCCACCCCGCCACCTTTATTTTAGCCTTTCTTGGGTATGCAGACAATGGAAAGGATTTAAAGGGGACATTATTATGTCTAAAAGCCACACATCAGGAGATTTGCTGCATATTCACTATTTACCCATGGCAATACTCAAAAGACTCCATATTATCCAGAGCAAAAGTCTACTTCATCAGTGCTTTGCCACTGCACTCAATGTCTGATCCATTTACAAACTTAACCTGCACTGTGTACAATTAGGATGCAATACAGCAAGTCACATACAATATGTCAATAGCTACTCGCTCTTCTGCAATCTCTGGCATCAAAAAGAACAACAGCAATAACAGTTTGGGGTCACCTCCAAATGCTCCTTCAAATCAAACACTGCCCTTTGGTCAGATGGATCCACTTCTTGTTGTCAGTGGTTCAAATTCGCTGTAAACCTGCACAAGCTGCCATTAGCTGTCTTTTCTTGATTTAATATCAGCAAATTCATTCATGTTATAGCTCATGTAATGTTTAGCAGCAGAATGTAATGTTTACCATCTCAAAACACTGCACCTTCTTGTTGTCTTATAGAACACAGAAGCATAACAAATAGCAACAAGAAGTATAGCTGAAACTTCTTTTTAGAACCTGTCACAGGTTAAGCCATGCTAAATCAATAATTGGCTTTCCTCTACATCCACACATGTTTTTAAAATTCATTGTTGACGCACAGGCTGAACTCTAACTGTCTCCTTGTACTCAGGATTTATTTATGTTTATTCAGTCCATCATTTTGTTGCTCTTGTTCTACCTATTCCTGCCAGAGATTTTTACCTTATTCACTAGTTCAATACAATTAAAGACAGGCAGGAAGAAATGCAATTTGTTTGTGTTTCAGAGGGAAGTGCTGTTGGACAGACTTGAGCCTTTAAAAAAGGTTCTTTCAGGGAAGTGCATGTATCTTCTGGATAATGCACAGAATGCTGTACCAGCTTCTTTCTAAACAGAATAATGAGTATAAACCTACAGCTAGTAAGTGTCACCAATTTTAAATTTATAGAGCTATACTTCTTAAAATAACGTGAATAAACATGGTAAATCCGTGTTTTGGTTTGCACTCAAATTACAATTGAAATTCAATTTAAGCTTTGGTGCAAAGGTTGGTGGCATGTTGGTCACCAATCATACATGCCAGCCAGTATTCAATTTCAATGGATGGGATAATGAATGGAATTAAAAAAAGGAACTGCTGATGCTGGAAATCAAACACAAGAACAGAAATTGCTGGAAAAACTCAGTAGGTCTGGCAATATCTGCGGAGAGAAAGCGGAGGTAGCACTTTGGGTCCAGTGACACTTCTTCAGAACTGATAGGGAATGGGGTATATATCGATGATATGCCTTTTTTGGGACAGTGGTAGTCACCCTACCTCTGAGCCTGGAGCCTCAGGTTTAAGACCTACCTGCTCTGGAGAAATAAACTTGCACAGCTGTCTGACCCAGCAGTGAACGTGCATAGCTGACTGCTTCTGTTGTTTATTTTCAAGAATCTAAAAGCCATCTGGATGGGTACATGAATAGGAACGGTTTAGAGGGATATGGGCCAAATGCTGGCACATGGGACTAGATTAATTTAGGGTACTCGGTCGGCATGGATGAGTTGGACCGAAGGGTCTGTTTTCCATGTCGTACAGCTCTATGACTCTACCTCCCTGAACAAACCCATCAGGTTTAGTGACTGTAGCAAAGATCACACTGCCTGTTCTGTGATTTCACCATCAATTCTCTTTTCCAATGAATGAAAATTCCAATCAGAGCTCGCGTGTATTTTGGATTGTCTCAATGGGGGTGAATTTTTATGTCCAGACATAGGTCACCGTCCTGACCTCATCACACCAGTCTTTGATATACCCCAGTCAGGGAGATGCCAAAATCAGCCGCTCGCTTGCCATCTTTTAAAAAAAAGTTGCGCCTGTTGACACATCAATCGGCTGCAATTTTACATCACACTCTAGGGGTGCTAAGAACAGTCAGGAGAGACTTTTCCACCAGCTAAATGAGGTAATGCAAGGGTGGTAAAAGCTCGACTCAGGAACGATGGTTAGCAGACTCTGATGGAGAAGGTGGCAGAGTTTGATTATCTTTAAACATGTTCCTAAAAAAAAAACTTTGCACCTTCAAACAAATGATAAAGGCTGATACTGAGAGCAAGGGAGACTTCACAGCTGACACCACCATGACATTAGCTCTCTGCACTGGCCTGCAGTACTGAATCTCAGAACCATCACACATGAGGGTAGCTGCAACAATGACTTAACACTATATTACTTGTTGCATTATCAGGAGGCATCAGAGCTTATTATGGAGTGACATTTGAAAACTGGCTTAAGAAACAGACTCTGATAAACGCTGCAAACTTGGAAAAGAACAGAGGGAAAAGTGAGACAACAAGGTGCAGGGCTGGATGAACACAGCAGGCCAAGCAGCATCATCGCAAGCTTGCTGCACAGTTATAACTGGCCAGTTTCACACTCGGTAGCTGCTAATATTTTTGGAAAATAAACTATTAAATGATTAAAACAGTTCCTGGTGGGGCACTGTAACTGGAAAAAGAAGATCAGGACAGTGATGGAAATCGATAGAACGACAAAAGGAAGTTAACAAATTTAAATTATAATGTCATTTCCAGGGGTGGTGATGGACCCCAGCTCCTGTGGTCTGGGTCTGCTAAGTGGCAGCAACACATTTATTCGGTGCAGACAGAAGGCAGGAGCTAATGGGCCGAGCCCTTCCATGTCAGCCCTCTGCTGAGAAACATAATGTTCACCTCGACATGTCCAGTTGTGGTTGAAAGAAATTGTGCCATAAATTATTTTACACACAAAACTACAGTAATGGATATTTCTGATGTGATATCAAACCCAGTATCTGGATAACAAACAAGAAATTTCCATAGGATCACTTCTTAAGCTAGAAATTCATTGGAGTTGCTATAACCTCATTTGTGGCAAAGTCACTTGTGTAATGCCACAATAGATCATCCATTCCTAACTAATTTATCATAATCCAGTGAATTCTTTACATTATGAGAGGGAACTGGAATTATCTGCGGTGATACTGGGACTGCCAATTGGATATTGGATATCAATTGATTGACGGAACTATCAAACTGATCAGTGTTGGTAAATTTCTGAGACTCTACTGTGGCTGACCAGTATTTTCAGCATCTACAATAACTTACTTATTAGAAACAGTGAACAGAGTCACTCACATATTGTAGTGAGTAAACTCCAACCATCATACTGGTCCAGGTACTGACCTCGTGGGTATCTGCAGCATATCATTAACCAGCAAGCTATCTTGCCAGTTGTGCTTCATTGTGGATCACATGGACTGGAAACACCGAAGCATACAAATGTAGAAAATAGGAGCAGAAGCAGGCCATTCGGCTCAGAAGGCTCGCTCCACCAATTGATATGATCATGTCGATCCTCTGTCTCAATGCTCTCCTGCTCTCTCCCCACCTTCCCTGGTACCTTCAGTGTCCAGAAATGTATCTATTCATCTTCATCTGGAGACAGAGGGTACCGTCCATTCTTCCACATGAGCACACCTTCACTTGCATTCAGCAACATGAGAATAGGAGCCAGAGGATTCCTTTAGTTAGTTTTAAGCAAAAACACCTGACATCTTTAGTATACAGTTTTGCACAGGATCAGAGTTATACTGCGATGCCCAACAATTGTGAAACAAGGTACTAAGTGGTGGTCTCACACCTCTTGCTTTACATTGATTGCCAAAGTGACAGCTTCGTGATGATGTGCCCCATGATTCAGTGATACGGTGATATGGCAACCCTGTGGTAACGGTGACAATTTACAAGGTGAGTGCCATGTTGTTGGTAAACACTGGGAAAGCAACAGACACAGGCCCTGTTAAAGTGAAACTTCTGTTGACTATTTTGCTGCTTTTAACATCGAAGTTACATGAAACTTGTTGCTTTGAACAATTTGTTAAATTTCAATGATTAGGTAAAAGATGCATCAAAGTCTGCTGTTACTAACAGAATTGGGGTCATTAACCTGTTTTCTCTGCATCGCTCATGGTATCGTCTGGGTTGTGAACCGATTGCATCATGTCATCATCCTTGGCTGCTGTGGCTTTCTGCTTATTTTTCAGGGCCTCCAGAGCTTTGAGCTTTCGGGCGTGTTTATGACCCTTGTAGTGTGCCTCAGCCTGGTTCTACAAAGTAAAAGAAATGAACCATTCAGTTAAGATCAAAATAACTTGATCACAATCTTTTCTTTTGTGATTCAATATTGTTTAAAGAACACAAATTGTGTCATTATTCAAACACCATTCAGGTTGTTGCTTGGCCAATTTATGTATTGGTTTGCAATAGAAAGGGAAACATCAAATACCACCTGCGAGTTCCCCTCCAAGTCACACATTGTCCTGACTTAGAATCATAGAATCCCTACCGTGTGGAAGCAGGTCATTCGGCCCATCGAATCCACACCGACCCTCTGAAGAGCATCCCATCCATATCTGCCCACCTACCCTATCCCTATATCCCTGCATTTCCCATGGTTAATCCACCTAGCCTGTACGTCCCTGGACAGTATGGGACAATTTAGCATGGCCAATCCACCTACCCTGCACATCTTTAGACTGTGGGAGGAAACCGGAGAACCTGAAGGAAACCCGCATAGACACAGGGAGAATGTGCAAACTCCACACAGACAGTCACCTGAGACTGAAATCGAACCTGGGTCCCAGGTGCTGTGAGGTAGCAGTGCTAACCACTTGAAACCACTGACTTGGAACTACATCCATGCATCTTCTCTTTAGCTGGGTCAAAATCTTGGAACTCACTCTCTAATGGCACTGTGGGTGTACCTACACCTATATCGACAGCAGTGTTTCAACAAGATAGCTCAATACCACCTTCTCAAGAGCAACGAGAGATTAATCAAAAGCAGCTGGCATTAACAGCAATGCTTAAGTCCAGAAATGAATAAAAAATAATATATTACTCAGTGTTTTACAGAGCTCAATTATGAACACTTACCATGCTCACCAATTCACTTTAATAAGGTCCTCAGGATAATACTGAAAATGGACACAACAAACACTTCTTTTCTCCACATTAATGTCTTTTCCATGGACCTCAAATTTCCTGAGTTCATTTGGGCTCCATTTCACTTAAGAGATAAATAATTAAGTGCTACCTGGCTTAAAGGCGGCATTATCAGTGGGACTTTTCTTCATTTATGACATACTTCATTAAAAATGATTATCAATTCATTTCCATATTGCAGGTTGAGACAAGGGCCATGATACTATTATAGATTATTGCAAGAAACGAATTACAAGCCTTGAGTTCTCGAGCCTTAGTGTGGGATATCTATTTCACCCGGACAGAATACAATTTAACTCCTTTGTTCTTTTTGCTCCATAAATAAGCTGCTCCTATTTGTTGACACGCAATCTCTCACTCAAATCCTGAAGCTGGAAGATGAAAAACATTGCGGACCTATCAGCAGACTTGCTTTGATCTGGACCCTAATTAGACAGATACCCTCAGGATACACAGCATATCCTCAATGGCTTCTTTCAGAAACTCAAGCACCTTTTGTAAAAAATGCACCCAATGTGGGACATTCTGCAAGGACAATAGCCCTCTTTCTCTCCAGTCTTTTGCTACTATTTTTAAAAACAGTGACAAAGGATTCAGATGCATTTTGACAACTTGTTTGTTTCCTTCCGTCGCCACACTCATGCCCAGCAGAACTCGACAGAATTAACTAAAGTTTAAAAGTGGAAGCTCTTAAAATAAACAGTTGCCAATGCACAGCAGCTGGTGGCCCGGATCTCAAATCCCTTGAAGGAACGACTAACTTCAATTCCATCTTCACTTGTCCACATAGCCTGCTTTGTTACACGTTTTGGCATTTTTCATTATGGTAGAACTTATTACAGACAGCAGTAATATAACAAATTAGCCAACTGATCATCTTTTCCTTTGAGGAGGATTTCAGGATATTCAAAATGTAAAGAGAAAACCATCAACAATGCTCATCAAGATAAAGAACATGATGAATGTTGATAAGACTTACCATTTAACAATGATAAAATGAAGTTAACGTAGAAAATAGGTTGCAATTCTTTCTTCCTAGGCATTGAACTTGGATGGGGGAGTGAGGGTGGCAATAAAAAGGTGAAGCTGGTTATGCCCTACAGGGTGAGAGAGGCTGTAGTGAGTTGGCAGATGATATTTCACCACATCAGTCTTTATTGATTAGGAAAACATCATTCCAAAACCAAGTGAAGAGGACAGCAAGACCGGGAAACAAGTGGAAAGTCCGAACTCTCCTGTTGACTTCAGTGGAGAGCGGATCAGCTGTGGTGAAAGCTATTTTGCTTTTATTATCGCTGTGGCGAGACATTGGCTGATGATTGGCTGGCAGAGAACAATTTCAGGCCGAAAACCTTGGATGGGACATTCTTACTTCAGAAAACATTCGAGAGCAGGCCTGGCTGATGAGGTTCAGAGAAAGAAAAATTGGTCGCTAAGTGTGGATATTTTCTAATTGACCGTTTCAGCGATGTTATGACTCACGTCTGAAGCAAGTGGGACTTGAACCCAGACCGCCTGGCCCAGAGTTAAGGACACTATTAGAGGGTGCAGATAGTAATCTTGAATGAAAGTGGTCAGCCTCTGGGTTCATTCTATGGCAAGGATGGCACCAAATCAAACAATGTGGAGAGTATGAGAACACACAAAAGTACTCTTCCATGTTTGATCCAAGTACTCTCAGTGTGGGTGCTGTGCTGTCGATGACTGAGTGAAGCATTCACTGTTTGCAGTTTTGGAAGAGCAACCCTTACTCGGCTGTACATTATTGGAAACCTTGATCCAGCTCAACTGAGTGACACATGTTGGGCTGTGTTTTCCTGGTCTTGTGGTGGCAATTTGAGGTTGGGAGGAGAGCAGTTAGCAGCTCCTCAACACGTTCCTGCTATGGAGACAGGCTGGGAGGTTGTCTTCCAGAGCTGGACTCTTCACGCAGCAACAAGCCATCTAAATTAGTGAAGGGGCAGCAACCGTGGCAGAGTCTGATCCAGCGGCAGGGCATCCCTCTCTAGTCTGCTTCACCTACAGGTCTACACCTTGGTTATTTAAGTACTGGTGACCAGCACAGGCATGTGGAGCTGTGCTCAGGATTACCTATCTGATTCAGCAGTGTCTGTCTCCTTAATAATACGAGCATAGAACGGGACAATTAGGAAATCACCACGTGGAAGGATGTAACATGGGCTTTGTTGCTGGTAAGTGTTAGTTAGGGACTCATCCCTGAAGTCTACTGGAAAAGTCTGTCCATTGATCCAGTGAGTGTGAATTAATCAAAACCCAGCTAAAGTGGATAAGTCATTTATATAGCTAGGGACATATTCATCCAGCTAGAATCAGTGAGATATTTTCCTCATTAGTATTGGTGATGGCTTAGTGGTATATCACAAGACTATTAATCCAGAAACTCAGCTAATGTTCTGGGGACCTGGGTTTCAATCTTACGCTGGCAGATGGTGGAATTTGAATTCAATTAAAAAGGAAATTTGGGATTCAGAACTTACTGATAACCATGAAACCATTGCCAATTGTCAGAAAAAACTCATCTGGCTCACTGATGTCCTTCAGGGAAGGAAATTAGCCATCCTCATCTGGTCTGGTCTACATGTGACTCCAGACCCACAGCAATGTGGTTGACTCCCAACTGCCTTCTGAAATGGTCTAGCAAGCCACTCAGTTCAAAGGCAGCTAGGGGCGGGCAATAAATGTTGGCCAGCCAGTGAACCACATGCCACAAGTGAATTTAAAATAAAAACGACCAGAGAATTCTTCACCCACACCAACTATAAGGTGGGATCTTGTTGATCTTCTAGAGGATCTTGCCTGCCAGCTGGACAGCCAATGAGAAACTCATGCTGCCTCTTTGGGGGAAGGTCCTCCTGGATCACAGGCCATCAGGCAGTGGTGAGGCTACCAGCCTCTCCTTTCCCAGGAATAAAGACTCTGGAGACAGATGTCATCCAGCAAGAGCTGCTGGACAATCAGAGACTGGTAGCTCTGAGGCTTGGTGGCATCCTGGAGAAGGGCACATTAGCATCCTGGAGAAGGGCACATTGGCATCCTGGAGAAGGGCACATTAGCATCCTGGAGAAGGGCACATTGGCATCCTGGAGAAGGGCACATTAGCATCCTGGAGAAGAGCACATTTGCTATGAGAGGAGCACCCCCTCCAGGATCATTGAAGATGCAGGACAAGGCAAGTAAGGCCAAGGAGACTGCTGAGTAGCGAGTGATGGGGAGAAGGGACAGACAGTTAGAATGAAAGGAGACTTTACTGAAACATACAGAATTCTTAGGGTACTTGACAGGGTAGATGTGGAAAGGTTGTTTCCCCTTGTGGGAGAGTCTAGGACCAGGGACATAATCTCAGAATAAGGGGCACCCATTGAAGACAGAGATGAGGAGGAATTTCTTCTCTCAGAGGGTTGTGAATTGCGGAATTATTTACCACAGAGGGCTGTCAATGCTGATTTAGGTATATTTTCAATCAGTAAGGGAAACAGGGGTGATGAGGAAAAGGCAGAAAGTAGAATTGTGGATTATCAGATTAACCATTGAATGGTGGAGCAAACTCGATGGGCTGAATGGCCCACAGTCCTATGAATATACTGCTTCCCTCCTGCATTAACTGCTCTTCCCAAGTCCTTTTGGAGCAGAGGATTCTGCTTTGGGTTCCAATCCCTGCACAAGATAGCATGCCAGTTTCCTCTTGGGCTTGTGAATTTAATTGGATTTGCACTGCACTCTGGTCACCATCCTTGAACAGGTCAAGACTCATGAATACGAAGAAGCTTAATGAAAACATTATCTTATTTTGTTGACTGCAACTGTTATTCACTAGTTTTTATGTCTTCCAGGTTTGTTGTTTTGTTTCGCCTGGTCTGTTGCTTCTCAAATCTGACTGTTGCCAAGGTTCAAAGCCCATTTGGAATGAGATTTAAATGGAACAACACCTCACACTGAGGATTCGCCCATCTGCATAAAGTTGATAATACCTCATGTAAATTCGAACCAGCATCATATTCTACATATCACCGATGTGCTGCAGAAATGATTTGTGTTCTGGTAACGAATATTAAAAATGGATAGTCACTCAGAAAATCTCAGCTTCATCTTCTCAATAAATCTTATTGAGGCAATGTGTTGTTTAAAAATTCAGCATGCACAAAACATGACTGATACTGTAATTACAAATATAGTGCACTGCAAACAGCGATAAGGACATCTGGTACCAAACTGACCAATGCTGTTCTTGAAAACTGTTTTCACAGTCAGCACTGAATACTAACCAAAAGCACACAATGGACTGCTGATGCATAAGTAATAACTGAAATGACATATTTTATCACATCAATGCTTGCTCTTTATGTGATTTATATGCATAACTGTGTTTCGCATGGGAGCCAGCATAAAATGTGAAGATACAAAATTGATTGTACAGTCCAAAGATGATAACATTAAATACAGAAGTATTACTTAAATTTGGCAGAGAGATGCAAAAGTTTGAAATTGCACATCAGACAATTTGGGGTCACATTCAAACACTGGGACAGATTTTCTTCAGTCTGAATAAGTGTATTAACAATGTATTTATTTTCTCTTCCAAATATATTTATCCAAAGTAATGTGAGGCTTGTCAAACGGAATCATAAAAGGCAGAAGGTAAAATCAATTTAATGGGAACAAAATGGTGTCCAGAGCAATGAGCATGAATGAGAGATTTATCTGTGTGTCCTATCTTAGTCAGTTTGGCCTCGGGTCAGTGGCTAATGGTGCAGTCCATCTAAGACATTATTGAATACCTTTTGACGCTGCATTTCACTTCTTTGCAAACGAGAGAAGTATTTGGGTAGAATGGTTATTTTGAATCCAAATTAGATCAATGAATAGCTTTCGGAGCTAAATCATCCCCTTCAGCAATCATTGCATTGCTGGTTCTGTGTCAGCACCAGCAATCACTACACCTACCTAGTGATGGTTAGCCTTGTCAAGCAGAATTATGGCCTTTTATCCCACTGCATCATTGGTGTCTTCCATCACTCTGAGAAAAAAAGCTGGATGCAAATCCAGGATTGAAATCGGATCAAAAGTGAAATTTGAACAAAAACGCAAAATGAGTTACGGTTCTATTTGTGCTGATAAACAGCCAGAATAAGAGACTGCATAGGTAAGAGCCCCATTGATTATGAAAATATATAGGCATGAAATGTCACCAGTACTCCCATGGAAGCATAGGTTTGATGACATAGTTGTAAATTCACAGAACTGTAAGTTATCCTCTCTATGAGAATGAGTTCATAAGGATGTTGCGACTGTTCTTTTTCTCCCCAATGCCCCATGTGCCAGTCTGAGGGAGTTACAGTGAGTTTAAAGGTGATTAAATTGGGTCCCTGCCCTTCATGCCTGTGAGAGCTATTTCCTTGCAAGCTGAAAGCACCCTGTCTCGCTGGGGTTTTTAAATTGTATTTAAGCTGTGCAGGAATGACACTGTACTGGTCCCTACTGCAAACTCGGCCCAGTCACAAACTCGACAGAAGACTGTCCGACAAATTAGACACGTGTTATCTGTCATTTCAGATTGAGGAACCCCTATTGGCCCCACTGCTTTCCAAAGGATTTGTGCTGGTCTACTTCTGGTCTCTTGGGTATTTTCAATTCTTATCACACCACAATTGGGTCGCATGCCAAGGCACCAAACTTTGGAATTTCTTCCTTACACCTCTTCACCTCTCTACATTGCTTTCCACTTTTTGAGAGACTGCTTGAACCTCACATCTCGGACAAAGCTTCTGGTTGTCTGATCTAATATGTGGCTGGGTATCGTACTTTGTTATAATGTTCTTGCAAAAGACTTTGAATGGTTCATTAATGATAGAGGTGCTGTACTGTGTTAGTTGCTGTTGGAATAGTGACATGTCCTGCTGCTGCTGCTCCACAAAACAGAGTGGGAGCCGTGACTGATGTTTCCTGGAAGGAACTGATAACTGGGAGCAAGTTCTGTTACGTTAGGCTGCATAGAGCAACTACACCATGGCTGGGGAACTGTAGTTGACTGAATCAATCACATCCAGTCAAGTGCCTCTTGGTCTATAGACACTGTGGGTTTGTAAGGTCTCTGACAAGCTTAATCCATACATCCATCTGCTCACTTGTTGCCTGTTAACGGACCAACTTGATGCTCAGATTGGATGTCCCTGCTGTTTTTTATATTCCATCCAGTCTCGTGACCTGCTACTGTCTTTGCACAATGATATGCTTTTACTTTAAGTTTGATATTACTTTTCACATTTCCAGTTAACCATGGACAGTGGGGTTTGTCTCTTGGCACTTTTCTTACTCATTGGAATTTTTCTATTCTGTACATTCTGAAATACCCCCTTAAATGTTTGCATTTCTATTGACCTACCCTTTAACCTAAATTGTTAATTCAATTTAGCCAGCTCTGCTTTTATGCAGTTACAATAGTCCTTAGGAAGTTCCAAAAAAAAAAGTAATTTCAGACCCACTGCTGTAACGCTGATTGTATCATAGGAGCTCCTCATTCATTCAGCATTCGAAACCAATTCCATTATGTTTTATGGCACATTGGCTCCTACCTAGCCAGTCAAAATCACTTCAGGGTCATAATTGCATTATAGGATCCTGATCATTTAAGAGCCAGCACAGTGGTAATGTCCCTATTTCTGGACCCGGAGACCCAGGTTTGGGTCCCACCTGTTCCAGAGGTGTGTAATAACATCTCTGAACAGGTTGATTCAGAAAATATCTACATTCAAGAACCAGCAAGCTGTTAAGTCATCAGCTCATGCAATTACAACAGGAATGGAACGGTGAGATTTAGAAAAAACATCCCCTGTCTCTCCCTCAAACCTGATATGGATCACACTCACCTGCATTCTTTCTTTTGAGGTGAGAGAGACTTGTGCTAAAGGATTAAAAGTAATTGCACTCACCACTATGATCGCCAATTGTTATCCTGTTGGATCTACTTCAGTGTACTGGCGATGTTAAAGTATTAGTGCATTTATACAGTCATAGAGTCATATGGCATGGAACCCGACCCTTCGGTCCAACTTGTCCATGCTGACCAGATATCCAAAATTAATCGCGTCCCATTTGCCAACACTTGGTCCATGTCTCTCTCCTGGTTACTGGAGCTCCCTTTCCAGGGGTACAAGGCCATTAAGTGCAATTTGCATCAATTCCAAGTTATTACTGGTTTTTCCCTGTTACAGTTCATAACACAGAGCCACCTTGGCTGGTCTGTGTCTTACTGGTGTCCAGGTAACACCTTGTCCTCTCACGTCTGGCACCATGGCTTCAGACTTGATCAGAATTGAACAGAGATCAATGCAGGCGTTGGTTATAAGCATTTTAGTATGGCGAGGTGGGTTTGAGGGAGTGTTTGCTGGGGAAAGTGTACAAGGAGCTTTACTCTGTATCTAACTCCATGCTGTCCCTGTCCTTGGAGTGTTTGATGGGGGTTAGCGTAGATATATGTGTTATATAGACTGTGCGTTTGTATGGGATGGACAGAGATGGGATATGCCACTTTCATCTCTCGTTGCAAATGCCTCTTTCCAGGTGGTGGCCAGACAATCCAATATAATAAGTGAGGATTTCTGCGGTTTGGATGCTTTGACTGGCCAATAAAGGATGGACTGATTCATCATAACAGACTTTAAATGTTTTCCTCAACCTACTTAAGATCTCAAGCTACAGCAATTTGCCATTTCCTACAGGGATTAGCTATTCAGATCAATACAGGGGGTTATATTTTAATACCACTTGGCCTGGGTCATCCAGGACATTCTGGGAAGTTACTTAACTTTGCAGACCCTGTGCATTTTTAATGAACTACAGAATCCCTACAGTGTGGAAACAGGCCCTTCAGCCCAACAAGTCCACACCGACCCTTGGAACATCCCACCCAGACACATCCCCCTATAACCCACCTAAGCTACATATCCTGGAACACTATGGACAATTTAGCATGGCCAATCCACCTAGCCTGCACATTTTTGGACTGTGGGAGGAAACCGGAGCACCTGGAGGAAACCCATGCAGACATGGGGAGAATGTGCAAACTCCACACAGACAGTCACCTGAGGGTGGAATCGAACCTGGGTCCTTGGTGCTGTGAGGCAGCAATTCTAACCACTGAGCCACCGTGCCGCCCTAAATGTACCTGAACCACTTGAAATGTCATAACATTCAAGGCTGTGGACCTAGTGCAGGAAAGTGGGACTAGTGCAGACAGCAGTATATTTTTGACACTTCATTCTCAATGGACCAAAGGGCCTATTCTGCACTGATTCAATCAACTGGCTCAATGGTAACCACACAAAACACCACCGATTGTTGTAAAAACCCAGCTGCTTCACTAATGTCCTTCAGGGAAGGAAATCTACAATCCTTACCGGGTCTGGTCATATGTGACTCCAAACCCACAGCAATGTGGTTGACTCTTAACAGCCCTCTGGCTGATTAGGGATGGGCAATAAATGCTGCCTAGCCAGTGATGCCCACATCTCATGAACACATAAAAAGAGGAAGAATCCACTACAAACCGAATTGCAAATAAGTAAACCACGCACTTAGCAAGGCCCCATAGGTTCTCCCTTAGTAAGTGGTCCTTTTGTTTGAGCTCCTGACACTACAGCCAACAAAGGATCTCTATTACTTTTCTCTTCACCCTTCTGTGCACTTCACCATGCTTCTGTTTGTCACTGAACTGACACTTTTGAGTTATACCAGAATGCCTAGATTTCCAATAGATGTTGGGAAATTGCACAAAGTTAGGACCCGGGACTGAGGAATCAGCACATTTACACAAAAGATTTTAAATTGCATGAATTTTTAATTCTCTGGTAATTCTCATTCTGCAATGCGTCCTTATAATTTTATTGAAACTCCTTCTAAGTTATCAAATCATCCAGGTCATAGTAAAATTCTTCCACAGGGAGTGATAAAGCTTAATAGATAACGAGGATTATTAATTAGAAAAAGTCCCAATGGGTGTTTAGATTCAAAAGTCTGATTGATTTGCAATGGTTAAACCAAAGTAAATTGGAGCTATTAGTCTCTCAGCTTTTCAAGGTCAGTTTGGAAGCCAGAATTTCCCCAATATGTTGTAAGATTCTACAAAAGAGGACTATGTAGCAGAGTAATTAACATGAGAAGACACAAGTATTCTTTAACCTACATTAGCCCCCTTGATAATTAACTAATTTTAAAATGTTCCACCTTAACTTTCCCTATGGCCTCGCCTCTTTCTATACCTGCAACCTCTTCCATCTCTACCACTCTCTGATACCTCGATTCTAGCCTCTTGTACCTCCTTGATTTACATCATTCCACATTGGTGGCCAAGCCTTCAGCTGTCTGAAATTATCTCCCAAAACTGCTCCATTCTCTATCTCTCCCTCTTTCTTAGGATGCTCCTCAAGACCTACATGTTGACCTAAGCTTTTGCTCATGTGATCTCATATCTCCTTATATGGCTTGGTGTCAAGTTTTGTTAAATCATCTTCCTGCAAGACACCTT
Source organism: Rhincodon typus (assembly GCF_021869965.1). Taxonomy (NCBI): domain Eukaryota; kingdom Metazoa; phylum Chordata; class Chondrichthyes; order Orectolobiformes; family Rhincodontidae; genus Rhincodon; species Rhincodon typus. The sequence goes on along the minus strand of NC_063361.1, from coordinate 26,702,493 downwards.
GGGATGCTTTACGATGCTAAAAATCTTACATAAATGTTAGCTAATTGTACGTCAAATTAATTTCGATACATTTTGAAGTGGAAGCTTTCAACCTTATCATAAAAAATAAACCAGCTAATACTTCAATATCCAAGTCTGAAGGTGTAAATTTTGCCTTTTTTCTGTTTCAGCTTCAGTTTTATTTACCCATGGGCTGGGGTTTGATTTTTAAGTCCATTTTTGCAAATTTCAAATCTTCACAGTCCCAGAAATGTTCCTATTCAACTGTGCAGCCACAATATTCACCCTCCTAAATACGTAAAATTCACATAAGCCAGAACATTTATAACCCTAAAGATGATGTTTCCAGGACCTGATTTTAGTATGCAGGAAGCAGTTTATTTGCACTTCCTGTATAATGGAATTACGATGGCAAGGGCAGGGGTAATGGGATAATACATTGTGAAAAGTAAATGGACTCCAGATTTGAAAGAACAGGTAAAGAGGATTATAAGTAAAGTTAAAAGTTCAAACATACAATGCAGCTGAATGGTCATTGGTTAAGAATTGGGATGTGGACATCACTGATTGGGCCAGCATTTTGTTTTATTCATTAACGGGATGAGGGCATCGCTGGTTAGGCAGCATTTATTGCCCATTCCTAATTGCCCAGAGGGCATTTCAGAGTCAACCACATTGCTGTGAATCTGGAGTCACATGTAGGCCAGACCGGGTAAGGATGGCAGTTTCCTTCCCTAAAGGACATTAGTGAATCAGATGGGTTTTTCCGACAATCGACAATGGATTCATGGTCACCATTAGATTCTTAATTCCAGATTTTTATTGAATTCAAGATCCACCATCTGCCATGGCGAGATTTGAACCCGGGTCCCCAGAACGTTATCCGGGTCTTTGGATTAAACAGTCCAGTGATAATACTATCAGGCCATCCTCTCTCCTTGAGCATTTATTGTTCATCCCTAATTACTCAGAGGGCAGGTAAGAGTTAATCACATTGATATGAGTCTGAAGTCATATGAAGGCCAGACCAGGTAAAGACGGCAGATTTCCTTCCCTAATGACAGTGATTGCATGGTCACTATCAGGCTAGCATGGTTGGTTAGCTGGTTTGTGATGCAAAGGGACACCAAGAGTATGGGTTCAATTCTGTATTGGCTGAGGTTACTATAAAGGTTCCCATCTTTGGCTAAGACATGGTGATCCTCAGGTTAAATTTACCACCTGTTATCTGTGCCTGATGAGAGAGCAGTCCTCTAGGACTATGACAACTTTACCTTTATTATGTTCTATTTTATTTTATTCCAGATTATACTGAATTCAAATTTCACCCTCTACCCTGGTGAGATTTGAACCTATGCATGCAGAACATTAGCTGGCGTTTCTGGACTAATAGCTGAGTGACAGTGCCACTATGCCACAGCCTCCCCTTTACTGCTAAGAGAGCACTTCTACCATGTAGTCGTAATGTAGGATGATGCAACAGAAAATGGTGTTACTGAAACAAATCGTACAGAAAGTTGAAGCAACAAAGGAATAAATTATCTGTACAATAAAAGGCACTTTATAAGAAGAGGGAAGAAACATTCAAATATTTAAACAGCCCTCAAAAATCAGCAAGAAATAAAATATAAGCTAGTGAAAAAGTGTGGTAGATATTAAAGAGTTGCTGCTACTCTGAGTGAGGGGATTTCTGGTCTTATTATTGGCAGTTTCCATTGTGTTAACTGCCATTATGCTGCCATGGGATCTTTAGTCAGGGTTACCCTTCCATAGTCACCCTGCACTTGGTCTGAACTCCAGCCCACGTGAGATGGTCTCACACTTTAGTATCACAAATGGTCTCCTGAGCTACAGCTAATGGGTCTAATGCATTGTTTCTTCTCTGGCACCATCTTGACTTGGTACTTGTTGGCTGCCAAGTTGCAAACTGCTAGCTTGCTTTCTGCTCTAGGTGGCAGATTGCAGATAGGGAGTATGAAAATTATGGCATGTGCAAACTAGCCAAGTAACAATGTTGTGACTCTGAACTGTCAGTTCTTTGACAGTGCATGCACCAACTGCTTTGTATCAATTTGCAATATCATTAATACTACACCCTTAGGGAGTAATGTAATGCTCCCCCCACCTCCCACCCCCACCTCCCACCAAAGGAGTGGGCTGGGAGGTGCAAAAATTATGTGTCTTGTGTATTACCCATCCGCTGGCATTTTACCAGGGAAGTGGGTGGCCAGGCTACTTGGCGACATCCCACATTTTACAGTCTTGATTCCTGAGGATGGGTTGGGGTCACTTCTGTTTTCACAGCCTGTGCATAATAAAAGCCCTCCCTGCCACTGAATGGGTCACCTCTTTCTCTGCCAATGCCAGCGATGAACCCACCCCAATGGCCCTTTGCAGGGGCACGCCAATTTGGTCCCAATGAAAAGTCAGAATTTTCTGGGTCCCTGGAAATGAGGTCCCTCTTTCTTGGGGACTGTGTGTTGCCCCAGCAATGGCCACCTGTCTCATTTGGATGGCCTGTGTCTCTCGGAGGTGAGACCTCCTCTCTGATGGGGATAAAAACTCCCATCCATATCTAATCACCAGGCTGACTCAGTGGTGTGGAGCTGGACCATCCCTTGTTTTCAAGCCAAGAGCAGGGTCACTATCTGAGTGTACAGCTCTCTTTTTCGTTTGTGACTCCTGGCACATTTCCATCGGATTTCCGCTAGGTCTGAGGGAATTTCTTCTCTTATATTCCCAGAAGGACCTTCTTTGCACATAAGGGCAGTCTCACAGAAGGGCACCAATTGGTGACATTGGGTTACTTCCTCTTATTTGTTATGTCCTTATGGCCATCACAGAAGCACAGGAGAGGGTAGGACTGGAAAGATCTCTGTGATTCAACCAGCAGATCGATGGCTCAATCCATTAAACATGTACCTTTTCCCTGAGCAGTCCATTCCAATTTCACTGTATTGTGAAAAAGAACTGCATTTATTGATAGGATGTGGGCATTACTGGCAAGAGCAAGGCTTGTTGCCCATCCTTAATTGCCCTCAAGCTGAGTGGCTTGCTGGAGAGGAGTTGAGAGTCAACCATATTACTGTGGGTCTGAGTCAGATTTCTTTCCTCTGAAGAACCAGTTCATAGAATCCCTAAAGTGTGGAAAGCAACCCACTCAGCCCACACTGTCCCTCTGATGAGCATTCACCCAAATCACTCCTACACCCCATACCCTATCCCCTATCCCTGCAACCTTGCATTTCCCCATGGCCAATCCAATTAACCTGTGGAAGGAAACGGGAGCACTTGAAGGAAAGACACAGGGAGAATGTGCAAACTCCACACAGACAGTCACCCAAGGCTGGAATTGAACCCAGGTCCTTGGCACTGTGAGGTAGCAGTCTAACCACTGAGCCACCGTGCTGCCCTACCATGCAGTTTTGTTAGCAACAGTCAACAATAGATTAGCTTTTATTTCCAGACTTATGAGCTGAAATTAAATTTCACCGGTTGTTGGGGTGACAGTTAAACCAGTTCCCCTGGAGCACTGGCCTGGTCTCTGGGTTACTAGCCATCAACATTCCTACTATAGTGTCACCTCCCCGTTCAAAAGGGACCGTATTTTATACACATGTGGCACATTTCATAATCTGAAGATGTTCCAGTGTTTGTTGCAATTTTGGAAATGTAGCAGCCAATTTGTGAGCTGCAAGGTCCTGGGTAAATCAAACTGTTAATGAACCTTCCCCTTAGGTTTGTGTTTAAGTCCAGAGAATGCAACATTTATTTTTTCAAAAATCTTAAAATTCTTGAATAGCATCTCCCTTAAAGCTTTTTTTTCTTCACTAGATGAATTAACCATCAACATCTCCAATGTCAAATATCATAAATCAGATATTAACCGGTTAGCCCTTTCTGCAATGATCAAGTGCCTGGATACCTGGTGCTATATGGTGACTGCAATTGTACACAGCACACTCATTGTGATCACATCAGATTCACTTTGATTTCCAGCCCTAACTTGCTTACATACAACATAGATAGCACTAGCAGTCAAAGAATGGCACGGCACAGAAACAGGCCCTTTGGCCCACCATGCCTGTGCCAACACATGACACACTTCTAAATGATAAACTACAGAGTCTTCAGGCTCCCGCTCTTGATGTTTTGCCATGTTGTCACAGGCTTCATTCACTCCAGATTATGTATTCAGACAACCTCACAATCCTGCCTTCTATTCAAAGATTTCCAATCTACTGGATGGGTTGTGTGGTTCAGCATCACAAGCTTCACTGAAAACACATCCATCACAAGTACCACATAAACAATGTCTATTAATTCCTTGAAGAACTCCACGAAATTTGTTAGAAAAGATGATGAAGTTCAAAGCAGTGGTGACTTTGGTGTAGTTAGTTCTCCTGGTGAAAGTGGGTGTTTACCTGGCAGTTGACATAGCTCTTCAATAGCATTCTGGAGAAAGCTGAGCACCTGAGACACCAACTAGAGAAACACCAAACACCAAACACCATCCTAATGCTAAAGCTTGTTCAATGTGCAACTGAGTCCCTCAGTGCCTCACTTTAACAGTCTACAATCAATCTTTCCTGATCCTCTGCTTCCTTTCATAAAAATACAGGAATTCTTAGTTGACAATCATTTAAGTTAATGTTATTTTCGCATAACATAGCCAACTAAGTTGCTCATTCTCTTCTGTCTTCTGATGTGTCCTAATTCTATACCTACAACATACATTAGACTACTTCGTTCATAATGGGTTGGCACTATATTCCTTGTTGAAGATTACTATGATGACCCAAAACTCAGGCAGTTCTGATAAATCTCAAAAGGATGTGACCAATTTTCCAGAGCATTCTTTGAAGTATCCTTGTATGAAGTCCATCAGGACATACTTTCTCAGCATCTGTAACTTCTGCAACTTATGAGAGGTCACCTTATTCATGCAGTCCTCATTTAATGTTTCCCCACTTAACTTTATTTCACTCGAACACTCTTGTATTTTGAGGGCTAGTTATATTTTGAATTATATTGGCATTGTCAGTTTTGCATTGTTCATCGTGTATTGCCTCATGTCTGAGGGATCTCATATCAGGGTCTGAATGGCACCAAGACAACTCCAAGTCTTTGATGGCTTCTCATTTCCTTCATTTCTCAACTGATGCACTTTCAAATGTATCAAAGGACTTTGACTGCTGTAGGAACAGTTACATTTTATTGTTTCCTGTAGTCAGGAACACAAGTATTTCATGAATCTGTGCTGAAATAGGTGAGCTGCGATTCCAGGGTTAACCTGTTAATTATTGCCTTCAAACTAAATGCATGACATAAATGCTTGGGATACATAACAGGCTTATCTGTATCCAGAATGGTCTGGAGAATGGTTTAAGAGGATATTATTTGTCAGAACTGTTCCGATAAAAATGATTTGTGTACGAAATGCCAACTACCACCTTTGACATTTTCTGCCATTACATCTTACTGGCATTTTCTGACAAATTTAAACTCCTGATACAGTGGGACACAAAACTTGAGCAAACAATCTTTTGTAAAGAGCTATAGCCGCAGCTCCATTGGGAATCTGAGTAACAAGACAAAGCTGAACTCTGCCAGAAGGCAGAATGTTGACATAATGCTGACATGCTTTCTTTAGCACTTCCTGCATCCCCCCAGCAGAAAGGTATTGCCTTAGATTATTTGAAGCACATAGAGAAAAGGCAATCTTGTGCATGTTCTATGGTTTGGTCAGTTGATACAATGTTAGCTTTGGAATCTTAGCTTTAATCCATGTTTTCTGCGAAGCTATTAATAGAAATTTTTGATCTATATTTTGATATCCCTTGCCACCTCCCAAACTCATTTCTTACTTTAGCTCTCACCACCAGGCTGTTAGCCTCCCTTACCCTGTTTTCATATTTATCTTGCTCCGCTAAGCCAAATGCACTGGGGACATGTTCTATTTTTTGTCTGATGCTGACTGTGCAAATAGAAGATTGAGCCATACAAAATGAGCAAGAAATTATGTAGCTCCACATCTTGAAAATGTCAAGAGCTAGCACAGTTTTTCTTCCCAGTGAAAGATTGAAATCATCAATGATTATCACTTCAGTTACTGTCATTAAATTTACTTCAGGTCAGTGAAACAGATTTCTGACGTTCTTTATCCCATCACACGTTCATTCTTTTATCACTCTGCTGCATCACATTTTATTAGAATTCCACAAAATTTAATTTGCACCATTAAAATGCAAATTATCCAGCAAGTTTAATCATGGAACTTCAATAAGACAAAAATGAATTGAGTCATAAAAGCAATTTTCACTGCATCACTGTTCCTGAAAGATGCTGAGCGAAATTATGCAGCGAGACAAGTGTTCAGTGCTACTCTCTTTCTCTGCTTCATTCACTCTCCCTGTTTCCTCCAAACACCTCATGGCTATATGAACAGAAAGTTTTAAGGCTACAAGGCCATATTTGTATGGGGGATTTGACAGGAAAGGCAAAAAAGGATAGTTCAAACATTTGTAGAAAAAGATAATTCAGAGATATATCAAAATAGATAGTTAATAAATAGAACTAGATGCAAATTGAGGGAAATAAATGAATATTTGTTTGTAGATCTATGAATATTTCTCAGCAGTTATAAACTTCAAGCTACTTTGTGTCTCTGCACAGTTATCATCATCATTTCAATTGTAAATTGCACGTTAAGAATCCAACATCGGGTAACAATGCAGACTGAAATGCTTTAAAAGCTGAAACATTGGGGCGAATCCTACAACTGTCTAAGTGTCAATTTTGATAGAGGGTTTTTTCCCTCCATGAAGCCTAGCAAATTCTCTTGTGCTATCATGCCAAACTCGCCTCATGAAATAACTCCACAGAGGTCAGTATCCCATTATCTAGTCACCCTTTATTTACATGTGGAGTGTCCTTGGCATTGATCCAGCTCTCAGAATGAACAGAACTACTGACACTCCTGTTCTTATGTCAGCCAGGACTCCCTGATTGGCTCAGATTAACAGCGCCAATCAGGGAACTCATGTTCCATGAGGTCCACCCGGCTGACCTTGTTACAATCACTACATCCCTCCCACTCTGAGTCTGAGGCCGGTTCTGTTTTATTGTAGCTCTTCCTGGGGTGTTTTAGCACCAGGTCAGGTTCCTCCAACTCTGCCTCTGATACGGGTGGCAGATAACACATGGTAGCTCATCTCTTGTGCCTGGAGTGTCTGGGAAGAAATTCATTCTGTTTTTCAGGTGGCAAAGATGTTGAGGTGGCAACATCCGCCATGTCCATCTCAGATTCCAAGGTATCTTCAACGCTTGACAGAGAGGGAGAACCCACATGTTCCGGTGCAGTCAGAAAGGCAGTTGAGGATTCAGGCACATTTTGCTCCCATACTGTGAGTTTGCAGCTTTCGTATGGTCTATCTGCTGGTTCAGAACTGTTGCACCCACCCAAATTTTAGACACAATGGACCTGACCTCGTGTCGACCATGTCTCTTACCCATTCAGGGTGATTCCTGTGGCTCCTAACCAAACATCATCCCCTGAAGTAAAGTGTCTCTCTTGCTTAGCGGAGTCATGTGGCTGGCATTGGCGTTTCTGGTTCTGTTTCATCCTCCCCCCACTCCAGGTCCGGAATAATCAGATTTAACCTGGTGTGGAGTCTTCTCCCCGTTAGCAACTCTGCCCCAGCTATCTCTGCGGTTGTATGAGGGGTGGTCCTATAATCAAACAGGAACTGGGACAGTTTGGGATCTAGTGAAGCTGTAGGCTGTTTCTTTAAGCCTGCCTTCAAAGTTTGGACTGCTCTTGCTGCCAGACCATTGGACGATGGATGACATGGATCTTTACTTATATGTCAAATGCCTTTTGGCTTTCAGAAATACTCAAATACCCTGTTGGTAACAAATGGCCTGTTATCTTGGACCAACGCTCTGGGAGTCCATGAATTGCAAAAATTGCTCGCAGCTTTTCTATCATCGTCCCTGTGTTTGACGAATGAACTCTATGCAAGCCCAGCCATTTTGAGTGGGTGTCCACAATGACTAAGAACATTGAGTCCAAGAAAGGACCTGCACAGTCAATGTGTAACTGAATCCAGGGTTTACCTGGCCATTCCCATGAATGTGGGGGAGCTGCTGGTGGTAATTTTTGTCCTTGTTGGCACTCTGGGCAGTGCCCCACCAACACGGCGATGTCTGCATCCAATGCTGGCCAACAGAGATAACTTCTCACCAACACCTTCATTTTGGAAACCCCTGGATGATCCTGGTGGAGTTCAGTCAGTATCTGACAGTGACCTTTGCTCAGGACAATCACTCTCACTCCCCATAATAATATGCCATCCTCTATTGTGATCTGGTCTGTCTGGGTCCAAAAATGTTTCAGTTCTGGTTGTGACAGCCCTTTGGTTTCCCTCCATCACCACCAACTGTTTCAGTTTTGCCAGGACCAGCTGTTCCTGCGTCCAAAGACTGATATTGTCAGCTGTGGCTGGGAGTGTGTCCAAAACCTTTAAAACAATTAGGGGCTCTTCCAGCGGTGGTACCATCGGCAGTATGTCTGCCAGTGGGACGTGGCTCAATAAATTCACAATTGTTACTTGGCCCCTCCCGGATGGTGTTCCAACTTGTAATTATGTGCATTAAGTATTAGAGCCCACCACTAAATTTGGCCTGAACCTATGGGCAGCACTGCCTCATTTTCTTTAAGTAGATCTAGCAGGGGTTGTGGTCCAATAGTATTAGAAATTTACATTCATGAAAGTTTAGAGGATGCATAGCAGTGCAGCAAAGTCATTGACCTTATCTGCTTTGACAATGTAAGTGACACCATCTTCTCTCTGCTTCCTCACATTCACTCCACATCTAAAATTGCACATATCTCCCACTGAGGCTCATGTTCTATCACTCTCCGTATTACATGCAACATCTTCCCCCATTCTTCTTCATTCACCCAATCCTCCTGCAGTACTAATCTTTCATGGCCTTTGTGCTGGTGACTCACTCACCCACACACTCCCTCACTCACTCACTCGGGATGCCTCACCAAGTTTGCCTCCCTTGCACCAGCACTAATGGGCTGTGCCACCCAGTTCTACTGCACTCTTTCTTTTATTGCAGGAAAAAACAGCCCCATAATAGGGCTCAAAGAGTCAAGACTAGGGGCTGAGGTGCACGATATTCAGATTCTTAACACTTCTGACAAGAGGACCATCCTGGTTCTCACTAGAGAAGGTCATGAGGGCATGCTGAGACATCCACATCCCACCAAACAACTAAGTCCTACTCTTCATTGAAGCATAAGTCATGAGACCCACTGTCAATGTCATCCAATGCACATTGCTTCTCAGTCTTACTACCACAATTTCTCTCTGTTGTGTCCTACAGATGTCCATGGTTTGGTTGAGCCAACAGATCACCTTTCAAGATTTATCTTCCAGCACCTTCGGGTTCAGAGCAGAGCTCACAGGCCTCAGAGGAAGCATCAGGAAGGCTGTTGCCTGCCACAGAAATGCCCCAGTCTGCTGGCACAGTGGTTATCACTGCTGCCTCATAATGCCAGCGACCCAGGTTTGATTCCAGCCTTGGGTGACTGTCTGTGTGAGCTTTGCACACTGTTCCCGTGTCTGCATGGGTTACCTCCAGGTGCTCTGGGTTCCACCCACAGTCCAAAGATTTCTAGGTTAGATGGATTGGCCATGAGAAAAGTAGGATTATGGGGATAGGGTGGGGGGTGGGTGATCTGGGTGGATAATCTTTGGTGGATTCAGTGTGGCTCAATGGGCTGAATGGCCTCTATCTGCGCTGCAGGGATTCTACGATTCTATTCGATGACCTCAACACCACTGCATTGGACATTGGTCCTCTGCACCATCAGCATGGTGACAGGGGGATAGGGGATCTTGACTTCACTCTGGGTGCTCCTTCCCGACAAGGAGACAGGGCGGTGCCAGTGAGCACCCAGCCAGAAAAGGAACACCACAGAGGCTGCTCTCAGGACACTCCGTAAGTGGCCTCCAATCCTCAGTTCTGTGGGAGTCTGCGATGTTCTGCTCACAAAAAAAGACCCTGAACTACCTGTTGTCTGCCACTTTAACACACCACCTTGTTCCCTGGCCAATAGCTCTGTCTCTGGCTTGCTGCAGTGTTCAAATGAAGCTCAATGCAAGCTGGAAGAACAACACCTCATTTTCCACTTGGGGACCCTGCAGTCCTCCGGACTCAATATCGAGTTCAATAATTTTAGGACCTAAACTCTCCCATGTCCCAACCCCCTACCCCACACACCAGGCTTTGTTATCACATAGCCTGCCATTACACACTACCTATTGTTAGTCACTAATGGTCCCCATTACCAATTATTCACCCTATCCAACTGCTCTTCTCTCTCTTTAGGCTCTATCCTATCATTTACTCCCTCCCCCACCCACCTCCCTATTTTCTGCATATAAACTAACATTTTCCCAGCCACCCTCAGTTCTGAGGAAGGGTCACTGGACCTAAGATGTTAACTCTGATTTTTCCTCCACAGATGCTGCCAGACCTGCTGAGCTTTTCCAGCAACTTCTGTTTTTGTTGTTGTTCTGAACTTTTTATTTCTCTGTTTTCTAATTTATGATCTGCATGAACTGCAACGCTGGACTTTTCGTTTCTTATTTTTTCCTAAGAACTTGTACTGAAGATCTGTACCTAGGTACCATGTACCTAAGATGGCACTGTAAGTGGCAACTTATAAACTTTTCCCTGTACTCATCTGAGTATGTGTGACAATAAACCTAATTCAATTCAATTCAATTCAATTTAATTCAATTATTTAAATGGAAGCAATTTGGATGGGGGTATAGGGAAAATGCAGGACTTTGGCAATAAGTTAAAATGGTCCAGGAGCTGATGAAAACACTATGGGCTGAATGGCCTCCCTGTGCACTGTAACTCCTCAGTGACTCAGTGAACTCATTGCAAATTTGTAACATCATAAATGTGTACAGATTCATGGTGGAGATGAGCCATTAATTTCATTATCTTATTTCTCACGTGTTTAATGCAGGTTAGGTCACCTTGCAAAACAACATAATGTTCATGGGTGATAAAATGTGAATTATCAGCAGGCAATTTATGAAGATGCCTCCCTCTGTATCACACATCTTGGATACTCTGGAAGCTCTCTGCAGTCAATGGATGGATTTTATTGATGCAGAACGGTTTGGCTTCCTGCATGATGTTCCAGTGAACGTACCTGTAAGAGGAGTATTAGAACAAATGAAGTCAAGTTTTAAGCATTTTTGAAGCACTGATGTGCTCTGGCAGGTGGATAAACTACCTTAGAGATTAAATTCTGCCACTTGATTCCCAGAGTTCCAACTTGTGATTTTCTTTGAGGTGTCAGAGAAGTTCTTGTGTGGAATGATCAGTTGGATGATCAGCCATGATCATGTTGAATTATGGAGCAGGCTTGAAGGACTGAATGGCCTATTCCTGCTCCCATTTTCTACGTTTCTATGCAAATGTGATACTCCATAACCGGTGAGGGAATGATAAGGCAGATTGAGTGGTGGTTCCATACCCTCTGTCAGTGGCCGGGCTTTTCCATTTTGGAGCTAGAGTGGGTGTGTGCTCTAAAGGGACACCACCATCACCAATGATGAGAAAGTCCTCTGCATCATGAGCCTATCAGCACCTAATTGGTCACCCAGTGGGCTTCTTGGCGCATCACTTCCTGGCTCAGCCATATCCCGCCCTGCCTGGAGCTGCTGGCCAATCAGAGGCCAATAACTACTATCAATAGCAACATCACTCCAGAGAGCAAGGCTGCCATCTGCAGAGCAATGTGGCGCAGCTGGCAAAGTGGGTTAAAATTGTCAGGGGTGTGATTGCAGGATGAGGGGTAGCAGAGTGCAGATGGAATCCAATCAAATCCCCATCCCAAAAGCCAAAAGGCAGGCCACTTCACTCACCTCCTGAGAGCACAGGCAACTGAGGCAGTAACATGAAGAGGCCCCTAAGACATCACCTTGCAAAAGGGGCCCCATTTATTTTCAACAAACCAAGCCTCTTCAGAAGGTGCATCAAGATGGAGGAGCCCTTGCCATTCCCCTCTGGCTGTGGTAGTGCCCACCTCTGGCTGTGGGGCTGCTGGCTTCAGCTCACACCATTGAGTGATCTAGCGGCATCGTGAGTTGCCTACCATGAGGTCCAGGCTTTGAGGGTTCATCCCTGCACCGTGGACACTGCTATTCTAGACTAGCCTCTCCTAACCCTGAGTTTGCTGCATTTCTTTCTGCCTCTTGTAAGAGTGACTGACGTCTGACTCTCAGACGACTCGATAAATTCTTATTCACAGGCTATGGTACATAATACTCATCTGTGTCTAGCAGCCCTCTAGTCCAGTCCTCCCGTTTCAGTCTTCTCGACAGACTGGCTAGAATGTGGAGGCTAATGTCAGTGTTACATCATCATTAACATACATGGTCTCATTCTACGATAGCTGCCTTGCTTTCAAAATGCAGGTACAATCAGTGACCCCCATCCAGTGTCCCTAATGGATGGAGGAGCTGGAGAGGCAAGCCACCAACACATGCTGAAAAATCTTGGGTGTAGTTGAGCACCTGGTTGCATTTAAGGGTGGCCAGGTAATTGACATTGCAGAGAATGCCAGATTAGAAAAGATGGGAACTGACTCCTGTAAAATAGATGATGTCCTTTAGAAAGGAATTACCTATTAACACTTCCAAGGTAAATGAATGAGCATGCCCTGGTCTTCAGCATGATCCGCATGCCCTCAGCGAGATCTCTGCTAATTTGCTTTATCCCTTAGACATGCACCCTGCTACAGACCTGAGTCAACAGAACATTTCATTTTAATGCATTATTTATAGAATATTGTGTAAAGGTCCTAAGTAGGGGATAATTTATTCCACTTGGGGGAAAGCCAGGTTTTCTCAAACAAGGAATAAATCCTGTTCTTTACGGTGTTATTATAAATAGCCTCTATTTTAACATATGGTGATTAACAAGAAATTGTTAAATATTTAAGACTGGTTGCGTTTATTTTTGCACTCACTATTACCGACAGAATATATCAACATGGATTTTGCCCTGCATCACACTGTCTGACAAGAGGTGAGTGAAAATGCTTCAATGAGTGACACAACCTCAGGGCGTGCCTTGGGTCTATTTAGCAGCACCGTTAGGATTACAGAAATTGCTGGCACAGAGTTTCTGACAAGTTGCGTTACTTATTCCACTGCAATTCACTCCCATCTTGGTCAAACTGACACCAAAAGTTACAGAAATTCAAATGAAAGTTGCATTCAGCACAAATTAATTTGCCATGGTCTTTTGCTCTGGTTAAATAAACACCCCATGAAACTGGGTTGCCACGTTTCCAGACTGAATGCATCAGCATGGTCAGTTTCCACTAATCTTAAAAAAAAAGTATTCACATATGGGGTGTGGGTGTCTCTGGAAAGGTCAACATTTGATTGCTGCTGAAGTGGGTGACTTGCTAGGCGATTTCATACGGTAGTTCAGAGTCACATTGCTGTGGTAACAAGGTGTAGAGCTGGATGAACACAGCAGGCCAAGCAGCATCATAGAGCAGGAAGGCTGACGCCTCGGGCCCAGACCCCGCATCAGAAATCTGGTTTTCTGGTGGGTGGTCTGGG
>NC_063361.1:26672088-26688417 GCF_021869965.1 Rhincodon typus | reverse complement strand
CATCAGCCTTCCTGCTCCTATGACGCTGCTTGGCCTGCTGTGTTCATCCAGTTCTACACCTTGTTATCTCAGATTCTCCAGCATCTGCAGTTCCTACTATCTCTCACATTGCTGTGGGTTTGGAGTCAAACACATGGGCCAGACCGGGAAAGGCTGGCAGATTTCTTTCTCTAAAAAGCATTTAGTGAACTAATAAGTTTTAGGACAATTAATGAGTTTTTCAGCATCATCATTAATGTTAAATTCCACCTAGTGTTGTAATGGGATATGAACCTGAGTCCTCAAGTGTACCACCTTAGGTCTCTGATTACAAGCCCAGTGAATTACCATCAGACTACAGCCTCCCCAGCTACATTTCTTTGACGGGGCTTTTTCAAGCTGTTTCTCAGATGCAAGATTATTAACAGCATATTATAAAAGCTCTAAAATCTTTAACAAAATACTATATAACTTATTGCTGGCACAAATAGGTTGTTTTGATTAGATTTTTAAAAATTCATTTCTGTCGCTTAAAACAAAGGGGTAAAAACGCTTAGTTTTTGAGATAATGTGAGGATGCCCGAGTTGGCCTGGGGTGGAAGTTGGAAGTCACACGACACTAGGTTATAGTTCAACAGGTTTATTTAAAATCACAAGCTTTCAGAGCACTGCTCCTTTGTCACTGACGTGACTGCCAACTCAGTTTTTGAGATTATCTCATTTCCAGTTGTACAAGTCATCAGCCTTAAATACACGAGTGAAGCAAAATACAAGGCGTTTCGCTATAAAAGCTGTCCCAATTGCCCATGTCCATGGGCAATTTTAGTTTGGGAACTACGTTAATTGAATTTGAGTGGAAATCTGAACAAAAAGACCAATTCGGTAAATCGTGGCAATTTTGAGCCTGTGTCTGATGATGACGACTGCGCCTTCAGCTGAACCCCCAAGCTCATTTGGGGCCAAAGGAACAAAAATGGAACAAAATCCAGGACGCCCCATTCCATGTTGCGTTGGAATCGTGAATTTCCTGTTCTTTTATACGTGCTGTGTAAACCATGCAAACATTGGTAATGACCCTGAACGATTCCCACAGAACCAAACACCTTACCTCAGAGTTGAATCTGAGATGGCAGACATTGCAAGAGATTACTTGCTTCTTTTTAGGCGGCAATGTAACGCCAAACGTATGATTTATTACTGCCTTTTGGACTGGATCCATCTGCAAGTAAAAAAATTTTGAGCCATGATTAGCTTTGTTAAGTATATTGTAGAATACACTGTTTCATCTCTTTCAAACTCAAGCAATAACAAGAGGTTCTCCTGACAGCTGAGTTGGCAAAAGCTCAGCTGTATAGTCTTGGAGATCCTAGGTTTGATTCCCGTAGGATCATCTAAACTCGATCCTCCCGGTGGGATACCGATTGGATTGGATCACTCGGTTATTTTTCGTGCAGGGACATCTCTGTCACACAAGCTCTCTAACTCCTGCCTCTGAAGGATGGGGCTGCTCATTTATTCATTAATGAGATGAGGGCGTTGACTGGTTAGGCAGCATTTATTGTCTATCCCTAATTGCCTAGAGGGCAGTTCAGAGTCAACCACATTGTTGTGGTTCTGGAGTCACATGTAGACCAGACCAGGTAAGGATGGCAGTTTCCTTCCCTAGAGGACATTAGTGAACCAAACGGGTCTTTCCTGACAATCGACAATCGACAATCGACAATGAATTCATGGTCATCATTAGATACCTTTATTCCAGATATTTTATTGAATTTGAATTCCACCATCTGCCATGGCAGGATTCGAACCCGGGTCCCAGAACATTATCTGGGTCTCTGGATTAACAGTCCAGCGATAATACCACTAGGCCATTGCCTCCCCTGGAAAGATGGCTGGAAACCTGAGTGCCACAACTTTCTGCCCATGGAAGTATCTAGGACACAAGGTGTTTGTCCAGAAATCTTCATGGCACCACCAATGGTCCTACTGAATAATCTGCGCAAACAGGCTAATTGTGGAGAACAACATATTACCTCCACTATGCTGAAACCCCTACCCCAGGGGTCAGAATTTACCCTTTACAGAGCATTTGGGTCCATCTTCTGATTGTAATTTGCCATTTCAGTGTGCTTTCATTTTGGACAATATGAAACCGAGTGCTGTACACTCTCTGGTTTAGGAATCATTTATACTGTCTTCTCTTATTTCTAATGGCTCTGTCCCTTTTTTTTATTGAACATGAACATCAATTGTTCAAATTATGAAGTGTCTGATTGTCAAAGACTGTCAGGTGGGATATTGATGACAAACCACTGTAATGTGACATGCCTGTTGTCTGTGAGCAGACTGTTACAATTCTAACTGATGTTACTACTTGATAAATCAATAAAACAGAGTCATCTAAATATAACATAGTTTGAAAGATTTTAAAATGCATGGGAAAACAAAATCCCAATCACTCCCCAACACCATCACTTTATGGTTACACAAAAAGGAGAAATTTTCTTTCCCTATTAAATCTGTAGGTTTGATTGCTTTTTCTCAGTTCCACCTCCGTGAACTGTGAAACCTTTTTTTTTAATATTCACTCACTGAAGAGTTCTAACCAAACACTGCTAGTCTGGAGGTTTCACAAATGACACTCTTTCGCTGAGGTAATGCATTCCCTGAACTATTCTGAAAAACCTACTTTCTAAATTGGCATCCAGCTTCAGTCAGATCTCATTGAAACTGCCCAAAACTTTTGGATTACTGGGGTCTTCTAAGTTAAAATCAATCTTTGATTATTGTAGATCAAAATCAGACTAATAACTTGCAATGTTTTCTCTCTACTATCGTAAACCTCAACTAATGTTCCAGGTGGACTGTAGTCATCTGCCTTTTCACACATACTGGTTCAATTCATGGTTCCAGAAAGACTGACTTGGTTACTTATTAAACCCTTTTACAAAAAAATAGCCCAACACCCATATGCCACTAGTGTGAAATCCAAACTTAAGACAAAGTAATAAATCACACACTTTTCATCACAATATCAATACAACTTTTTTTTATTCATTCACTGGATGAGGCCATTGCTAGCTGAATTTATTGCCCATCCCTAATTGCCCAGAGGGCAGTTAATAATCAACCACATCACTATGGGTCTGGAGTTACATTTAGGCCAGACCAGGTAAGAATGGTGATTGTTAGACTCTTAATTCTAGATGTTTTATTGAATTCAAATTCCACCATCTGTTGTGGTGGGATGCGAAGGGTCCCCAGAACAATACTTGGGAGTCTGGATTAACCATCCAGTAATAATACCGTCATCTCCCCATACAATGCCACTGTATCCGCAGGAAGTTCACTCACTATCCAAGGAGGCACCATGCCTGCATCAAAGAAGAGTAATATTAGTTCAAATTCAAATGCTGGCATCGTAATTTGCTCACTACCTCACTCCATGCACTTGTCCGACCTGCTCCAGACCCGTCACTACTTCTGTCTTGCTCACTGCTACGCTGCCTTGTTATTCACTATATCCTGGAAGTGAAGGAGCCAGGGTTGAACAGGAGAGTAGAGCGTTGGAGGGGAGGTTGGGGGTGAGGGTGTTGAATGGAGCGGGAGAGTGGGTCACTGAGTGGAGGGAGGGTAGCTTGGGCATCAGTGACACCACACATATGCACATGGATAGGGTCTGTGCCAGCTTCTGGTCCTAGCCATTCATCAGTGTCAATGGCGTTGACATTGTGTGTCAGTGTGGTGGCAGAGAATACTTTATTAATATATAAGGGAGACTTGTTGGCAGGAAGCAGCCTTGTTTGGGGAGCTAGTGGTTAACTTTAGGGCGATCACGTTATTTAAATAATGCAGGAAATTGTGGACCAGGGTAAGATGAAGGCACAGTTCGTAGAAATTGTTCAGCTAATTGACTTGGTTTATTTGGTCTGACACTGCCCCTTATGTTGAGCCATTCTAAAACTTTCTTGAACCACACATTTGACAGGATTGTCTTAATGGTTAGGTGGAGCTGCTACTTGGTCAATGCAGTGAACCTTTTCTTACATTTGACAAGGAGAGTGCCAGCTGGGTGGGTCGCTTTCCCCAAACATTGGGCTCAAGTCCCAATCCAGAACTTGGGGTCAAGGCTCTTATGTCTGTGCAACGCCTGAGGGATTGCTGCACTGTCAGATTTGCTGTCTTTCAGTTGTGATGATAAATCTGCATGACAGGATGTGAATTATCCTGTGGGAATATTTTGAACTGCAGCCATGGTACTGTCCTGGCCAATACCTTTCCTATAATCAGCATTGCAAATAAGATTATCTGAACATGATCAAAGTGCTGTTTGTGGGATCTTGCTGTGCACAAACTAGGGCTGCACTTTCTACGTTAGAATAGTGGCTGCACTTCAAAATTATGTCTTTGGCTATAAAGTGCTTTGAGAAATCCAAACATTGAAAAATGCTCCATAAATAAAAGTCTTCTTTTCTCTCTCTTTTTCAAAGAAAATGTAATAAAACTAGTCCCTTCTGAACAAAGATTCTGCAACCATAAGACCATAAGGTATAGGAACAGAATTAGGCCATTCAGCCAATCGAATCTGGTCTGCCATTAGATCATGGCTGAATATGTTTCTCAATCCCATTCTCTTGCCTTTTTCCTATAACCCTTGACCCCCTTACTAATCAAGAGCATCTCTATCTTTCTCTTAAATACATTCAATGACTTGGCCTCCACAGCCTTCTGTTGCAATGCATTCCACAGATTCACCACCCTCTGGCTAAAGAAATTCCTCCTCATTTCAGTTTTAAAGGGTCATCCCTTCACTCTGAGGATATGCCCTCGGGTCCTAGTCTCTCCTACTAGTGGAAACATCTTCTCCATGTCCACTCTATCCAGGCCTGTCAGTTTCAATGAGATCACCACCCGCACCCCACTCCATTCTTCTAAACTCCACCGAGTACAGACCCAGACTCCAGAACCACTCCTCATATGAGGAGCCCTTCATCCCCGGGATCATTCTTGTAAATATCATCTGGACTCACTCCAACGCCAGCAGCACATCCTTCCTTAGATACGGGGCCCGAAACTGTTCACAGTATTCCAAATATGGTCTGATCATAGCTTTATACAACCTCAGCAGTACATCCTTGCTCTTGTATTCTAGCCCTCTTGAAATGAATGCTAACATTACATTTGCCTTCCTAACTGCCAAATGAACCTTGTTAACCTTAAGATAATCCTGAATGAGGACTCCTAAGTATCTTCGTGCTTCAGATTTTCGAAGTCTTTCCACAGTTAGAAAACAGTCTGTATCTCTATTTTCCTTGCCAAAGTGCATAACCTCACTCTTTCCCACACTGTATTCCATCTTCCACTGCTTTCCCCCTTTCCTAGACTGTCCACATCCTCCTGCAGCCTTCCCACTTCCCCGCTACCTGTCCCTCCACCTATTTTTGTGCCATCTGCAAACATAGAACCAATGCCCTCAGTTCCTTCGTCCAGATTGTTAATGTATAACATAAATAGTTGTGGTCCCAAAACTGACCCCTGTGGAACTCCACTAGTCATCGGCTCCCATCCTGTAAAAGACTCCTTTATCCCCACTCGCTGCCTTCTGCCAGTCCGACCCTCTTTCCATGCCAGTAACTTGCCCCTAACTCTACATAAATGGCTCAATGCACTCAGATATGACTTAAGTGACAAATGTCATCAATGGTAGTTTAAAAAGAACCAACGTTGTCAATAGTTGATTTTTTTGGCTATGGGAACTGCTTTTCCTGGGTGTGACCATATCCACAAATAATGTTCCAGTTGATTGTGTAGCAAGGTGCCTCATGAAAAAGAAACAGCAAAGGCAGATCTCCACAGAAATGCTGGTTTGAACGTCCTCCGGTCTGAAACTGTAGTTCCTTGGATGAAGACACGTGGGAATAGGTGTGTAAGATGCATCTGTCTTTTTACCCACTGCCTGAACACCTTCCTTCCTTCAATTCAAAGCAGCAATGGCATGGTCCAATGGAGTGCAAATGCTGAACAGAAATGGCAGCTAACTTTTTGCTTCTATGCACAGTGGCCGCTCCTCAAGTAAGTTAGATTTGCTGGAAATTCCCAATGCTTCCAAGGTGTAAATTTCAAATAGTGCCCTGCTTCAGCTATGAAAATTTGAAATTTGCATTTTCATTTTTTGCATAATCATTGTAATCATCTACAAATACAACTCTTACCAAGAAAACACCTCCATGTAAAAGGGAACAGTCAGGAAATTTTGGATCCAAAGTTAAACAATGCTAATCTATTTGATTGAAAACAATGAGAAAGCCACAATGTCTTGTATCTATGAATGATGTTTGTGTTGCCAATCTATGCAGCCTTGACAAGGCCAGGATTTTCTTCCCTTCAGAATATAGCATATTGCAAGTCAGGTGCTCTATCACTAAATTATCTCCATTATAAATCTGAAACGTGCAATAAAAATATGACAAGTGTTCAAGGGAACCTAAATATGCTTGGTAGTAAATGGCTGGTAACTATAAGATGTACCTTTCCCTTGAAGCACAGCATTTATTGATTTAATGTCTCCTAAACTTAAGTATTCTTAATTTTCCATTTATCACAACTAATCTTTCCAATGCCACTAGCCCAAGATGTGACATAAGTGTTGAGCAGCTTGTCTGTACTTAAAGCAACCAATAGATGAAGTAAGTCCATAAAACCATAAGATATAGGACGAGAATTAGGCCATTCAGCCCAGTGGGTCTGCTCTGCCATTCAATCATGGCTGATATGTTCCTCAACCCCATTCTCCTGCCTTCTCCCCTTAACCCTCAATTCCCCTTACTGATCAAGAGGCTAACTATCTCTGCCTTAAATACACTCAATGACTTGGCCTCCACAGTCTTCTGTGGCAATGAGTTCCACAGATTAACCACCCTCTGAAGAAAATCCTTCTCATTTCAGTTCTAAAGGGTCGTCCTTTCGCTCTGTTAGGGAACAGATTGTTTAGAAAGCTGTGGAATGAGGCATCATGTGATGTGCCTTGTTTGTTAGACTTTATCTCTTGCTGTTCAGCTTAACTATCTGTAACGTTCCTTTTAATTCATCCTTGAGGATGGAAAGGTAGCTGGCAAAGCTAACATTCATTTCCCATGTCTACTACAGCCCTCGAGAGCATGAAGTGGAGATACAATCTTGACCTGCTGCAATGGTCTAGGTGCGCTGACAGTGTCTTTCTTTGTAACAGTTTGATACAGAATGGCTGGATCATTTCCGAAGGTAGTAAAGAGCCAAACATATTGCTGTGGATTTGGAGTCACGTGTAGGCCAGACTGGATATGAATGGCAGATTTCTGCCTAAGAAGGGCACATCCCTGTAAACCACATGGATTTTTTAAGATAATCAAGTAATTATTAAATTTACAAGCATTTCATTTCCAGAATGATTAATTAAGTGAATTTAACTTTTCCCAATTGCCATGGTGGGATTCAAACTCATGTTTCTTGAGCATTTTCTCAGGCCTCTGAAAGTACCATTACTTTCATATTGTCATTGTTGGACCTACAAACTGATAATGAAGTAGCTGAGGCCAATGTGGAATCTAGGAGCTTGGTAAATGACAGGGTCAATAATGCCAAGACAGTAGGAACTGCCAATGCTGGAGTCTGAGATAACAAGGTATTCCCGACCTGAAACGTCAGCTTTCCTGCTCCTCTCATGCTGCCTGGCCTGTTGTGTTTCTCCAGCTCCACACCTTGTTATCTTAGGGTCAACAATGTAACTCCTTAACTGATTGAGAAAGAGCAAGGTGGGTGATGAAGAAGGAAAGTGTATTTGCTCAAGTCAGGTGCAGAGAGAAATAAAAAGAAGAGTAGAAAGAATAGATTAAGAAAAGGAAGAAAACAAAGGAAAATGTAAAAAGAAGTTTAAAAAAAGTAAGTTTTGGAAATTGTTAATAACCAACGTAAGAATAAGAGTTCACAGTTTTCTTGTTCTCTTGCTGTTGCATGAATCATTGTGTGGCATTGGAGGACATAAATGCTAAAAGGTAGTTGTGTTGTTAAGTACCAGCTTTAATTTTCTGCAACAAGCTAAAATGTAATTAATGCGCTAAGGCAGGTATTTTATGAAACCATAAAGCTGGGAGGGAGCTGCCATGTTCATGAAGAGAAGCAGTGATTATTACCCATCAACTGTAGCAATTCGCAATTTGCCAGCGACCTCCTTCATTGCTAGATGATTGACAAATGAAATCATAACCATTAAACTTGACAACAAATCTGGTCCAATGCTTCTTTTAGCTAAGGTTATGTCAATGGGTCACTAAAAGTATAATTTGGTGACAATCTATGTATGAACATCTACGTACCTTTACTTATAAGAAGAGGTTATTTTGGCAAGAGAATAGGATATTCATATCTGACAAAAAGAGACAACTCCAGTAAAGCAAAGGTTTGACTAATACCAATAAACCACAGCTAAATATTATGATCTAGCATTAATACGTTCACACTGAATATTTTTATGATTACAGTGACCTGAATGTTGCATTAAAATTCCAGTCTAATGCTGCTACATTCATAGCATCTCTGGGTTTAATGCAACCTTTCTATGTTATTTATACTACTTTGTACGTATTGCCAAAGTGGCATCAGACCAAGCTCAATTCCAGAGGGGTTGTGGTTCACTTGTTTCAGGATACATACTTCGAACTATTTACTCAGTTCGTAGTAACTGTTACTGGATTCAGTGAGTGTAGCACAGCAAAAGATCTAGTTCTCAACAAAGATTTTTACTTACAAATAAAGAGATTTGGCAAAAGTAGAATTCCTGTTTCGCCTCACATCTTCTGCATCATGAATGCCTTTTAACAATTTAACTCTGCTCTGAGAAGAAACCTGATTACTTTGATGATATTTCAAGTGGCCGGAGGTGTGTCTGACTCATAGCCACAATATTGTTTGATCAAGAATTAGACATTGTAGTGAAAGGTATGTATTTAGATTTTAAAATAGAGATATATCATAGAATCCCTACAGTGTGGAAGCAGGCAATTCAGTCCATCAAGTCCACATGGACCCTCGGAAGAGCATTCCAACCAGATCCACCCTAGCCCTGTAACCCTACATTTTCCACGGTCAATCCACCCAACCTGCACATCTTGGGACCATGGGAGGAAACTGGAGCACCCGGAGGTAACCCACACAGACACGGGGAGAATGTGCAGACTCCAGACAGTCGCCCAAGACTGGAATTGAACGCAGGTCCCTAGCACTGTGATGCAGCAATGCTAACCACCGAGCCACTGTGCCACCCCACAAATGACTGAGGGTCAGTTCTGTGAAGGTATATTAAAATAAAACAGGTCAGAAAGTCATTTGGAACAGTGATGTATGTGCATCAATTTCAAGCAACCATGAGATTACAGGCATGCATCTAGGAGACCCCTTGTAGTGTTAATGAACAGAATGTTTACATTGTTTAGTTTACAAGACCAAAAAAGCCATTAAGTTTCATTTTGATTTCAGAATTGAAGTTTCAAGGCCTCAGTTCAGTAGAACCAGGAGTTCAGTTCGGAAGGAAGGGCAGTTTCTCCCAGCAGGAGAATCACATTTTAGTTCAGCCGAACCAGTTATCATAGCTGAAGTGTTTTAGTTTTGTGGAATCTCCAAGCGAGAAGACTTCAATAGAAAGCTTCAAATTGTTAGCACCAAAAAAGTTTCGGCCATTATAAACGTGAATAGTTCATGACAGCTGACTTGGAATATTATCATAAAACTGTCACCACAGTCAAAGGAGAAGAAACTGGGAGGAGTCAGTTAACTGAAAACTTAAGAAGTAGAGATAGAAATGAAAATTCTCTGAATTGTTTGTAATAGTGTTGGAAACAGGTTGAAACTTTGTTTTGCTGTTTGTGCTAACATCTTTCTAACTGTATTAAATTCAGCTTTGGCTTTGTCTTTTGCTCTTTTGTGTAATAAATTTATTTTCTGTGGCTAAGGAATGTTGCAGCCTCGTGCATAAAATGAAATGCATGTTCTTTTCAGCCAAGCTTCATTCTTGGATGTAACTTGTCCAGTATTACTGTTAGCTGATAGACAATGAGTATACTTCTGGCCTGAAAAGCAGGCAGCCAGCAATTAAAACTTAGGAGATGGATTCTGGCTACGTCATTGATACTCAGAGTTCTAGGCTGATACAATCTGACGGACAGTTCTGGGAATGGGTGAGACATCATTCCTCTCAATAGAGGCAAGAGGCTGCTTAGGCACACAAATATAGATTAACTGCTAATTTTAGGATGCTGATTGCAAGTTCCAATTGCAAAAGGGGTTAAGCATGTGCTGAGCTCTGCCTAGTTTTCCCAGGCAATGAGCAACCTAAACTACATCACTTGAAGGCACTGTTAGAGGTGCTCACAAATGACCTGGGAAACTTACAAATAGGGGCAGCAGTGCTATGACTGGACATGTCCTCATCCCCCCAACCCAGCTCCTGCCTCCTGCCAAAAAGAGCTGTATCTCACTGCCATCCAGTTTGGGGTTACTCTAAAACCCCCACCTCGAGGTGACTTTGGACCTGAGCTGTTGTCTAGCTCAGTGCAGGACATGGCTGCTATCCTATCCCCACCCAAGGTGCTCAAGTGGGAGGTGCCCATTCACCAGCAGCTTGTTAATGAGTTCACTGAAATGGTTCAGGCCTCAAACAAGCACAAAGGGGTCACTTTGCTGACCACGATCCACTCAGGACAGTGGCATCTAGGGTTAACAATGGCTACCAAGCATGATGAAAGAAGGTACTGACAAAGTCTTGCTCTCCCAAGCTTACATATGCAGTATATAGGCAATAAACGTTAACAGTTTGCAATAACCTGTCTCCAGTCTTTGTATGTTCAAGCTACTAATTTTATTCCTTAGGGATATCACTTCAAAAGCACCCGCAATGTGTCTATGATGCTAATGACAGCCTCCAGGGTGTCAACAGCTCAGTTACTTACGTTAAACCCTTCTATTTGTTAAAGGGTCCCACTTCAATTGTATCCAGTTTATTCCCAGTGCTATTGTATGTTAATCACAGGGGAAACAACATGATGTCACAGCATAAGACTGTATTGTTACTGTGATATTTGAGTTTTTTTAAAGGTAATGGGATCCCCACCTTCAAAAGAAAAACAACCTTACAAACAACATTGGGTCCATTCTCTATCTCCATCTAAGCATGTCAGAAAAGAGTAGCTGTAACATAAACCTATGTTAAGTACATTGACATCATGAGAAACATCCCACAATGAAAGGTTGTTTCTGTAAAGCTAGGTGAAACCTTTCTATTTACCTAGACCAAGTCTAATACTAATATAATTACCTGATGGGCTGTTTCTAAACTTTTTATACAACAATCATACCACATAATATGTTGACTACACACTTGTTCCTCTAAGCTATTAATAGATAAACTGAATCAGTAGATCTCATTAGCATAAAGTAGCTCTAATCTTTGTTGTTTTTCAGCAGCTGGACTAACAGGAGGAATTTTGCACATGTCCCTGCATTACCACTGAATAGGATAGTCGTTAGCTCAGGCCAGGGCTAATCCAGGCCCAGACTGAAATGCGAGATAACAAGGTGTAGAGCTGGATGAACACAGCAGGCCAAGCAGCATCAGAGGAGCAGGAAGGCTGACGTTTTGGGCCGAGACCCTTCTTCAGAAAGCCTGCTGTTTCATCCAGCTCTACACCTTGTTATCTCAGATTCTCTAGCAACTGCAGTTCCTACTATCTCTCAGACTGAAATGCTACAGATTGTGGATCACAACCAATGTGGCCCACTTCAGAAAACTGTTGTTGAACTTTTTGGATGAGAACATTTGGAAATAGCAAGTCTGTGTGTCTCTTTTGCTGATAACTTCAATCCACAGTAAAATTGAAAACTAATAACTCCAAACTGTAAGTGATGGGAAATGGATCATTTCCCTAAGAATCTTGCTCTTGATTCTTGAAATACCTCTGAACAAACAGTCCTTGGGAATATCCTTTTTTAAAAATAAGCTGCTAACAAAATCTGAAGAATACAAGGCTTACAACCAACTTTGTAAAGGGTCTTTGGAAAATAATTTTGGAAAGAATATAAGATTACAAAAAGATCAAAGTCCAGTGGTTCTTACATTAATTTCTCATGGGTGTGAGGCTTTGACAGCCTAATGGCATGTGATGAAGCAATTAGAGACATTTGTTATGACAGATCTATTTGCAATATCGAACAGCAGGACAAAATCCCCAACACTGAGATGATAGAGTCATAGAGTTATACGGCATGGAAACAGACCTTTTGGTCCAACAGTCCATGCTGACCATAATCCCAAACTAAACAAGTCCCACCTGCCTGCGCTTGGCCCATATCCCTCTAAACATTACTTATTTATGTACTAAATATCTTTTTAACATCGTATCAGCATTCACCACTTCCTCTGGAAGTTCCTGGAGAGGACAAAATAATCTAAGTGTTTGGGAGATGGGTCAAAGAAGAGCTTAAAGACAGTGCTGTAGTTACTTTGTGCAGATAGCTCCTCTGGGTATGAGGAGGCCTTGTGGTGCAGTGGGTGGCATCTCTGCTCTGAGACAGAAGCTCTAGTTTCGAATCTGATCCCAGGACTTAATGACCAAGGAAGACACATCCATAAGGTGGTTAAACAAGTTGAGTACTAGTTTGTAAATCCTTCCAACATGTGCCAATTCAAGTGGGAGAGATTCCTGGCCAGCCGTATGATGGAAAACGTGTTGGGGTCTTGGCTGCCACTCTCTATTGTGCCAGGTCACAATGTGCATATTGCCACAGCCACTTGCTCTGTCTGTGGGAGCAGACCATCACCGTTCTCAGTGTAAGGTGGCAAGAGCCAAAATTCACTAGCTGGAACCACAGCTGCCTTCACCCCCTCACAAGCTGCAGTCCACAACACAGATAGTGTTCTGTGCTCCTGTGGAACACAGAGCTGTCTGTTCGGTTTCTCTGTCAGCTCCTTTCCTTCCTCCCAACAGAAATACGCAATATCGGATTGCCTTTCAGTTTATTTAATTACAAAGACAGGTGCATCAGTCTCTGTGGCACACGCCTGCACAGAAAAGCCATTATCTGGGTTCGGAATTCCATTCCTGAACCAAGCAGACAGGTGATTACAGAATTATCAACCCACAGACTGTCTACGTTTGCTACTATTTGCTTGTAGCCAGCCTTTCTCCTCGGCTTTATTCCAAACGTTAGTTAGCAGCCGCAGTACAAATACTGCAAAAATAAAGATCTGCTGAAATAGATCCTGACAGTAAATTAGCCAAAGACCCATCTTTCTTCAAAGACTGCACTAATCAGATGGAAATGCAGCTTCGAACTAAATTCTTCCTGACAAAAGAAAACAATTACAGTCAGGAGCATGTGATCCATTTTGAAATGTAACGTATCACATTAATATTCATCATAGCTTTCTCCTTCTACAAATTATGCAAGTTAAACCTACAGCTTGTCAATGTGATCCATTCTGTACCAAGAAATACGCCATTTGCTTTTTCACAATCTCCTGGCCTAAGAGTTTCTTTTCTACCAAAATTCCACATTTCATGAGCTTCCAAAACGACCTCAGCTCAAAGAGATGTTGCCAACACAGGGAGTAATCCTGGTCAAGCCTAAAAATGGACAGAATCAGATTGTAAAATGGGTGAAGGGTGAGGTGACTGGCACAGGATCTGGAAGTTTGCTTTGCTGCTGAGAAACCTTATTGACTCATGTGTCCACATCTCAGAGCTGAAGGGAAAAGAAAATAAACACAAAGACAGAAGGCTAGTCAGCCCTTCTGGGCCATCCTGGCTTTAATCGCTCACTCAGGGATAGTTTGCCTTCTCCCATTTGCCACATTCTCTCCCTCCACCCCATACCCTTTGTATTCTGGAATAATTTACTTGTAGCCACCAACTGCGGCAAAGTATTCCAGATTCTAACCAGCCTCTCATTTTGTGGCTCTCAGGCTTAGCTGGTGATCACAGACCCAGCTCTTCAATATTCTAAATACTGAAAATTGCCTGTGCTTACAGTAAATACTGGTAATTTCAGTGGGGAGTAGTGCTCATTGGGAATGTATCTCATAGGCACACAATCTATATTTTCATCCAACTAAAATAACAAATGGAGGAAAATCAGATTGTGCTTAAAGTGACTTTCAAAAGAAGCAATGCAAGGTAAGAGAAAACATTTTCAGTGATACCAAGGGTATGGAACGCATTGCTTGGGAGTGAAGTGGAGACAGGTTCAATTCAGGATATTGCACAATTATTTGGAGGGAAATAATGTGCAAACATATGGAGAAAAAGCAGTAGGTAATGATATTCGTTTGAAGGGCTGGTAGAGACAGGATGGGCTAACTGGCCTCCTCCATAGTTGTACAATTCTGTTATGGTATGGACACAATCTCCCACAATACACTCACTGCAGGTGCTGCTGCTTCAATCTTTTAGTTCAAGTAAATAAAGCCCTAATCACTGGCCATTCTTCATATTTCAGAGCCTTTGGGCCCAGTATGTCCTGGTGTGATTTCAGAGGTAGATGAGGTGGGAGTCCCAGATGGCCAGGAATGCATAGACTTTTTACAGAAGTTTACCTGGTAACCGACCAGACTTTTCTGCCTGTCAAGCCAGTGTAAGGCCTTGGAAAAGGCAGCAGATGAATATCAGGTACCTTTCTGTAGACAACAACAGCACAGAAGGAAGACATTTGGTGTATTGTGAACAAAAACAGAAGTTGCTGGAAAAGCTCAGTAGGTCTGGCACGTTCTGAGGAAGGGTCACCGGACCCGAAATGTTAACTCTGATTTTTCTTCACAGATGCTGCCAGACCTGCTGAGCTTTTCCAGCAACTTCTGTTTTTGTTCCTGATTAACAGCATCCTCAGTTCTTTCAGTATATTGTGCTTGTGATGGAGAATTTGTGGGGAATGGTGGTTATTGGAGTAGACATCGAAGTGGGAGGCAGGTATGTTTGAAGATCGTGATGGGTGTTGGTGATAGACTGGAAGGGTTATGCCCTGGGGGTTAAAGATTGGGAACCAGAGAAGAGCTGAAGATCATGAGGGAGATTGGGACTGGTGATTGTGAAGTTGGTTGGAGATGGGAAGTGTATGCCCAGGCTATGATTATGGAGATGGTTGGTGCTTACAGGTGCGTTCACAGGAAATACACTTTCTGGTCTATAAGCAGTCCTGTCAAGGCACTTAAACAACACAATAAAAACCAAAGGAACTGCGGATGCTGTAAATCAGGAACAAAAACAAAGTTACTGGAAAAGCTCAGCAGGTCTGGCAGCATCTGTGGAGGAGAAAACAGAGTTAACGTTTTGCATCCGGTGACCCTTCCTCAGAACTCAAGGCACTTACCTGATTGATTGGCTCCTTTACACCACCTTTCATCCACCCAGTTTCCTAAGGCGTGAGAATCCAGGATGATGTGGGTTAAAATTCAAAATAGAACTATAGAACCATAGAACCCCTACAGTGTGGAAACAGGCCATTTGGCCCAACAAGTCCACATCGCCCCTCCAAACAGCATCCCACCCAGACCCATTCCCCTACCCCTGCATTTCTCATGACTAACCCAACTAACCTAAACATCCCTGGGCACTATGGGCAATTTAGCATGGCCAATCCACCAAGCCTGCACATCTTTGGACTGTGGGAGGAAACCGGAGCACCCGGAGGAAACCCACGCAGACACGGGGAGAATGTGCAAACTCCACACAGACAGTCGCCCGAGGCTGGAATTGAACCCAGGTCCCTGGCGCTGTGAGGCAGAAGTGCTAACGACTGAGCCACCGTAAAATACTCTATAAAATTGAAGCATTGTACCTCCTATAAAAGCTTGAATGACTGATTTGCTTCCTGAGAATGGCTGGCTTGTCTACCCTTGGCTTCTTGAGTTAAAATTGGAAGTGAGTGGTTTCAAGGTAGATTGAGTTCCTCGTTCAGATTTGCAACATTCTAATCTCCCCCACAAACCAAACGCCCCTGATATTTGGGGAATACTGTTCTGTTGCTTGAACACCAACTGGCTACAAAAAGACACGACCAATACTCACTCATCTCAATCCACATGGACAAGGAGAACCACGACTTCGACTGGGACAGCACCAAGATCCTGGGACAGGCTAGGCAGAGACAAGCACGAGAATTCCTGGAAGCACTCCACGAAGCAGGCTATTAATAAACACATTGAACTCGACCCCATATACATTCCACTACGGAGGAAACCCGGAAGTGAGGCAATCCATTGCAACGGACCCCAGAGTTTAAAAACCAGGCGGGAAAACACACCGACGCTTCATCAGAGGCTGCACTGAG
>NC_063361.1:26604009-26671688 GCF_021869965.1 Rhincodon typus | reverse complement strand
CTTCCTGCTCCTCTGATGCTGCTTGGCCTGCTGTGTTCATCCAGCTCCACACCTTGTTATCTCAGATTCTCCAGCATCTGCAGTTCCTACTTTTGTTGAAATGGTGGTGTGCTATTGTAGCAAAACAAAGAACATTTTGCTGTGCAGCTTTTAGGACTTTGATGATAACCTGGGTGATGAACTTAGATGCTCAACAATACTCCACAGTAACATTCTGCAATTACAAAATCAACTGCTCAATTTTTCTTTTGTTACAGTCATAGCGGTATTAAATATCTTGTTTTATATTGCCAGATAAAAATATGATTTCTTTGTCTCTTCAATTTTCAGACACATTTGTGTGGGCAGTGATTCCAATAGCTCTGACACCACCGGCCACAACTCATACCAAAATCTTAACAGAGACCTGCACAGGGCTGTTTCACTATGGGAACTGTCGCAACCAAACATGTTTCCAGCCAACAGCTTTATACATACACTCCAGTAGCAAACATCCTGGACACCTATTTGCATCTGGGGCCTCGGAGATTAGACATG
The DNA here is from genome assembly GCF_021869965.1 of Rhincodon typus. Taxonomy (NCBI): domain Eukaryota; kingdom Metazoa; phylum Chordata; class Chondrichthyes; order Orectolobiformes; family Rhincodontidae; genus Rhincodon; species Rhincodon typus. The sequence goes on along the minus strand of NC_063361.1, from coordinate 26,671,151 downwards.
TCGCGACAACCAATTCAACTAAATCTGCCTAGTGAAGGGATTGTTTAGGTTGTAGCCAGAAGTGTTATATATAGGGGGTTGGTTAGCTCAGGTGGCTGGTATGTGCTTCAGTGTGATCCTAACAGCACAGGTTCAATTCCCGCACTGCCTGAGGTTACCAAGAAGGACCCTCCTTTTCAACCTATCCCCTTACCTGAGGTGTGGTGACCCTCAGGTTAAACCACCACCAGTTCTCTAATGAGATGGCAGCCCTCTGGGAGAAAGGCAACCCTTGGGTCCTGTGGTGCATTTGTAGTGTCTATACCTCTGATCCGAGAGGCCTGGCTGAAAGTCCCACCTGCCTTGGAGGTCTGTCAAATCATGTCTGAACAGATTGATTGAAATAACTCCGAGAAATGTTACATATGGTCCCTACTTCTCCTCTCCCCACACTTGGTGGTCTGCATTGCCCTTAACAGGCTATGCATGTAAATTAATCAATTGGAACACATGGTGATTTATTTGTGGTGGTTATTTGACGAAAAGATACCAGGGGTGATTTGGTGCTGGTGAAAAAATAATGTTCAGTAACAGCACTCCTGAATATAAAAACTGGAATAAAGTTATAGAGCTTATTGTCATGTGCTCCATGATAAAAAGCTTGAGAAATGATACATACAGATATGTTTATGTATATAAATTCCATTAATGTCATTATTTTGGTAGGAAGGGAATCCAATCAAATCATTAAGTCTATATTGGCTTTATTGGGACAATCCAAAACTTTTCCATTACACTGTCTATTCCTGTAGTCCCATAATTTAGTTCCCTCAAGAGCTCATCCATACCTACAGAAGAATATATCAGTGAGGAACAAGGGTTGAGGGGCCATTCAGCCCCTCAAACCTGCACTGCCATTTGATAAATCTTGGCGATCTGCTTGTGTCCTCAACACCACTTTCTTTTCCATCCCTTATACTCTTTGACTGCCTTCTTAATCAATAATCTATCTAATTAAGCTGTAATAATATTCAGTGGCCCTGCCTCCACTTGTTTTCTGGGGAAAAACATTTCACAGATCAAAAATGCTTTGAAAGAAAATGTTCTTCCCATTTGATCACTTAACTCTTCTAAATTCCAATGGATATTCCAGTGCAGGCATAATGGGTCGAATGGCCTTCTTTTGCACTGTATCAATTCTGTGACATAGATTCAACTTGTCCAGCCTTTCCATTAAAAATAACCTTTACATCTCAGGAATTGCTCAAATTAACTTTATTAGAACAACTTCTAATAGTTTTATATAAAGTATACACTTTCTCAAGTAAGGAGATTAAAACAATACACAGATGTCCGAATGCAGTCTGACCAATGTCCTATACAACTGCAGCAAAACATCCCTACTTTCACATTTCATTCCCCTTGTAATAAATAACAACATTCTGATTATCTTCCCAATCACCTTTTGTATCTGCACAGTAACTTTTTGTGATTCACGTCTTAGGACACCCAGATCTCTCTGCACTGCAGTGTTCTGCAATGTCTCTCTATTTAAATAATGTACTGATGTTCTATTCTGAGATAGAACGTAGAACGTAGAACGTAGAACGTAGAACATTACAGCGCAGTACAGGCCCTTCGGCCCTCGATGTTGCGCCGACCTGTGAAACCAATCTGAAGCCCATCTAACCTAAACTATTCCATTATCATCCATATGTTTATCCAATGACCATTTAAATGCCCTTAAAGTGGGCGAGTCTACTATTTTTGCAGGCAGGGCATTCCACGCCCTTACTACTCTCTGAGTAAAGAACCTACCTCTGACATCTGTCCTATATCTATCACCCCTCAATTTAAAGCTATGTCCCCTCATGCTAGCCATCACCATCTGAGGAAAAAGGCTCCCACTGTCCACCCTATCTAATCCTCTGATCATCTTGTATGTCTCTATCAAGTCACCTCTTAACCTTCTTCTCTCTAATGAAAACAGCCTCAAAACCCTCAGCCTTTCCTCATAAGACCTTCCCTCCATACCAGGCAACATCCTGGTAAATCTCCTCTGTACCCTTTCCAATGCTTCCACATCCTTCCTATAATGCGGTGACCAGAACTGTACGCAATACTCCAAGTGCGGCCACACCAGAGTTTTGTACAGCTGCAACATGACCTCATGGCTCCGAAACTCAATCCCTCTGCCAATAAAACCTAACATACTGTACGCCTTCTTAACAACGCTATCAACCTGGGTGGCAACTTTCAGTGATCTATGCACATGGACACAGAGATCTCTCTGCTCATCCACACTACCAAGAATCTTACCATTAGCCCAGTACTCTGTATTCCTGTTACTCCTTCCAAAGTGAATCACCTCATACTTTTCCTCATTAAACTCCATTTGCCATCTCTCAGCCCAGCTCTGCAGCTTATCTATGTCCCTCTGTAACCTGCAACATCCTTCCGCACTATCCACAACTCCACCGACTTTGGTGTCATCCGCAAATTTACTAATCCATCCTTCTACGCCCTCATCCAGGTCATTTATAAAAATCACAAACAGCAGTGGCCCCAAAACAGATCCTTGAGGTACACCACTACTAACTGAACTCCAGGATGAACATTTCCCATCAACCACCACCCTCTGTCTTCTTACAGCTAGCCAATTTCTGATCCAAACCGCTAAATCACCCTCAATCCCATGCCTCCGTATTTTCTGCAATAGCCTACCATGGGGAACCTTATCAAACGCTTTACTGAAATCCAAATACACCACATCAACTGCTTTACCCTCATCCACCTGTTTGGTCACCTTCTCGAAGAACTCAATAAAGTTTGTGAGGCACGACCTACCCTTCACAAAACCGTGTTGACTATCTCTAATCAAATTATTCCTTTCGAGATGATTATAAATCCTATCTCTTATAATCCTTTCCCACACTTTACCCACAACCGAAGTAAGGCTCACTGGTCTATAATTACCAGGGTTGTCTCTACTCCCCTTCTTGAACAAGGGGACAACATAGCAAGAACTGCAGATGCTGAAGTCAGAGACAATACAGTGTGGAGCTGGAGGAATACAGCAGGTCAGGCAGCATCTGAGAAGCAGGAAAGTCAACATTTCGGGTTTACATCCTTCATCAGAACATGATGATGAGGGTAGGGATAAATGGATCATTTATTTAGGGATAAATGCAACATGAAAGGTCCTGATGAAGGGTCCCAACCCAAAACATTGACTTTCCTGCTCCTCTGATGCTGCCTGACCTGCTGTGTTCCTCCAGCTCCACACTATTGATTTTCTGTTCTTCCTGGACAAAGTCACAATTTCTTACATTATATTCCACCTGCCAATTTTCTGTTCAATCACTAAACCTATGTAAATCCCTTAGTTGCCTCTTTGTATCCTCACAATTTACTCTCCTACCTATCTTTGTGTCATCAGCAAATTTAGCAATCACGCATGCAGTCCCTTCACCTAAGTCATTGATACAGATTGTAAATGACCGACCCCCCAGGACTGATCCCTGTGAAACTTCGCTCATTACATCTTGCCAACTCGAAAACGGTCCATTTATCCCTACCCTCTGTTTTTCCTTTCAGGTTAGTTTCCATTTTTCTGACTGTTCCTTCACGAACCAGAAAGATCAGTCGGCCGAATACAAACTATCAAAATCTCAGGATACTCAAGTTGGAGGCTCCACAAAATGAGCAGTTTCAGTGGATCCAGTCCCTTGGATCTTGAGACAATTCAGTCTGCTCAAGTATCGATTTTCTTCACACATTAAACATAATCTACTTGGCATATCCCAGAACAAGTTTTTTTTCCCCTTGTCAAATAGAGAGATTAGCGTATTGTACTTAATGTTTTAAGCCTTAATCAATATGTGACTGAAACACAGAACCATTTTAATCCTCCTGACTATTCTTAGCCTCAAACGAGTTTAAATCAAAAATAATGTATTGCTACTTCAAAGAGATACATGGACCAACACTGATAGCTTTTCTACCCTCACTTCCAGCGTTTCTTCATTTTACTTCAGCTTTCCTTCACTCATTGCTTCTCTTCTTACCCACAGTTTTAGAAGTTTTCTTCCTGTCATCCTTTTCTTCCGGAGGTTCCCTGATGCAAGCAAAACCCAAATGACTGAGTTGGGTAATGACTGTTTCTCAAGCTTCTGCTACACTGCTCCTGAGCTGACAGCTCAAAGGTGCACACAAATGGCTTGAGGCAATACACCTGCTTGTCTTCCTTCTCTCTCTGTGAGTAAATATCCATCCTTCGCTCAGCATGTTCGAATAGCAAACATATAAGGCTGATTTGGATTTAAAAACGATGACGTTTGTGGTTAAAGGATACCTTCTTCACAAAAAACTGCATCTGGCAAACATCCCCCATTTGCTTATCAACATGGGAAGTTACAGCCCTCAGCCTGTCCTTAACACCATCGCTGTCCCAGATCCTGAGGCATCAGTAACAGGAATGCAGACTATGAACTTTAATGCTGAGACTTTCCTGAATTGTCAGTGTGACACTTGTACGCTGAGACTATATGGTTACAGGCTGCAAACAAGAAGGAACACTGAAGTACATTATAAATTACACTGCCCTGAAATTTTCTGGAGAGATCGTTGTCATCGTTGTGGGAATGTACTTTCAAATGAAACATTTGCAAAGTGGCAAATAACAACTTCAACTTTCTTTGGTGCCAATTCCAACTCTATATCATTGTTTATTTGGCAGGATTCCACCACAGTTTACTTAATTACACAGTACAAGAAAATTTGCTATGAAACATGGAACTTTCATAGAATCCTTACAGTGTGGAAACAGGCCATTTGGCCCAACAAGTCCACACTGTCCCATTACCCTACCCCTGATTTCCCATGTCTAACCCACCTTACCTGAACATTATGCGCAATTTAACATGGCCAATCCACCTACCCCTGCACACCTTTGGAAACTGGACCACCCAGAGGAAACCCACACTGACACAGGGAGAATGTGCAAACTCCACACAGATGGTTGCCTGAGACTGGAATTGAACCCACCCGGTGCTGTGAGGTAGCAGTGCTAACCACTGAGCCACTGTGCCGCCCAACTTTGTTGCAATAAAGTTTGATTCCAGTCTTTCCTCCCATACACAAGAAAAACTCTCCAAAAGCGCTTTCCATGAAGGTGAATCCCACTGAACACTGGCCACTTCTTGAGCCTTTTCTTTCATTGAGCCTATCCATGACTCAGCAGGTATCACACCTTTGAACTTGAAAGTTGTGGGTTCAAGTCCTAGATAAGCAACTTAAGCACAAACATAAGCCCCACAGCAGCACTGCATGAATTAAAGGTGCTACCGTTTGGATGAGATGTTAAATCAAGACTGTCTGCTCACCTAAATGGATGTGAAAGATCCCATGGCACAATTTTGAAGAAGAACAAAGAGGTTATCTCAGGCACCTTAGGTCACAGCTATCCTTCAATCAGCATCACTAACACAGGTCCTCCTACTCCATCCCATCTCCTAACCCTACTTCCAGTCATGTATTTACTATCACTTCTGATCTTCTGCTTTCTGATGTTGGATGTTCTCCATGCCCCACCTCAATGAATTTTCAGGCATGACATGATATTGAACTTTTCTTCTGTTGCCTCTGCATCCGTGCCCAATTCTTTGGACAGTAGTCCTCTCCGTCACACAGACTCCTTCACCTGTCCCTCTGGCCTTTTACCTGCACTCGACCTGTTCATCGAGGGCTGTGAATGTGACAATGGTCACCTTAATTTCTCTGCCCACCTTGCCCATTCAAACCATTCTCCCTCTGGACAGACTGCAGTCCGTGCTCTCAGATCCAACCTTGACATTGTAATCAAACCGGCCAACAAAGTTGGTGCTGTTTTTGTCTGGCATACTGACCTCCACATTGAGGAGGCTGAGTGCCAGCTCTCAGACACCTCGTCCTATCTCCGCAGGACCATAACCCACCATTGAGCACCAGGCTATTGTGTCCACAATGCTCATGAGTCTCATTTCATCTGGTGATCTCCCCCTTCCACTGTCTACAACCTATAGATCCCCAAACTCCGCACAGCTCACTTCTACCTCCTTCCCAAAATTCACAAACAGGACTGCCCATTGTTTCTGCTTGCTCCTGCCCCACAGAACTCATCCCTACCTATCTTGTCTCGATTCTTCCTTCCCTCATCCAGTCCCTTCCCACTTACATCAGTGATTCTTCTGACATTTTACATCAGTTTCAGAATTTCCAGTTCACGGGCTCCACCCACCTCCTCTGTACCACGAATGCGTAATCCCTTTACATGTCCATCCCCCATCAGGATGGTCTCCTGGTTCTCCACGTCTTCCTGTGCAAAAGACCTGAACCGTCCCCATCAGCCACCATGCTCCCTTCCCTTGTCAGCCTTCCACAGGGACCATTCCCTCCAGGAGACTTTGGCCCACTCCTCCTCCATTCCCAACACCTCCCCACACCTTCACGGCACCTTCCCATGCAATCACAGAAGGTGTGACATCTACCCATTTACTTCCTCCCTCCTTATTACCCAAGGCTCCAGACACACTTTCCAGGTAAAGCAGTGATTTACCTGCACTTCATTCAATCTAGTCTTCTGTATTTGATGCTCTCATAATGTGGTCTGCTCTACGCTGGGGAGATGAAATGCAGACTGAATGCCTGCTTTGCAGAACACCTACGTTCTGTCCACAAAAATGACCCTGAGCTTCCAGTTGCCTGCCACTTCAACACAGCACCCTGTTCCCTGGCCAATATCTCTGTCTTGGGACTGCTGTAGCACTCTAGTGAAGCTCAGCACAAACTGGAAGAACAGTATTAATTTCCCACTTGGGGACACTGCAGCTTTCAGGACTCAACATCGAGTTCAATAGTTTTAGGGCCTGAGCACCTTCTCCCATGTCCTTACCCCACCCCTCCATACATCAGGCCTTGTTGTCACACGGGCTTCCATCAGAAACAACCCATTGTCAGCCACTAAAGGTGTCCATTAGCAGTTACTGATTCTACCAGGCTGACCATTACACATTCATTTGTCTGCCCAACTGTTCTTCTCACTCTGGGCTCCATCTCCACCTATTGTCTATTCCTCCCCTCTACTCCCATCCCACCTTCAGCATATATACCAACCTTTTCCCAGCTGCAGTCAGATCCAGATCCAAAATGTTAACTCTGCTTTCTCTCCACAGATGCTGCCAGACCTGCTGAGTTTTTGCAACAATTTCTGTTTTTGTCACTAGAACAGGTATCTGGGGTTATCACATTGCTGTTAGTTGGAGTTTGCTGTGTGTAGTGTGTGACTGCTATATTTCCGAGATTACAACAGTATTTCAATGGCTGTAAAGTGCTTGGAGAAGTGTTGTCATGAATTTCTTCCTCAGTTCAGTTTACCAAAGAGCATGGGACTTCTACTTATATTCCTTAAAGATATAAATCAGTAGCTGTATTTTGTTTTTATTTGTTCGTAGGATGTGGGTGTTGCTAGCTGGGCCAGCCTTTATTGTCCATTCTTCGTGCAGTTTTCTATAAATGACCACAACATGTCATGTTACAACATTTAAAAGACATTTGGATAAGTACATGAACAAAAAATATTTGGACTGTTATGGTTCGGGCAGATGGGACTAGTTTAGTTTGGGATTATGTTCGGCATGGACTGGTTGGATCAAAAGGTCTGTTTCCGCCCTGTATGACTATTATTCTATGACTCTATGTCCAGTTGAATGGTGAAAACATGTTTCTTAAAATTGATGAAAACCAAAAGAACTGCGGATGCTGTAAATCAGAAAAAAAAAACAGAAGTTGTTGGAAAAGCTCAGCAGGTCTGGCAGCATTTGTGAAGAAAAATCAGAGTTAATGTTTCGGGTCCGGTGACCCTTCCTCAGAACTGTTTCTTAAACTTGAACTGTGTATGGGAAAGGTAGAATTCAGTTATACAGCTCCTCGGTGAAATACCAATGGTTACCATCTGCCTTTAGTGGTGGTTGAAAAGTGATTCTGCAATCTTTAGCAGATCGGTTTATGCAGTATTTTTATTAAGGCTGAGTGGTCCTACTGCGGTAGCTAAACACAGTGACTATGCCACAAGGGTTTTGATTCTGTGTGCCATTTTGAAGAGGTTTGGCCTCGCTCCTTGTTACTTCCACCACAAGGAGCTCCAAAAGCTGTTCACTGAAGCAGCAATCTTTCTGCTTGAGGACACAATTACTGAAGGATCTTCAGCCATTTTTGCTTTACACTACCACGCTCAGCAGATGCCAACCTTGAGCCTGCCTATTTGTGACTGTCTAGTCAGTTAGAAAACACAGTGACAGCACACACATTATTGCTCTGCCGAATCTACAAGAACCCTCTTTAAGTATCATGCACTCCCCCACCAAACACATTTCCAATGAAAATCATTCAGACAATTTTGCTTCTTATTTACACCCAGTGCACAGGGAGCCTTTTACTTCAAGCTGCAAGCGAATGAGATGAGTAAGAATTACACAAAATCTTCCGAAATCTTGGTGAGTTGGGAAATCTAACTCATTTCACTGCTCGTTCCTGTCACTTAATTTTATTCTCACATCAATGGGATTTGCAATACTTGCTTAAAAATTAACTTTCGATTTGTCAAGTCTAAAGAATATAGGAATAAAGCCAGGCAATGGGTTTTTAAAAGTACTCAGCTAACTCTGAAAAAGAGCACAGTGCAGGGTCTTGTAAATTATTCTGAAATGATTGTTATTGATTCTTTCAGCACACATTGATTGATATGAATGTGTAAATCTTTCTGGAATAAACCTGGATAAAAACTCTATGCTGTGCCCATCGAATATGATTATCCTTAATGTGGAGTTGCCAATTTGATCTGCCCTCTGCCAGAAGGTCTACAGACTTCTGTTGTGCCCTCTTACCCTGCAAGTAGGTACCCAAGGGCACAGTCAAAAATAAATTAGTTGGTAATGTTTGTTAACATGTGGCAGGGAAATCAGTTGGACAGAAAGGAAACAAATGCTGTGAGTGAGAAGGTAGATTTACTCAAACCCTGATGGAGTTGGAGGCTTGAACTATAGGGAGAGCTGAATCGGCCTAATTTCTGCTCCTACATTTTATGGTCTTATGGCTATTTTCCCTGTAGCGTCAGAGGCTGAGGGGTGATCTTATAGAAGCTCATAAAATCATGAGCGGCACGGATAGGGTAAATAGACAAGGTCTTTTCCCCAGGGTGGGGGAGTCCAAAACTAGAGGACATAGGTTTAAGGTGAGAGGGGAAAGATTTAAAAGGGACCTGAGGGGCAACTTTTTCATGCAGAGGGTGGTTAATGGAATGAGCTGCCAGAGTAAGTAGTGGAAGCTGGTACAATTACAAATTTTAAAAGGCAGCTGGCTGGGTATATGATTAGGAAGGGTTTAGAAAGATATGGGTCAAATACAGGAAAATGGGACTAGATTAATTTAGAATATCTGGTTGGCGTGGGCAAGTTGGACTGAGGGGTCTGTTTCCATGCTGTACAGCTCTAAGACTCTATGACTGTATTTATGACTCTATTTCTTGAAAAGGATGGCAGCCATTTGCCTGGGATCGAATTGTGAGGCAAGATTATTGGCATGGGCTTGTCCATTGGGTCACATTTTGGTGTTTACAAGGCCAATGACGAAACTTTGATCATTTGTTGTTTGTTGGTGTTATCTTCATCCCAGAAAATTGCCTAGTACAGGTCTAAACCTCTGTGAGTCCTGTGCTGTCCTTACACACACCACATACATCAACTGCAGTCCATTACATCCATCATCCATTAAATTCTCTGCTGCCGTCTGCTACGTTTTCCATTAATATTCCCCTTCGCTGAGCCTGACCTGCTCTAACGATGTGACCAAAGTTTCTTTGGTGCTATACTCTAATTTCCTCCTTTCATCGACTTCATCAAACCCCCATAAAATTCATTCTTTCAGTTCGTAACGACAATAACAACATGCATTTATACATCACCTTTAAAATGGCAGAACTATGTTCCTATTTGCATCACAAAAGCATGCTTGACAAAAATTGGGCTGCAAGCCAAAGAACGCTGTTAGGAGGAAAATCAAGGCCAAAGTGGACAGAGAATGCAGATGAATGTTTCATCTTTAATAAAAGCTCATTTGGAGACCCAGCCATAATAAGATGAATGCAGTACAGAGTGGACATGCACATGTGATCCAACCTTCAGGAACATATCCAATCAGAGTTGTTTAATACTTTGCACAGTAGTTACAACTTAACAGCAACCTTTGTTGAACATGCTGCGCAGCTGATATAATTTGAAATCTGCTGGCTGTGCATTTTAAGGCTTATAAATATATTCCATATCAAATCATTACAGAGATGTTGTTACACAATTGGAGCAGCTGGGACATGAACCTGGGCTTCCTGGCTCAGACATAGAGGCACTATCACAGCACCACATGAACCCCCTTCTCCTCAATTATTCTCAGCCAGAGTTACATGTCAACTGAGACAAAAAGTAACCTAATTTACTGATCATTTGTTTTATTACTGTTGGCTGGACCTTGAGTGCACGCAAAATAGTTACTTGTACTTAGCAACACAAATCACTGCACCTAAAAGCAATTGAATTTATGCACAAGTTTCTGTTCCTAAAAAGGGGTGAGTGACCCCCCAAGTCAGGAAACAAGGAAATATCCAACGAGCACTAATTCCAAATTAGTCCTTGTGTGTAAATTCTACAAGTGTTGGGTTTCCTTAAATCTGGGGCAGATTCAAAACAAAAATTCACAGAATTTAAACTGGCTTTACACAGATTCCAGCTCTAATCCAGCCTCGAACTGCTGGTTTAAATGGGATAGTTTCAATGGAGACCTGTCAAAGGGCCCCACCATTCATAAGACACAGAATCCTGTTCCGTTTACTGTGAAACTAGTCTGCTGTCCCCTGGAGGCAGATTCCTCAGCAGGGAGTGGACCTTTCCCTGTGCTTTTCATCCGGACATTCGTTTATTTACTTGAGCTTCTTGCAGCAATTTTGTATTGTTCTATTTCCAATCCGGAATCCAGTGACCACTTAGTGGATTTTATATCTCCTTGTCAAAGCTTTTGTACAAAACGAATATGGTAAGTTCACAATAAACAGAAAGTGTTGCAGATGGTTATCAAAATACAATTTAAATATTCTCTGTTTTCATGGACATGCTGGCCAAGTAGTGCAATCACTAGGTTTGTAATGTAAAATGCTGACTTCATACTCTAGGGACATGAGTTAAAATCCGACTGCAGCAGCTTGTAGAATTTAATTTAAGATCAGAAATTGAAAGCTAGACTCAGTAATGCTGACCTTGAAATTGTCACTAATTACTATAAAACCCATCTGACTTCATTAATACCCTTTAAGAAGGAAATCCATTGTCATTACCTGGTCTGGTCTACACGTGACTCCAAACCTACAGCAAACAGGGATGACTGTAGCTAAGCTCTCTGAAATGCGCTCGGTTCAAAGAGCTAGGTATAAATGCTGGCCTTGCCAGTGTCACCCACATCCCATGTAGGAACAAAGAAACAACACTTACCAAATGCTTAACAGCTTTTACTGATCAATACTTTGTAATCAATCTACTTAGACATGTTATGACACATCTCTGTGACCATCATTTCCTGAGGCAGGACTTGAATCTAGGTCCTGTGGTCCCAGAGGTACCACTGCCCTACAAAACTCTCTTAACTTGGCCTTTTCCTAGATCCTGTTACCCATTTTGATTCCATCCTATGTATCTACATTGTCACATTGTTTCCAGATTGTCCATCCTATTTTTTTGGATACAATAAACTACCAAGACTGGACAGTTTGAGTTATTAGGAGGGGCTGGATAGGCTGGGAACTTTTCCCTGGTGCATAGGAGGCTGAGGGGTGACCTTATTGAGGTTTTTAAAATCATGAGGGGTATAGATAAGGTGAATAGCCAAAGTCTTTTCCCTAGAATATGGGAGTCCAAAACTAGACGGTATAGGTTTAAGACGAGATGGGGAAGATTAAAAAGGGACCTAAGGAGCAATCTTTTCACACAGAAGGTGGTGCATATATGGATCGAGCTGCCAGAGTAAGTGGTAGGGACGAGTACGATTACAATATTTAAAAGATATTTGGACAGGTACATGAAAAGAAAAGGTTCAGAGGGATGTGGGTTAAATGCAGGCAAATGGGACTAGTTCAGTTTAGGAAAGCCTGTCAGCAATGGGCCGGAGTGATGGCGGCATATCGAGCGTGAGCTGGATGATCGAGTGCGGGGCAGAGTCGGCACTGGATCAGCCGGTTTGGTGGCGAAAGCGAGCCGGTGAGGCGGCATCAGTCTTGGTTCATCCCGGGGACCCCATTCCTGGTGATCGATTCTGAGGTGAGAGCGGGCCTTTCTCGCCTCCTGCATGTCCTGGCATTGGGAGCGGCAGGGTTGGCAGCTCCTCGGGGCGGGACTCAGGGGCTGGCCTAGACTCCAGGCTGTAGCTGGGCCCAGGTGCTTGCACTGTGACTGAGCATTCCAGGCACATTTGTGGAGATGGGACTTTGTATTTTGAGATATGGACTTTTTTTTCCCTTTTATCTTTTGACTCTGTTAATTCTGGTTTTGTAATCAAGATGGCACCAGAGAATGGCGGCTATGTGCACTTTTTGCTGTACTCATGTCTTCCTATACTTAGTACATGTGACAATAAAGTCTCAGTCAGTCTAAAAAAAGAGTTGGACTGAAGGGCCTGTTTTGTGTTGTATGGCTCTATGACTCTAAATATCCAACTTGTCTTTTTTTCTCCTAATCTCACTGTCTGTTTCTAGTCAATCCCATTTGTTTTGTGTGTCGCTATCTCACTAATATAAGTATCAGGATTGTATATTTTATGAGAGTTCACAGTCTCATCTGCTCCCATATGATTGTGGACTGTCTAATTTTACATTAGGCTCAAATACAAAAGTGGAATACTGTGGATGTAAGAAATCTCAAATTAAAAACAGAAAGTGCTGGAAATACTCAGCATATCAGGCACCATCCATGGGAAGAGAAACAAAATTAAGATTTCAGGTCTGTGTCTGCTAAAAGATCATCAACTTGAAATATTAACACTGTTTCTGTCTTCACACATGCTGCCTGAGCTGCAGAGAATTTGCAGCATTTTCAATTTTTATTTCTAGATGCTTTCTCAGATGTATAATCCTCTGCTTTGGTGCCAGTGTCTATTAAAATTGGCATGAGAAGAATCATTTAACACAGAAAAAGACAGTATCATGAAGAAAGAGGGGAAGATGGAACATGCTTCAAATAAGAAAGATCAAAACGATCTAGTTATTGTCAACTCTCCACGTGTATTATCGAACAGGAAATCTAGATAAAGGGCTTTGAAGCACTGTCTGAGTTTAACACTTCCACTGGCTATGTCTTTCATCCTCAGATGTCAGAAGTATGAAGATCAAAGGGACAATTAGGATCCAACAAGTTACAGCATTCTGATTGAGACAGTGTAAAGGATAGCGGTATTTCAAAAATCTGCTGTAGTTGTAGAAAAATTATTAAATATTACACTGTGTGAATATTCTATTAAAATGAGTTTACTTCAAGTAATTTTAAACGTTAATTCTAGAGGGTTCCAGAGAATGTCACCATCATCTTTAACGTACTTTGTTCCAAGTGTTAGTTTTTTGGTTTGAAAATTCAGATGTGCTTGCTCAGGCACAACTCACACAAGCAGAGACAAAAATAATCTCACACATAAGCCGAAAGAGCATGTAGCAGTGAAATTAAAATCAGGGACAACGAAAGCAAAGGCTCAAGAAAATCCTGTCAATGCTAAATGGGAAGTGAAAGGACAATTTTTAATCTGGACAACACATTGTCAATCCCCCTTGAAGCCAAATCATGTGAGTCATTGTTTAATAAACAAAACTTGAGAATGTTTTCTATCAATCACCCTTTTAAATAGTTATGAGTTCAGAATTCTTAATTGGGAGAAATTCAACTAAGCCTAAAACTAACTTAATTTTTTTACAAATCTGCTCTAGCAATCTGCTTTTACAACACTGTACTCTCTGATCAGGAAGATAAAATTGTTCCTTGAACTCGCTCAAACCACTTGCTTTAACAGTGTTTCTTCAGAATTGCCCATTCATGTTCTTCCTATTTATAGTATGTAGCAAATCAGCCCACACTTCGTGTGTTACTTCATATTTCTCAGAAACTGATGAATTTAATGAGAATTTCCAACACGTGGAGTGAAATTCTGAAAACTCCCAGATATTTCAGTAAAATATAAATATTTTGACAATATTTCAAATGCATTCAAATCAAATTAAAAAAAATTAACAACTTATATTTACCTAGCGCTTTTAATGTAGTTAAACATCCTAAGGGAATTCACAGAGATGTTGCAGCTAAATGAATTTACCGCTGAACACTGGCGGCATTACATTATGTTACATTGTATTGGCTGGTTTGCAATACAGAATAACGCCAACAGTGTGGGTTCAGTTCTCACACTAGCTGAGGTCACCATGAATGACTCTCCTTCTCAACCCCTCCCCTTACCTGAGGTGTGATGACCCTCAGATTAAACTCACCACCAGTCATCTACCTCCAATGAGAGGGCAGCCCTGTGTTCTGGTAGGACTATGGTAACTTTACCCTTTACTGTAATATTACGTTGTGGCCATCCACCTGAACCATTTGGGATACCCTAGGTAGATTAACTGCCATCAATTCTTCTTGGTATTAGTCTAAGTTATTGATAACAAACAGGGAAGGATACACATATAAAGTCTTCAGCAGAAGATAGGGTCAGACCTGATAGCTGGAATAAGTTTATTCCACGTTACTTAATAGCTAGCAACATCACATCTCATACATATGTGATAATCTCAAGCGAAACATCAGGCTCAATGCAAAAGTATGTTCACATTACTGGTAACAATGTAGAGAACTGAATGGAACACACACACACACACACACACACTCTCTCTCTCTCTCTCTCTCTCTCTCACACACACACACACACACACACACACACACACTCCCACACAAACACACACACACTCTCCCACACAAAAACACACACACACACACACACACGTTCCAAGTGCTTTACATCAACTCTTTTGGTAGCAATTGCCTACAGGAGAATTTTAACATAAATTCTCACACTGAACCATTTAAGAGGATACTAGGTCAGGTAGTAACAATTTGATCAAAGTGATTGGTTTTAAGGAGTATCTGAAGGAAAAGTGTTTTGGGGCTGGTAGTGGTGTCCAGAGTTTAGGTTCCAAGCAACTGAAGGTGTGGCCACCAATGGTGGAGTAATGGAAATTAGTAATTACAAGATGTCAAAGTTAAAGGGGATTTAGGGTTGATTCAAGGGATGGGATTTGACACTGCTGTGGACAGTTACTAGATTAACCCCTTGAGAAAACATTAAGAGATAACAAGGTGTAGAGCTGGATGAACACAGCAGGCCAAGCAGCATCAGAGGAGCAGGAAGGCTGATGTTTCAGGCCTACACCCTTCTTCAGAAGCGTCAGCTTTCCTGCTCCTCTGATGCTGCTTGGCCTGCTGTGTTCGTCCAGCTCTACACCTTGTTATCTCAGATTTCCAGCATCTGCAGTTCCTACTATCTCTGAGAAAACATTAATCTCTTTAGAAAAGATGCAATAGGCTACAGATGCTAGTATTTAACATTTGATTACAGTTAGTAGATAGTGGAAATCAACTCATTATTTATATCAAAATTCTCCCATGGTATTCACCCTTGGGACTGATATCTGATGATATTTACTGGGACGCAAAGTTAATCATACATTAATTTAACAATCAAATGGTAACTTCAATCTGTAGAGAGATTGGCATAATCTTATTTAGTGTGGGATATATGCATGAGCTTCTGATATACTACTCTGCAGTGAGTAAAGATTGAAACTGCCAGCAGTATTGCTTTGTGAAATCTGCGTGAAGGGTCAGATTCGAGGGCCACAACTAACAACACAGCTAATATGGATCATGCTACTGATCTGAATATATAGGCTACCATGAAGGTCCCACCTTCTCAACCTCACCCCTTGCATGAGGCATGGTGCCTCAGATTAAACTCACCACCAGTCATCTCTCTCTAATGAGATAGCAGCCGTATTGTTCTATGGGGCTGTGGTGACTTTACCTCTTTAGTTAAAGAATAAAATAAAAATGCTTCATAAATTTTTATCCAACAGAACAGGCTTTTTATTGAAATTGCCTGCAAAACAGAGGATTGAAGGTTTATTAGAATCTATGTACTGCTTCAAGAGCCATAATATGCAGAAGTGCATTGAAAACATACTGAAACACTAATGAAAACATAATGAATAAACTTCCAGAACTTAAACATTGCTAAAAGGAAACAAGAAGCCAAACTTTTTGCCTTGCACTCATCAGAACTCGGATATAAAAAACGGACTTGATCAAAGGGACACTGTTTTATGAAATATCTTTTTTGTGCCCTGCGTCTGATGAGTGCAAGACAAAAGGTGCAGCTTCTTGTTTCCTGTTTAAATTCTGTACAACCAAGCAATTATTCATAAACTTTCAGTAGTGCATTTTAACTTAACAACAAAATGAATCTCAACTTAGATTTTGTCCCTACTGCTAGGAATTCCAAAGTGAGCACCAATAAGCTAACATGCCTTCTGTAACTTCTTCCTACAGGTAAAAGTCAGTCAATAATGCATTGTTTAGACCTCATACACTGGTAACTATATACCTGTGTGCAGGTGGTCCTTTAGACAAGCCCCACTGTGTTATCAGTGAGGAAGCTAAATACCAGAGGAAGGACAATTTTCAGAATGGGTTTGCAGCTCCAATGCTCAGAGTTAATGACTGGCAAAACTAATTATGATGAAACGATGATAGTAGCTGCAGTTCAGAGTCGAGCCTCGGGGTTAATCTGCTTCTTTAAAAAAGAGCTAGTCAGTTTTCTTTTGATGTTGCCTTCCAACTCAAATATTCTTCTAAAACTGCACTTCTTTGTAGCATGTTCAAAATTAGTTTTTAAGCTACATTTTCAGTGAAGTCCTGCAACCAGCACCAATATATAATTCTGTACACAAGTTTGGTCCATATGGCTTTCTATCTTCTCAGATCCAAAACTCAGTTAGATCAGTATAAAAGCAGAAAGACTTATCTTTACATTTCACTTTTCATGATCTAAGGACAAACCAAACTGCTTTACTGTTAACGATATACATTTAAAGTGTCAAAATGGAGAAAATTCCAGCAACTGGCAATGTGATAGATAATGACTGGTTAACTGGTTGTTTGAGGTATTAGAACTGTGGCGAGTACACTAGATTAAACTCCCCTGCTCAATTAATTCTTTGGGATTTTTAAATTCATCAAAACAAGCAGATGACATCTTAATTTAGCATGTCACCTGAAAGGTGGAATGTCTAACAGTTCTACACTGTCTTAGCATTGCACAGGAGTATCAGCTTTGATTCTTGTGTTCAAATCCTGCAGAAGCTTGTGACTCAGAAAACAGCACTACCAATGGAGTGATAACTGACACTATAATGGATTATAAACTGATGAGATGAGGGCTTTTCATGGAACTATGCTGTACACTGAAGGGTTTTCAGTAACTTTCTGATGTTAAGATCCCATTGAGGGCTATATATAAATGAAAACTCATAATCCCAATTTTTAGCAGGGGTGCAGTGTGTGGGGTCCTAATGTTATAAGCAGCTACTGGGCAAGGGCTGCATATTATGATAGCTTCAGGTGGACACCCCAAATTGTTAAGCCCCTAGGTGACAAGGGATGAACT
Source organism: Rhincodon typus (assembly GCF_021869965.1). Lineage (NCBI taxonomy): Eukaryota > Metazoa > Chordata > Chondrichthyes > Orectolobiformes > Rhincodontidae > Rhincodon > Rhincodon typus. The sequence goes on along the minus strand of NC_063361.1, from coordinate 26,653,346 downwards.
GGTTCCCTTTCTTTATTCACCTGTCTCTTCAGTTGGTCACAATAAGGTTAATTTTAAAAGCACACCTCCTCTGTGGATGACTTTCTCCCTGAGCAAATGAGTCTTATTTTAAAATAAGGAGACAATTTAACCAGCTTCCTAGAGTTAACAAAAGAGTGAGCTTTGAAAAGTTTTAATAATGCAATGGATAGTGGAACACTGATAGTTAACAACTGATTTCAGGATTCCTGGCTTTTGCAAATTTGATGATCTTTTTGAGCTGTGCCTTTTGATGGTGCTTGGCTAGTAACTGTCACAGTCAGAGAGAGCTTCTTGTGCTGTTTCCTTGTTGACCAGTTGGCTTCCAGCACTCAGAGTGACAAAATGAATTTACCTGCAATGCTGGGGTGATCAGTGAATACTTCTTCAACTGTGACGTTCACAGCATGCAGGCCAGTACACAAAAATCTCACTTCAATAGCACATGTTCTTTCACTTGACTCATAGACCAGACTTGTAATTTTTAAAATCCCTGCATTTGTACATTCGTGGAAGGTCAAAACACAAAAAAATGTCTGCAAGAGGTGACTTTCTGATGTGAGTCCACAAACAGGATGCATAACGAGGACGGTACACAGTCAGCCTCTTATTATCTCTTCTAGTTACAACTCTTTGTCTGTTCAAAGTTTTCCTGACACTTTACTGGTGCAACATTCCATGGGTCCCACACAGGGTTTTGTCAGATAGCACTGTATTTATATCCCTAGTCATTGTTGACTGTAGCAGTCCTCTTCTAATAGAAACACATTTTGGTATTAAAAGTTAAGAATATCCATTTTACTTTAGGGCTCTACCTTTTCCATGACACTAGGCAGTGGCTGAAGTGAGTAAAAACTATCCACAATGGTGTGGATGTGAAGCATGGACCATTTTAACTTCTGAACCCCATTTAAGTGAGGCAAGGCTGAACCTCACCCAGGTTTCTATGGGAATGGTGAGGTTCCTGCTGGTGGGAGGGGGATTTTGGATATCAAGAGGCTGTTGTTGGGGAGATAGGATGCTTGCATACAAAAGACGTGAAAAGTTTCTGTGACACTAGTTGGTTGAGGAGCTGAGATTAGTGAGGTTATAAAACCCCAGTACTATGCACACTTCAGCAGCAATTAGTGGTTGCAAGAGTTGAAATGGAAAAGATTAACTCCCTGCAAATCAATGGGGCTTAGAAGAGTTTTGTCACTTGACACTATTTGGAATTAAGTATTGGTATTGATATTGACACTGAAATAGGCACAGCAGGTCCTTCTTTCAATGTAGTTACACGAGAAAAGAAATCTATTTAAGGAAAGCAACGGGTAACTATTACAGGGGGAAAATGTTTCAGGGTGGCTATGAAATTTTAGGGTTATTCCTGTAAAAGCAGAATTACGGAGCATGGAATTCTCTAGATCTAGCTGGTGTAGTTTTCTCAAAGGGACTTTAACGAAGGTATACTCAGAGTTAGAGGTCTTATGCACAGTGGGTAGCATCCCTGCCTCTGAGATGCTTTGGGTTCAAGTCCCACCTTATGACTTGATGCCTACAGCAGGTGTGGTCATAATGTAGCCAAACATGCTAAGCAATAACTTACAAATCTTTCCAACACACACTAATAGCAGATAGAGTGGACAGAAAGTCTCTTTAAGCCTCTAGCATCACTACCCATAGTTTCTGAACACAGTGTAAGTGTAAAAATGTGTACCGCTAGCGACTGCACTCCCTGAGTGTTCTGTGACACCCACTCAGTGTCACACTTTGCTTTCTAATGCTGCTGTGGAGCCTTGGTTTCCTGATTCAAACCCTGAACGTAATGAATTCTCATGGTGCCAGGTCAAACATGAGCAAAGAAACTCCCAGCTGATTACCATGTACCATCCTCCCTCAGTACTCCTCCATATCAAACAGCACTTGGAGGAAGCAGTGGGATGACAAGGGCACAGAATGTACTCTGGGTGGGGCACTTCAATGTTCATTGCCAAGAGTGGCCAGCAGCACCACTACTGACTGAGCTGGTCAAATCCTAAAGGACATAGCTGCTAAACTGGATCAACAGCAGGTGGTGACAGAACCAACAAGAGAAGGAAGCAAGAAATGCTGGAGATCACAGCGGGTCAGGCAGCATCCATGAAGGGAAAGCAAACTAACATTTTGAGTCTAGGTGAGTCTTCATCTGAGCTGATGTGTGGAGGGAGCAGAATTTATGCTATAGTGGGAGGGGGGAATCTGATGCAGAGTCATCTAGACTTGAAATATCAGCTAGCTTTCTCTCCATGGATGTTGCCTGACCCGCTGTGATTTCCAGCATGTTTTGTTTTCAGTTCGGATTCCAGCACCTGCTGTAATTTGCTCCTATAAAGAAAGAAAGACAGACTTGACCTCATGTTCACCCATCTACCTGTTGCAGATGCATCTGTCCATGACTGTACCAGTAAGACTGACCACCGCACAGTCTTTGTGGAGACGAAGCCCCACCTTCACATTGAGAATGCCCACCATTGCGTTGTGTGGCACTGTGCTAAATGGAACAGACTTTGAACAGATCCAGGAACTCAAGACTGGGTATCAATGAGGCATTGTGGGCCATCAGCAACAGCAGAATTGTACTCCAGCACAATCTGTAATCCTGTGAGCTGGCACTCTACCATTACCATCAAGGGGATGATAATCAGGGGATGAACCCTAGGTCAATGAAGGTTGCAGGAAGGCATATCAGGAGCAGTATATGTCTATCTAAAACACTCTGGCAATAGGGCTGAAGACTTGTGCTCCAGAACTTGCCGCACCCCTAGTCAATCTGTTCCAGTGCAGCTACTATAACTTAGGCACCTACCCGACAATATGGAAAATTGTCCAGCTATGGCCAGGATACAATAAGCCGAACAAATCCAATCTGGCTAATTACTGATCCATCAGTCTACTTGTGATCATCAGTAAACTGACAGAAGGTGCAATGGACAGTGATATCCAGCAGGATATTCTTAAAAATGACCTCTGACTGGGTCTGGGTACTGTCAGGGCCACTCAGCTCCTGACCTCAGTACACCTTTGGTTCAAGCATGGACAAAAGAGTTGAACTCCAGAGGCAAGATGAGAGTGTGACTGCCTTTCTGACCAGCTGTAGAGAAACTGGTTGAGGCCAGGAGAGAAGCTAAGATTAGGGTGGCACTGCTGCCTCATGATGCTGGGGACCTGGGTTTGATCCCAGCTTTGGGTGACCGTGTAGAGTTTGTGGTTCTGCATGAGTTTCCTTCCACAGTCCAAAAATATGCAGTTTAGGTGGCTGGTTCATGGGAAATGCAAGGTTATGGGGTTGTGCTGGGTGGGTGGGATGCTTTTGGAGGGTCAGTGCAGACCCGATGGGCTGAATGGCTAGCTTTTTGCACTGTAGGAAATGTAAATATCAAAATAGCATGTTTACAATTAGTATCACAGACTCTTCTTGGTTATATTATTTTCTTGTCAAAATGATCTCAACTGTAGGTCTACTTTGGCTTTGTTAACTATAAAATAAATAGGATTTCAGTGTGTTATGTGGTTTTAAGAGTGATTTTGTTGGGTTATGGACCATCATCAGGCAAGAGAAGGAATGAGGTCTGATAATTCCATAAGTAGTGAATGAGATCAACCACCAGGGAATTGATCATTCAGTTGAGCCAAGAATGTTTACTGACCATCTGGAGCTCTCAGCTGTGGCTCAGTGGGCATCACTCACACCTCTGGACTAGTTTGGCATGGGTTCAAATCTCCCCTCAGATGAGATGCTTGATCAAAGCCTGTCAGGTGGATGTAAAGGGCTTTTAACAAATTGACCCGTAATTATTTACTGACATATGATGGGTGCGCTGCCAATTATAGAGGGAGGTAGATTGCAGAAGCTGTGCGATACTTGCTACACTGCTGTTCTGAATGCCTAAGGAGCCTCTTAGCTGTGAAATGAAACAACAATCAGCTAAAGCTCACTCTCCCCAAATTTTAATTCACATAATGTTTTATTTCTAATCAAAATTAGGTCATGAGAGTACTTCAGCCAAGATGGTGAGTGGCTAAGGACTTGCAAAGCTGCATTATGATATCTCAGATGCTTGAAATACATTTTAATTAGCTATTAGTTAGTTAGAACAAACATGCACGCATGTTCAGCATAAACATTCAGCATCAACACCGATACCACCTGTCGAGGTGACATAGTGACTGTAATGACCTCAAAGCTGTTTTGAGACTGTTACTATTCCAATCACTATTCTACTAATTTTTTTTTGTCACTTGGCAAGCCAATTATTTGCATGGTCCACGTTTAAATAACTCCATAGAGGCTGGCATCCTGTCACCAAGTCACCCATTATTTACATGTGGTCAGTCCCCAACACTGATCCAGCTCCTTCAGAGCCAGCTCCCAGAGTGAACAGAACCTCTGACACTCCAGTTTAGTCAGCAACGGCTCTCTGATTAGACCAGATTAACAGCTCCAATCAGGGAACTCATATTCTATGAAGACCATCTGGCTGACCTCATTCTCGGAAGAAATTCATTCTCTTCTTCAGGTGGGAAAGGCATTGAGGCGGTAACATCTGCTGTTTCCGTCTCAGATTCCAAGGTATCTTCAATGCTTGCAGGAGAGGGAGAACCCATGGGTTCTGACAGCCTTTCCACCTGTTCCAAAGACGCAAACACGTTTTGCTCCCGCACCGTTTGTGAGTTTGCAGGTTGAAAATGGTCCACGTGCTTGTTCGGGTCCATCGCACCAACCCAAACTTTATATGTCACTGGACCTGACCTCGCATTGACCAAGCCTCTTACCCATGTAGGGCCTTTTCTGTGGTTCCTACACCAAATGTCTTCCCTTGAAGTAAACTGTCTCTCTCATTTAGTGGAATCTTGTGTCTTACACTGGCATTCTTGATGCCGTTTCACCCTCCCCCCCCATCATGTCTCGGAAGATCAGATTTAACCTGGTGTGGAGTCTTCTCCCTGTTAGCAACTCTGCTGGGAATTTCCCTGTAGTTGCGTGAGGGGTGGTCCTGTAATCAAACAGGAACTGGGATAGTTTGGTATCGAATGAAGCTGTAGGATGTTTCTTTAAGCCTGTCTTCAAAGTTTGGACTGCTCTTGCTGCCAGACCATTGGACGATGGATGACATGGATCTTTTCTTATATGTCAAATGCCTTTCGGCTTTCAGAAATACTCAAATACCCTATTGGTAACCAATGGCCCGTTATCTTGGACCAACGCTCTGGGAGTCCATGAATTGCAGAAGATGTGCACAGCTTTTCTATCATTGTCCCCGTGTTTGACAAATGAACTCTATCACATCCAGCTACTTTGAGTTGGAGTCCGCAATGATTAAGAACATTGAGCCCATGAAAGGACCTGCATTGTCGACATGTAATTAAGTCCTGGGTTTATCCAGACGTTCCCACAAATGTGGGGGAGATGCTGGTGGTAATTTTTGGTCCTTGTTGGCACTCTGGGACTGCCCCACCAATGTAGCTATGTCTGCATCCGGTCCTGGCCAACAGAGATAACTTCTCACCAACACCTTCATTTTGGAAACCCCTGGACGATCCTGGTAGAGTTCAGCCAGTATCTGGCAGTGACCTTTGCTCAGGACAATCACTTTTGATCCCCATAATAATATGCTGTCCTCAACTGTGATACAGTCTCCCCGGGTCAAAAAAATGTTTCAGTTCTGATTGTGACAGCCCTTTGGTTTCTCCCCATTATCACCAGCTGTTTCAGTTTTGCCAGGACCAGATCTTTCTGCGTTCAAAGGCTGATATTGTCAGCACTGACTGAAAGTGTGTCCAGAAAATGTGAAACCATCATGGATTCTTCCAGCAGGGTTATTCCCCAGCAGTGGCTTAATAAATCCGCATTTGCTACTCGGCCTCCTGGACGGTGTTCCAACTTGCAATTATATGCGCTTAGTATTACAGCCCACCGCTGAATTCAGCCTGAAAATGCTGGCCTTGTCATCTTTAAGTATACCCAACATGGGTTTGTGGTTCTTTATTATTACAAATTTATATCTGTAAAGGTACTGGTGGAACTTTCTGGCTCCAAATATGACCGTCAAACCTTCCTTCTCTATCTGGGTGTATTTATGCTCTGCATTAGCCAAAATCCTGAATGCATACATGATGGGGCGTTCCACTCCATTGGGCCACCTATGAACTAATACTACCCTGATGCTGTACAGAGAGGGATCAAACATCAATACTTTTGGGATTGCTTGGGATCATAGAGTGCCAATGTCTTAGAGGATGATAGCTGTTTCTTCACTTCCCTGAAAGCTATGGCTTGGCTACAAGACCATTTCCAAGGCTGACCCTTTTTTAATAGTTGATGTAAAAGTGCAAGGATGTACGCCACGTTATGTATGAACTTTCTGTAATAATTCACCAGCCCAAGGAAAGGCCTAAGCTCCGGTATGGAGTTAGGAGCTCGGGCACATTTGATCGCCCTCACTTCATCTTTCGGGTGTAACATAATCTTGTTGCCTCTGTAGCTCAAGTAGGTCACTTGGGGTGCCTTTTTCCCTTCGAGGGCTTATGGCAGCCTGGCAAAAACATATAAGGACTACGTCCAAGTTCTCTAAGTGCTCCTAATTGGCTTTGCTTGTTATTAGCATGTCATCTAGATAAATGGTGACCTGAGGTAGATCTTGTAAAATGTTTTCCATTGTCTGCTGAAAAATTGCACAGGCTGACAATACCCCAAATGGCAGCCTCGTATATTGGTACAAACTCTAATGGGTACTAATTGTAGCATACATCTGGGAATCCTCATCTATCCGCAATTGAACGTACGCATGCCTCATGTTCAGCTTTATGAAGGACCTGCTACCTTTGTGTATAAATCCTCTGTGCAAGGGATTAGGTATCTATCCAGCTGTGAAAAGTGGTTTACTGTTTATTTAAAATCCTCACAAAGGTGAACCGACCCATTGGGCTTCATAATCGGTATGACCGGTGCTGCCCATTCCACAAAATGGACTGGTTTGATGATTCCTTCACTTTCCAGTCTTCTGATTTCTGTGTCTACTTTTGCCCATTTGGCAAATGGCACTGGCTGGGCCTTGCAGAATCATGGAATTGCTTCTTGGTCAACATGTAAGGATACCTTGGCTCCTTTGATAGTCCCTAGACCTTCCTGAAAATCTTCCAGGTATTTAGTTAGGACTTCACTCAGGCAGCCATTTTCTAATTGAACTAATTTTTCTAATTTCTAAATGTTGAACATATCGAGATGAATCTTTCTCAACCAATTCCGTCCCATCAAGCTTGGGACCATGCCTTTTACTACAATCAGTGGTAACTGAACCAGCTGCTTCTCACAAGAAACGAGAAATGAAGTAGTACCCTTATTCTGTAATGGTTCCCTGGTATAGGTTCTCAGCCTGGCCTAGGTCTTGTAGAAACTTAAGTATTGGAGTGAATTTTGTTAATTTTGGTTCTGCAATCACTTAACTGGCCTCACCAATATCAATCTCCATTAGAACTAGGTGACCATTTAACCAGATATTTATTTTGATTGGTTCTGAATTAGACATTGCTAAGCAATTGAACTGTTCCAAGCCAGATGTAGGTGGACTTTCCAGAATGTGCACCCTTCTGGTTATAGGCCTATGAGTCCTCTCACTCAATATAGGTCCAGTCGGACTCTTATGCTGTTTCGAGTCTGGATACCAGCAGCAACTACAATGATTTGCTGACCCAGGTCCTGAAGAAAATTTTAACCATTTGGCTGAGGCTTGGCTTTGTTTTGGGGTTTTGCTGTGGGCTGACCTAGAGTCCCTCTGTTCAGTATATGTCCTGAGTGAGGTATGCAATCGCCTTCTCTCAAGTGGTGTCACCCAAGCTCAGTTGGCCTGGTGAGGGGGTCGACTTCCATCAGCATACCCTGTATGCTCCACTTGCTGCATTTTCTAATGACAAAGTCAGTTGCAGTGCCTGTTTGAAGTCCAGTTGGGCCTCAGCTAGTCGGTGTTTTTGCACAGTTACATCATTAATTCCACATACCAAACGGTCTCTCAGCATCTCATTAACGGTTAATCAAAAGTCACATGCCTCTGCCAGTTGTCTTAACCTTGTCAAAAAACCTTACATAGATTCCCCTGGTTATCGGACTGTCGAGTAAAACCGATAGCGTACCAGAATTACAGGAGGCTTGGAGTTGTAATATTCCTTAACTAAATTTGAAAGATATTAATATCTGGCGCCTCAGGGAAAGTTAGGCTCCTAATAACCAAAAAAGCTGTGGGTCCACAAGCTCTCAGGAGAATTACTCGTTGCTTTTCATCTGTCCCCGGGACATTTGCTCGGAAACAATAATGCTTTCTTTCTACATATTGGGCCCAATCTTTGACTGTAGGATCAGATGAGTCAAGCTGCCCAAATAGCGTCATGATACCAGAAATGCTTATCCCAACTCAAAGACAATTGTTGCAAGTGAATTTCTTCAGGATCATGCTTTTCTCTCGTCGCCACTGAAATAACTCCACATTGGCCAGTATCCCATCACCAAGTCATCCTTTATTTACATGTGTAGAGCTCCCTCAGAGCCAGCTCTCAGAGTGGACAGGATGTCTGACTCACTTGGTTTTATCTATCAGCGAGGACTCCCTGATTGGACCAGATTAACAGCTCTAATCGGGGAACTCATATTCTGTGAGATCCACCTGGCTGATCTCTTTGCAATCACGACACACATGCCTATGTTTTGCTAGCTAGTTATTCAATTCCTCTGTAAATCTGCAAAATAAATTGAAATTAGCTCCAGTTCACAAAGGACCTTTGGCATCTGTAGCTATTATTAGGGAGAGGGATTACAGGTTATCCGAAGTTGAATGTGCTCTGCAGGACAAGGAAAAGAGGCAGCCTCCACGATCTACCACAACTGATGAAGGTACTGAATTCATGCCTTTAGCATCACCCTGTGACAGTATTGTCACAGTAAACTATATAGTAAACTAATTGTGACAGTAAGCTATATAAACGAATCCCCATCAGTAACATCACAACAATCTCAACAACATTATTCACTTTTCTTTAAATACAACTACCATCTTTCTGGAAGTTTCTGGACACTCTGACCTCCATCTAAGTGACTCCTTTACAAGCTGTTTAGACACCTTTTATTTTTGAAACTGATCCAAAAATTATTATAAAATGCTTTTTTTTTGTTTGAAGAGTCCTGCTGCCATTTTCTAACACCAGCTGGCCTGCCTTTGGCCAACTCAACTCTCACCGCCATCGTCTCTGCAATCATTTTTATTTGAAAAAGCAACAAGGTTTTATTTTTAATTCTTTCCTGCAAAATCCTGTGCATTTCTAACAAAAACAATTTTGGATGCTAGAAAACTGAAAGGAAAACTAGAAAGTGCTGGAGAAGCTCAGCAGGTCAGGCAGCATTTGTGGAGAGAGAAACAGAGTTAATGTTTCGAGACTGATATGACTCAGGAGTGGGTGGGCCTTAATGTTGGAGGACAGAGAGAGAAATGTCAAAGGTGTGTTTGGCCGGACAGAGTGAGAAATGCACAGCAACAAACACAGTGAATGCTGGGGAAACTCAGCAGATCTGGCAGCATCTGTGGAGAGAGAAACAGAGTTAATGTTTCGAGACTGATATGACTCTCCTCCAGTTCCTTATTTCTGAAAAAATGCCGTATGGATTTGCAACGTTAACTCTGTTTCTCTCTCCACATATGCTGCCAGATCTGCTGAGTTTCCCCAGCATTCACTGTGTTTGTTGCTGTGCATTTCTCACTCTGTCTGGCCAAACACACCTTTGACATTTCTCTCTCTGTCCTCCAACATTAAGGCCCACCCACTCCTTCTTTAATCAACAGAGGCTCTGATGCCAGGGATAAACTGGTAAACTTTTCCTCCAATGGTTCATGTCAGCCAATGATTTGTTGTGTGTAAGTTGGTGATCATTAAGTGCTGGTGGGCTGTGGTGTAAACTTTAATCATCCCCTAACCTGGGCTCCAATAAGATCACAGAATCACAGAATCCCTACACTGTGGAAACAGGCCCTTCGGCCCAACAAGCCCACACTGACCCTCAGAGCATCCCACCCAAACCCATCACCCTGTAATCCACCTACTCTACACATCCCTGAACATTACGGACAATTTAGCATGGCCAATCCACCTAGCCTGCACATCTTTGGACTGTGGGAGGAAACCGGAGCATCCGGAGGAAACCCACGCAGACACGGGGAGAATATGCAAACTCCACACAGACAGTCGCTTGAGGGTAGAACTGAACCCAGGTGCTGTGAGGCAGCAGTGCTAACTACTGAGCCACTGTGCCACCCCAATAAGATGTGAAAATAACCTTCTTACTTCCAGATTAACAGATGTGGGATCTGCATGGGGAGCTAGACCACCCCGGGAGTCAGGCAGTCGATTTAAATATTATAATGAGGCTTGGAGCCTCCCATTTGACTTCCTTCACAGGTTTAACCCTTGCTGGGCCAGTTTCCTCACACACAAGTACAGGCTGCTTCTTCATAAAGGGCAAGGTTCCTGGGACACCAGGGAAAACACAGGGCCTCATCGTCAAGATCAATAGGAAATTGTGGAAGATCTGAAACAGGATGAGACAAAAGCAGACCTTATGTGGAGTGAGATACCAAAGTCGCTTATCTGCAATACTGCAACTGACAGAATTGACAGATAATTGGACAATGGCAGGACTTTTGAAGTCTGTTACTTCCCTGACATTCTCAATTTCATTTAAGAGTTTGCATCGGCTCAATGTTGAAAGTTAAAATTCTACATATTATTTATTAAATTCTTTATTCAATTAATCATAATTAATCTGTGGTCAATCTCTTTCATTAATGAAGGTAGGCTTTCCCAGAACAGCACTTTGGAAACATAATCTTTCTTTGCTCTCTCTCTTTTTCAAATACAAATTCATAACTTCTTGACTGTAGCAGAATATTTCTCTCAGCTAATATTTCGCAGTGATCCTTGAGCTTTGAAAGACTCAGTAAAAAAGAGTCATTTTTCACCAGCAGAACATTTCTTTCTTCTGTCAGTTTCTCAAGGGCAAGAGCTGTCACTGCACCAGACTTGTGGAAACTTTCTGTAATCTTTCCTTTCTTAGTCGTAAGTTCTAAATTTTCTCGAAAGACTTCCCTATGTCTTTTGATTTATTCATCCATGGAACCTGGGTTTCACTGGCTGAGCTGGCATTTTTATTACCCATCAATAACAATCCTCCTGTTCTTGAGGTTTGCGCATTCATTCACATTTGGTTAAATTAATGTTAATTTAAGCATTTGTCAGCAACTCACGCATGTTGGAGTACAAGACTTGGGGGTCTTTGTTTTCTCTTGTTACTTTCTCAAGTGGCTGTTGCAGGTGTTTGATTTCTTGAAGGAGATTTTCCTTTGCAGCCTCTGCTACTTTATAGTACTGCTAATGTGGGGCTTTTACTTCAACAGTTGCATTCTCCCAACTTTTAAATTTAACCTATTTTTCCTAATTGACCTGTTCGGAGATGTTCATTCACACCTCTGGATCAGATGGGACTTGAACGTAGGTCTTCTGGTCCAGGGGCTGGGACACTATCACTGTGCCACAAGAGGGCCCCTCTCAATCTCCCAATCTTGTTAAATGTTAATATGGTCAATTTGTGCTCAGCTTTAAGTTTTTCCAAAGTGGTATTCAAATCAATGCCTTCATTGCTCAGACCATTGAGTATAGGAGTTGGAACGTTATGCTGAGCTTGTACAGGATGTTGGTGAGGCGTCTTTGGAGTACTGTGTCAGTTCTGGTCTCCCTGTTATAGGGACAATATGACTAAGCTGGAGAGGGTTCAGAAGAGATTTACCAGGATGTTGCCAGGAAAGGAGGGTTTGAGTTATAAGGAGGGACTGGATAGGCTGGGACATTTTTCCACGAGAGCATAGGAGATTGAGAGGTGACCATACAGAGGTTTATAAAATAATGAGGGGTATGGATAAAGTGAATGGCAGGCGTCTTTTCACTAGAGTAGGGGATTTCAAGACTAGGGGGCATATTTTTAAGGTGACAGAAGAAAGATTTAAAGAAGACATGAAGGGTAATTTTTTTATACAGAGAGTGGTTCGTGTGTGGAAAGAACTTCCAGAGGAAGTAATGGACGCAGGTACAGTTACAATGTTTAAATGACATTTGGATAAGTACATGAATAGGAAAGGTTTGGAGGGACATGGGCCAAGCACAGGCAGGTGGAACTAGTTTAGTTTGAGATTATGGTTGGCATGGACTGATTGGACCGAAGGGTCTGTTTCCACGCTGTATGATTCTAGCAGCGCTGTAGATTAGGTCTCTGCTTCTTCACTGGAATAAAACTTGAATGTTTCCATGAGTTGTTGATGAGACTCTTCCTCCGAGTGCAGGAAAAGAAAAATACACATCGTGGAATCCAAGGCATATGGGGAAACATGAATTTCCCATTTTCCCACCTTCCCTCACCTCTCAGAAAATCTATCAATAATGGGGACTGTCATTTTCAATGCCTCTGGGACTAAATTGTAATACCAGAGTGGCAAATGGTGTTAGATATGGCAACTTTGTTGTCATGGGATATCTAACAGCAGTAAGTCTTTTCTCATATTTGTGATTCTCTCCATTAAAATTCCAAACTCAAGATTCAATTCCAAATGGTACATAATTCAATGTAATATTATTACAAATCAACTGCAACTATGAGAAAAATAAAACAGTGGCATGGCATTGAACAGGAGACAGAAATGGCTTTCAGAGCAAGGTCACAGACCAATTCAGAATTGTTTAGTGATGAAAAATATAATGGCAGATGTGCTTATGAATCTCGCTCCTGGTTAAATGTTCATCCGGTGTCTTACACAGCAGTGTGTCAACGTCATACAGAACAGCGTTTAGGTCAGTCAAATTGCATTACAACAAGTGCCCATGTCTATCAAGCCAACAATACATATAAATGTCAACTATATCCAATTTGCTGAAGATAACAAAGATATCTCCATCCAGACTGCTCCCAAATCGGGAATGCAAAGTGCATCACCTCACACTTTCCCACACTGTGTTCCATCTGCCACTTCTTTGCCCACTCTCCCCTGTCCAAGTCATTTTGCAGCCTTCCCATGTCCTCCACACGACCTGTACCCACAACCTATCTTTGAGTCGTCTGCACACATAGCAACAATGCCCTCAGTTTCTTCATCCTGATCGTTTATGTATTATGTGAATATTAGTTGTCCCAACACAGATCCCTGCAGATCTCCACTAGTCATTGGCTGCCAACTTGAAAAAGACCCTTTTATCCCCACTCTCTGCCAGCCATCAATTCCTTATTTAATTAATATTTTGCCTCTAATACCATGGGCTCTTCAGCATCCTCCTGTGTGGCACTTTGTCAAAGGCTTTCTGAAAATGCAAATTGATCACATCTATTGGCTCTTCTTTGTACTACTTGCTTGTTACCTGCTCAGAGAATTCTAACAAGAATTTATCAGGCAAGAGATCACCTTGATGAAGCCATGCTGACTCAGCCCTATTTTATCACTCCCAACTACTCCGCCATCTCATCCTTAGTAACAGACTCTAAAATTTTACCAATGACCAAGGTCAGACTAACCGGTCTATAATTTCCCATCTTCTACCTCCCTCTCGTCTTAAACAGAAGTGTTACATTAGCCATTTTCCAGTCCTCTGGGATCTTCCCTGATTCAAGTGATTTCTGCAAGATACCCCAAAGCCTCCACAATCTCCTCAACTATCATCTTCAGAACCCTGAGATGCAATCCATCTGGTCCATGTGATTGACCCAACTTCAGACCTCTCCAGCACGTTCTCCTTAGTGATGGTCCCCTAATTGTCTTGAAGTTGTGCTATGTTACTGGTGTCTTCCACTGTGAAGAGTGATGCAAAGTAACTGTTTAGAACAAAGAACAAAGAACAAAGAACAAAGAAAATTACAGCACAGGAACAGGCCCTTCGGCCCTCCAAGCCTGTGTCGATCCAGATCCTCTATCTAAACCTGTCACCTATTTTCCAAGGATCTGTATCCCTCTGCTCCCTGCCCATTCATGTATCTGTCTAGATACATCTTAAATGACGCTATCGTGCCCGGCTTTACCACCTCCGCTGGCAACGCGTTCCAGGCACCCACCACCCTCTGCGTAAAGAACTTTCCACGCATATCTCCCTTAAACTTTTCCCCTCTCACCTTGAAATCGTGACCCCTAGTAATTGAGTCCCCCACTCTGGGAAAAAGCTTCTTGCTATCCACCCTGTCTATACCTCTCATGATTTTGTAAACCTCAATCAGGTCCCCCCTCAACCTCCGTCTTTCTAATGTAAATAATCCTAATCTACTCAACCTCTCTTCATAGATAGCGCCCTCCATACCAGGCAACATCCTGGTGAACCTCCTTTGCACCCCCTCCAAAGTATCCATATCCTTTTGGTAATGTGGCGACCAGAAATGTACACCGTATTCCAAATGTGGTCGAACCAAAGTCCTATACAACTGTAACATGACCTGCCAACTCTTGTACTCAATACCCCGTCCGACGAATGAAAGCGTGCCATATGCCTTCTTGACCACTCTATCGACCTGCGTTGCCACCTTCAGGGTACAATGGACCTGAACACCCAGATCTCTCTGTGCATCAATTTTCCCCAATCAATTAGTTCTTTTGCCATTTCTTTGTTCGCCATTACTACTTCCTCAGCCTCATTTTTCCAGGGGTCCAATGTTCACTCTTGCCTCTCTTTTATCCTTCTGTGATGGAGGCCAGACCAAATCCCCTCAATACTTGTCAAAGAGATTGCCCAAACCCTAACTCTTTCTTATTTTTAAGGCATGTGCCAGGCATTGTGTTCGGATGCAATTTGATTGGTCAAACTCTCAGGCTTGAAGCAAAACACACCTTATTCATATGCTATAGAGTCACAAAGATATACAACACGAAAACAGACCCTTTGGTCCAACTTGTCCATGTCAACCAGATATCCTGTATAAATCTAATTCTATTTGCCAGTGTTTGGCCCATATTCCTCTAAATCCTCATGTACCCATCCAGATGCCTTTTAAATGTTGTAATTGTACCAGCCTCCACCACTTTCTCTGGCAGCTCATTCCATACATGCACCACTCTCTGTGTGAAAACATTGCCCCTTAGGTCCCTTTTAAATCTTTCCCCTCTCACCTTAAACCTGTGCCCTTTAGTTTTGGACTCCCCCACCCTGGGGAAAAGACTTCGCCTGTTTACTCTATCCATGCCCCTCATGATTTTATGAACCTCTATAAAGTCACCCCTCAGCCCCTGATGCTCCAGGGAAAATAGCCCCAGCCTATTCAGCTTCTCCCTATAGCTCAAACCCTCCAACCTTGACAACATCCATGTAAATCTTTTCTGAACCTTTTCTAGTTTCATGACATACTTCCTATAGCAGGGAGACCAGAATTGCACACAATACTCCAAAAGTGGCCAAACCAATATCATGTACAGATGCAACATGACTTCCCAACTCCTATACTAAATGCACTGTCCAATAAACATTAGCATACCAAGTGTCTTCTTCACTACCCTGTCTACCTGTGACTCCACTTTCAAGGAACTATGAATCTGCACTCCAAGGTCTCTTTGTTCATCCCCAGGACCTTATCATTATGTGCATAAATCCTGCCCTGGTTTGCCTTTCCAAAATGCAGCACCTCACATTTATCTAAATTAAACTACATCTGCCACTCCTCGGCCCATTGGCCCAAGTGATTAAGATCCCGTTGTACTCTTAGCTAACCTTCTTCGCTAGTTGAAGTACAGACAAAATGAAAATAAAAGGAAAGAATGGGCTTAGCACATCCATGGCAAAGGCAAATTCAGTAACATAGATCATCTCACATGCAATTCTGGAAGCTGGAAGAGAACTTCAGCGTTTAGCTGTAGCAAAGACAGAGAGAGAAAGGTGTAGCAGATTTCACAAGTCCAACAGCTACTGATAGCTAAACCTAAAAATCTTGGTACTGTGATACCCATTCAGGCTGCTTTTATTGTTCTTAATAAAAACCCCAAGACTCCACAGCTATTTACTTTATTGGCTTAAAGCAGACTGCTCATCATCCCTGTCTCAACCTCCCTTCATAAAAAGAAAGGACAAAATACAAAATACAAAAGCCATTGTGGCATCACACTTCACATATCTAAAAAGACTCTTACAATCTTGATCTTTATTACTAGCTAGCTTACCCTCATATTCCATCTTCTCCCCGCTTAATGCTTTTTCAGTTGTCCTCTGCTGGTTTTTAAAGGCTTTCCAATTCTCTGGCTTTCCACTAATTCTCATCACAATTTTTACTTTTTCTTTTGCTTTTATGCTGTCCCTGACTTCCCTTGTCAGCTATGGTTGCCTTGTCTCCACTTCAGCATGTTTCTTCTTCCTTGGGATGAGTTTCTGCTGTTCCTCCTGAATTACCCCCAGAAATTCCTGCCATTGCTGCTCTGCTGTCTTCCCATCTAGGCTTCTGTTCCAAGCAACTCTGGCCCGCTTCTCCCTCATGCTTTTGTAGTTATCTTTGCTCAATTGTTATACTGTTACATCTGATTCCAGCTTCTCCCTCTCAAACTGCAGGGTGAATTCTACCATATTATGGTTACTACCCCTTAGGAGTTCCTTCAACTTAAGCTCCCTAAGCAAGTCTGCCTCATTACATATGACCAAATCCAGAATTGCCTGTTTGCTAATGGGATCTATCACAACTTGCTCCAAAAAACCATCTTGTAAATATTCACAAATTCCTTTTCTTGTGATCTGCTACCAACCTGATTTTCCCAGTCCACCTGCATATTGAAGTCCCGACGATTACTGTAATAGCGTCTTTCTTACATACCTTTTCTATTTCCTGATTTATTTTTGCCCCAAATCCTGACTACTGCTAGGAGGCCTGTACACAACTACCATCAGAGTCCTTTTTCCTTTGTGGTTTCTCAACTATCCCACTCTGATTCTCTGCCTTCCAACCATATATTGCTTCTTGCTATTGATTTAATTCCCTTTTCTAAAAAGCAAGGCAACCTCTCTCCCTCTGTCCATCAGCCTGTCTTTTCAATGGGACATGTATTCTTGGATATTTAGTCCTCAGCCCTGATCCCCTTGCAGCTACATCTCTGTGATTTCCACAACATCGTGCCTGCCAATTTCAATCTGTGCAACAAGCTCATTTACCTTGTTTCATATACTGCATGCATTTAAGTGCAATGTGTTGACTGCTCACCTTGTCACAGTTGTCCCTTATCTCTGTGCCTGACGTTAGATTCCTGCACCTTTCCATTCTCTCTGTCCTATTACTGTCTTATCACCAGTATTCTCAGCACGTACCCATGAAACCTCCAGAACGTTGGAGGTATCTGCACTGGACATTCATGGAGATGTCTCCATGCTAAATGATCGCGGGGGAAGATGGTGGTGTAGTGGTAATTTCACAGGGTTAGTAATCCAGGATAGCCAGTCTCAGATTGCACTAAATCTATTTAATAAATCTGAACTATAAAGCTAGTCTTTGTAGATAATTTCTAATCGACCTGTTCATGGATGTTATTACACATCTCTGGAGCAGGTAGGACTTGAATGAAGATCTCCTGGCTCAAAGGTAGGGACATTACCTCTGCGACATAACAGCCTTCTAAGCTAGTCTCAGTAATGGTGACCATGAAACTCCCTGCAGTTGTTGTTAATAACCATTAATATCTACTACCCTACCCAGAATGGCCAAAGCATGACTCTAGTCCCACAGCGATGGCCTTGCTAGCAAATCCCATACCCTGCAAAAATGGATATTTTTAAAAAAAATCAATTGGGAGTAAGTGTAAATTGCTGGCTGCTTGGAAACTAAATGGAGAACAGTTACTCACTGATTAAAAACTGCTCCGATTTTTCAGACTGCGAATCATGGAGTAAAACAGGTTATGTTGGCAATTAAGGCAGTGATTTACAACCTGAGGGAGAGAAAATTATATCTTGGACTCATGCTGATCGAAATGGGGCAGTAATTTTCAAACTTTTTGGCATGTCTCAGGAGCTAACTGTGCATCCATCAAGCAACAGGACAGCAGCCAATATAAGATGGTCAAAGAAAAGTCAATTTGTCTCCTGTACATGACAAAATAGGAGCTACGGGTAACAGTGCCAAACTAATGAGAAAGATTAAAATCTTTGATGGGAAAGATACTGACCAATGATCGGTTGAACTGTACAGAACAGGAACATCCCAAGGTTTATTCCAATTAGATAGTCTCATCCACTCAGCATCCTAGGCTAAGGTAGGAGCAAAATCGTAGTTGAGGCTTTTTGCTCCAGACCACCATATAGTTCCACCATGTAGTGGAGCAGGGGTGATAATTGCCAGTTGTGGCTCAGTGGGTAGCTCTTGCCGCCCAAGATCACATGGTGTGAGGTTCAAGACCTTCTCTATCACCATCAGAGGCCTGCACAGTGCGGGAAAAATTCATTCATTCTGCCTTCCCCAGAGGCAGCTAACTAAAGGCTAGTGGACAAACAGCCTTGTCATGAGGACATCAGATAAACTCATAAAGTCACAAGACCACCAAGAGGTCTTCCACCTTGAAAGCCATAGCCAGATGCAGCAGAAGGTAACTAGGAGGCAGGGTGCCTCAAATGGATGTGCTTTTCTGCCTTTTCTCTTCTTCTTTAAAGTTTAAATGAGAAATGGTGTTTGCAGGCAGATCAGCAGTGTGAAGGTACTGCCCCTCCACAGTCTCCTCAGCACCTGAGCAGTCAGAGAGACTTTCTGTCGAGAGTATTGATGGCACAAAGCTGTCTCCAGGCGGCCTTATTGTTCCCAGCGCTCCCGGAAAACTGGATGCCGTCTGAAAAATCCCAGCAAAGCCTCCTTTAATAAGTAACAAACGCAGAAAGTTCTGGAGAAACTCAGCAGGTCTGGCATCATCCATGGTGAGAGCAAGCAGAGTTGACGTTTCAAATCCGGCATGACTGTTCAGTTCTTAAGAAGTCAGAACCAGACTCGAAGCATTAACTCTGCTTTCTTTCTGCACAGATGCTGTCTGAATTCCTCCAGCACTTTCTGTTTTTGTTTCAGATTTCCAGCATCTGCAGCATTATCATTTTGCTCCTTCAATTGGTGTTGAGTGACCCTCAATGAGCTGATGAACATCCCCCATCCTGCATGCTTGAAAATGGTTTGGGGTGAGGGGATGGTACGGTGCACGATAAAGGTGGGGATTGACTTATTGCTCAGCTACCGTTCGTGCCAGCTCACCTCCTTTGATAACTTCTGAGGGAGTAATAAGTCAATTCCTGAATACTTCCAGAATAGTACACTCATTGTAGATTGTAGGTGGCACAGTGGTTAACTACTGCTGCCTCACAGCCCTAGGGTCCCAAGTTTGTTTCTAGCCTTGAGTGATTGTGTGAAGTTTGCAAATTCTCCCTGCATCTGCGTGGGTTTCCTCCAGTTTCTTCCCACAGTCCAAAGATGTGCAGGCTAGGTGGATTGGCCGCACTAAATTGCCCTGTAGTGTACAGGGATGTGCAGGTTAGGTGTATTGGTTGCGCTAAATTACCCTGCAGTGTACAGGGATGTGCAGGTTAGGGGATTGGCTGTGCTAAATTGCCCTGTAGTGTACAGGGATGTGCAGGTTAGGTGGATTGGCCGTGCTAAATTGCCCTGTAGAGTACAGGGATGTGCAGGTTAGGTGGATTGGCCGTGCTAAATTGCCCTGTAGTGTACAGGGATGAGCAATGTTAGGTGGATTGGCCGTGCTAAATTGCCCTGTAGTGTACAGGGATGAGCAATGTTAGGTGTATTGGCCGTGCTAAATTGCCCTGTAGTGTACAGGGATGTGCAGGCTAGGTGGATTAGTTATGGGGATATGGTAGGGTGGAATGCTCAGTGGAGGGTTGGTGCGGACTCAATGGGCCAAATGGCCTGCTTCCCATAGGGATTCTATGCTGCTACTTGCCCACAACAATTTTTATGAATCTCAATTTTGCGAGATCATCCCAACATTACTGAAGTTACCCATTTCGGACACCAACTATCCTTGGTGCTTTGGAGCGAAGCTGGGCCAATTCAGAGCAAAGCTGTGACCAGTCACCCTAAAGGGACTGGGCTGACAGTAGAAAATAGAGAGAAAAGCAAACGAGAAAAAGATAAATCCAGAATTATATTTTGCAGAGTCCCTGCCACCAGAGTTAGATCAAAATCACGTCCCTAAATTGAGATTAATTTCCCGAGCTTGGCAGTCTTGGGTAGAATTTTTACTGCACATATTTTCGTGCTTTAGACCAAAACAAATTGATCCTCTGAAAACATTTCAAGCAAGACACCAGCCACAAAAGTCACTGAGCATCAGCTAGAATCTATAAAATCATGTTGAAGGTAGAACTGTATAAAACAACTGCTTGTGACTGACATATGACTTTGCCTCAGGTTCACCTTATCCAGAACTGGTTATGTTTTACATCCCTTTGGACAGATTTCCCAGCGTCGCTCCTTAGAACCAGTGACTCGATGATGTAGTCACCCTATACTTATTCATTAACCATAGCACTGTACATTGTAGGCACTGGTACAAAAAAGCAAATAGTCATTATTTGTTTCGCTCTCTTTAGGTTCCTTAAAGGTGAACAAGTACAGACAACAAGAAGACTTACTGTGTTGAAGTTGGGAAATAATCCAACGGGAGAGGGGTTGTTTAGCCGAAAGGGTAGTAAGTGTTTCATATCGAGAGCTGGCTGCATGGCTCTTCCTTGTAGCTGCAGGGATGCTAGCACACTATTGTTTTGGCCTGTGGTACCTGAGGAAAGACAGCAGGAAGGTAAAGTGATTAATTACCACTGCCAAGATAACAGTGCCAAGATTATAAAAACTCAGATAGCAAATGGTACTCCCTCGGTGGCAAATTTGAAATAGAATCATAGAATCCATACAGTGAGAAAGCAGGCCATTTGGTCCATTGAGTCCACACCGACCTGCCTAAGAGCATCCCACCCAGACGCACGCCCCTGCCCCATCCCTGTAATCCTGCATTTCCCAATCCACCTTGATCTGCACATCTTTGGACTGTGGGAAGAAACCGGAGCACCTGGAGGAAACCCACGCAGCCACAGGGAGAATGTACAAAACCCAGACAGTTGCCCAAGGGGGTGGAATTGAGCCTCAGTCCCTGGCGTTGTGAGGCAGCAGTGCTATCCACTTTTCCTTTTTCACTGCTTGAGGCCATTCAGCCCACAAAGAGTGCACCAACCCTCTAAAGAGCATCCCACCCAGCCCCATATCCGATCCCCATAGTCTCCCATGACCAATTAACCTAACCTGCACCTCTTTGGATTTTGAGAGGAAACCCACGCAGGCACGGAGAGAATGTGCAAACTCCACACAGTCACCTGGGAGTGGAATCGGACGCAGGTGCCTGGTGCTGTGAGACAGCAGTGCTAACCAGTGAGCCACCGTTCCAACCATAAAATGTTTGCTCAGTGTTTAGGGTTTCATTGTAAAGGTTTGATGCCAAATGTCAATGCTCAGAGAATCTTCCTTTTCTAACCACGTCACGAGCCATTTGAAAGATGACATCTCAAACAAGGGGAGTTTCCTGACGGAGAATGCCATCCTGTCCTTCAAATGAAAGCAGGCACCTGTTTGTGGGTTTGCAAAACTTGGAGCTGCAGCCGAGATCTTTGAGATGAGGGGACTTCCTCCATTGTGCCTTCATCCGAAACAAGCCTATCTCAATAATCTCTTCCAAATAGACATGGATCACGTAGAATACAGAAAGTGAAGGCCTGATTTTAGCCCAGCAAGGGATTTTAAAAACTTTTTCTTTCATGGGATGTGGGCATTGCCTGCAAAGGCCAATATTTATTACCTATCCATGGCTGTCCTTGAACTGAGTTGCTCCCTGACAAATACAGAAGGCAACTGAGAGTCAGACACAATGTAGTTCTGGCGTCACATACAACGCAGACTAGGTAAGGGAGCAGATATGCTTCTCTGAAAGGTATTAGTGAACCAGATGGAATTTTACAACAATTGATGATAGTTGCATTGACCCCATTACAGAGACTAACTTTCAATATCAGAGTTTTTTGATGAAATTAAATTCCACCAGCCACCCTGGTGGGATTTAAACCTGTAAGCTTGGATTGGTTCTGGATTTCGTTGTGTGAAGACATTCTCTAGGAATTCTGTGCATAGTGTGGGGGAAGAGGGTAGATATTAGGTGGGTGTACAACATGGAGGGCATACCTGGGGGGATTTTGTTTTCTCTTCTGATCTGGATACCCGGTTCAATCACTTGCCTGAAACCGGAGGGAAGTAGACATTTGCTGCAAACTGTGGGGTCACCAACAAGTCACTGGTGCTGAGGTAAATCACATAGCGAGTTGTTTTGAGAGGGTCTTCTGCTCAAGGCAGTGGCCCTCCCCTAGGATGGGGAAGAGCTAAACCTTCGTTGTGAGGACAAAAGGATCAACGCTACTCCGCCCAGCTTTGTGAGCAAAATAAAATTAATCACGTGCCTGAGCACCCACTAGTTTAGGCTCCTCTTGCCTTGAGAGGAAAAGGGAAAACATTGTCCTTTCTCAGACCAGGACTTCAAATTACATTGGAGACCCAATGGCACCAGCAGGTGAGAGTGAGAACAGGAACAATGAAACATCTCAGCCAACCTCCCTACCTGGCTTCCATTGGCTGCATCAGTTAAAACCAACAACAACAACTTCATTCATATAGCATTTTTAACACAATAGAACTTTCTCAGGCGCTTCACAGGAACATAGCATTTGAACCACCTGCGGCATCTTTAGGATAGATGTCCAAAAGCATAATCAATAAAGCAGGTTTTAAGGTGGACCTGAAGGACCTTAAGGAAGGACAGCAAGGGAGAGAGCTGGAAAGGTTTAATGAGGGAATACCAGAGTTTAGGGCCTTGGCAGTCATTGGCCTGGCCACCACTGCTGGTGTGGGTACAACTGGGGAGAATGAAGAGGTTAGAATGGGAGGAGAGCAGGTCTCTCAGAATCATGAAGGCTGGAGGAGATTGCAGTGGGCCAGAGGCCATGGAGGGATTTGAAATCAAGGGTGTATTTTAGCATCAAAGCTTTGTTTGAATAGGAGCCAATGCAGATGAAGAAGTCTAATCCACAGTGTCAAAGGTGCTAAAACCTATGCATTCTGTTGTCATTGTTTCCAAGAGACGTGATATCATTGCATAAACAGAACATTTTTCTCTACCTACATAGTGTAGTCCTTGTTCACAAAACCGACTTTCACTTGCTAGACTGAATAAAGAGTTATTTAACTTTGGAAGGCATCAGAGCTGAACTCGAACAAGTACCAGTGAACATTTCCAAAGAATAACAAGCAGAATTGTTGCATCCTGGATATTTGGTTCCTCACTTAGCTAAAGCCCAGCAACATTATGGTCAGATGTACTGCCGGGTTTGCTCAGACCAATTAATTCAGCACCAACCACATTTTTGGCATTCAATTTTCCAGGAAACCAAAGTGGACAACATCGAGACACCGACACTGACCTCATCTGCACTGTCAATCACCAACACTGTGTCACGAATACAAACTACAATCACACAGGTAGCATGAGAGACTGTTCCTCTTCAATAAGTATCCAATATATTGGCCACGCATCCCCATTACTTGGCCCTAATCAATCAAATGGAATGGTATTGCTTAGTTGAACTCCAATGTGAGATAAGTTTAAGAGCAATTATTGCAAAAGTACACATGGATCAGGAAGTTGTAGAAAATTGAATGGGAATCATTGTGCCATTGTCTGCAGCTTAGACAGATCAGCTGGTCTTTGCTACTATGGTGTTCCACTCCAGGAACATATAATGTGAATTGCACAGATCTAGCCCATAAAATTTCAGTCATTATTTTAACAGCTGACAGTTACAGGCTGATGAGTGGATAATTTTCCCACACATGCTCAACCAGGATGCTCCAAGGGTTCCAAAACTAAATGTTCCAGCCTTCTTGTCAAGGTTTTTGAAATATGTGAAATACCACATGTGTAACAGAATAAATCCGACTTTACAACATACAAATTTCCATCTGTAGACATTGAGAAAACATTCAAACTTTCACGAGTATTGAATCTTTGGTCATTGTCAACTTGAAGCAGCTAAAGGTGAATGTCTGATTCTTACCTTATTCCTCTTAAACAGACAAAAAGGGGTTCTAGTGCTGAAAGTATGGGATACAGATGGTTTAGAGTTCCACATGTTTCTGAGCTTCTGTGGAGTTATTTCAATCCTGACAGGGTTCTTCTACCCTTTCAATACAGTCTAGTCTACTGAATGAGGAAATGAATACAGCACTCGGTGACTTGGCAGAACGGCCAACCATGTTCACAAAAGGCATTTGTGCAAACAGTTGTGTGTAGCTGCCAAAAACCCAATGGGAATGCGCTTTATTCACAACCCATGACCTCAACCAAACAGTACTGGCACCAGAGGAGAATTTGATTAAGTGTATTTACCTGCACACAGCTATATATATGTGTGACATATTCCTTGTTCATTGTTGGTCTAAAGAAACTGAAAATTGTCTGTAATGCAGTGGTTTCATTTTTACTGTTACAGAAATGAAAATGATCCCTTCGTACAAAGACACTTTATTTTATAAAAAGGGTAACGTTGATAACATCAAAGAGAAACTAATCCACAGAGAACAGAACAATATGGAAGTGCTCAGCATAGCTCTCAATGTAATGACAGAGTTCATGATGCTTTAGCGATCTTTATTATGGTATTGTGTTATCTTGATATTGAAAATAAACAACACTCAGATAATATAGTAATAAGCCTCACTAAGTTTAATTCATGATTATAGACTGAATAGACAGAAATTAAAGCTAAAATGGGTCAGTTTAGTTCACTGACAACCCTCTGTGTCTGGCTCCAAAAGGTCTTGTGTTTAAATTGTGGATTGGTCTTATACTCATGCTCTGACACTGGCATTGCAATGCAACAAAAAGGTGAAACAAAGGTGAAGGGCAAAGGCTCAAAAATGCAAAGAGTAAAAATATTGAGGATGATCAGGATGTAATACTTAATGAAGTCAAACCTAGATATTACAGAGATATTATACATAGATATTATACGTAGATAGCAAGTGAATGAAAACATTGAGGGAGACAAGGAGTTCTATAAATTTCAGATCTTGGAATGAACGTAGAAGTAAAAGGCAACAAACTGCGGTGAAGGGAAAGGTCGGTGAAGATAAAGTACAGAGCACGATTGATTTTATCATTGACAAAATATCTTATATACTCAAGTAATAGTCGATCTGGTATATAAGTCAGCCCTTGACTTTTAGTCAAAATATCCAACTCTTTCTACTTACCACCTAATCGCTGCTATGGTCAAACATGCAGTGGGTGCTGACCTACTCATTCAAAGGAGGCTATTTGACTGATTTTTGTCTCTGCACAGAATGATTAAACAGCTTTCTGGCTCCTTTTGCGCTAGTTTTGGGGTGGAGTCGGGCAGGAGTGGTCTCTGATCTTGCAACTTTGTGTACTGCTGTGAGCGAGATGGTGGAACAGGATGGATTTCAACACCTCAGAAGTATCACCCATATATAAGTTGACCCATTACTTTTAGGTTAAAAGTTTGATTTCAGAAAACTGATGCTTACATGGTATGTGGGACATGAAAAGTTTCCTCAGCCAGAGGGAGACTGGAAGCTTGAGGTGCAATGTATCTTTTGTTTGCATCCTGGAGGTGAGTCTCCCCAGATATGAGCAAAGATGCAATTCTTGGGCAGATTTGTTGAGCAGAATAAAAACAACGCATTAAGCTGCAGGAGGGCAGAGTGCGTGTTTCTCAGAGGAAGCTTTAGTAATTGAAATTGGTGGAGAGAAAAGGGGACGTTTGATAATGCTGTTTATGGGTTACAATATGCTGGCCCTTGTCACATACAGCAGAAACAATCAGGTTGTTGTGAGACAGATATCTTGAAGTTTATTTACATTATTTACAAAGCTACAATAGCATAGACTGATCCAAATAGTTTGGGCTCTGTTTTCACTGATGTTACTATACATTGTAGACATAGAACTGACAGAATGCACTGAATCAATTACACAGACAGAGTGACCGAAGGCAAGGTTGGTATCTTTATACTGGATCATCTCTGCTCACCTTCAGTATAGAAGGAGGAGATCGCTGGAGGTTGAGGTTTTCAGAATTGCTAGTGGGACGTTCCTGACCTTGAGCCTGTAAGAGTCATGTCTACTTTCTGGAATGCCTGAACTGCTGGTGTGATCTGTGTAATCAGCAAGGCAACAGAAGCTGGAGATAATCTGCTTCCCTACAGCCAGGGAAGAAGGTTTGCAGGATGAGGTGCCCTCATACACCTTCCAATGCTGAGCACCGGGTGGTAATATTGAGGCCTGGCAGCAAGCAGATTGTTCTCTCTGATGAAGCGTTCTGCAAGGAAACCGAAACGCAAAAAGGAATGGTTTCGTCACAACAGAGAGAGAAATAGAAAAAGGAGCAATCTCATTCCTGTGACCTTACCAGCTGCAATATTTTGAACTCATCAAATGTTGTGCAGCAGTGGTTGTGTCTACTGCTGCCAGCAAAGGAACAAAGAGCAGAAATGAGTCTGAAAAGGAACACAAACACCATTTAGCATCTGTGCCTCAATTTTTTTTAGATCATTTTTCTGCCCCATTTCAGTCAGTTCTGATTTATTCCCACAGCAGCAGATGCTGCTTCATTGGTATAGAATGTTTTGTACTTTCCCAGCACCTGCAGCTGCTGAAGCATGAACTCTCCTCTGGCAGCTGCTGGCCTGATCAATAGGGTTTTAATGAAACTACCTCCTTCAACCACTTGACAGCTAATACCATCCTGCATTTCAAACAGCACAGGCGATGGCTGCTCGGGACCATGTTTCACTTCACTGACTGCTTGGCCAGGGGTAGGGACTTAAATCACAGGCTCCAGTGTTGTCTTCCTGGGCCTCCCACACTCCCACCTCAGACCCGGGGACAGTGACTCTGCCCCAGACCTGGGCACAGTGTCTCTGCTCCAGACCGGGGGACAGTGACTCTGACCTGGGCACAGTGACTCTGCTCCAAACCCGGGGACAGTGAGTCTGCTCTAGACCCGGGCACAAAGTGTCTGCCCCAGACCCGGGCACAGCAATTGCTGCTATGTGTGCAGCATGCCCCACCGTGTACTGGGTCCCAGTTATTGGCTCCTGAGCACTGGATCCCTTGTTTTTGGGTTCTGCATCCTGGCGATTGGCTCCTGCATCTTGGTGATTGGGTTCTAGATCCCGATTGTTGGGTCCTGGTTATTGAGGTCTAGATCCTGATTATTGAGTCCTGGGCCCCAGCTATTGGGTTCTAGATCCTGATTGTTGGGTCCTGGTGATTGGGTTCTAGGTTCTGATTGTTAGGTTCTGGTTATTGAGGTCTAGATCCTGATTATTGGGTCCTAGAGCCCAGTTATCGGGTTCTCATACACATGCCACCATCACAGGCTCTTTCTGTGGCACAGCAGCACTGGATTACGCTCAGTGTGACAGGCTTGGAGTTCATACAAAGAGTTGTGTGCGCCAAGAAGCACTTGAATCATTTGTTGATGTTTATTGCCATGAGTGCCAGTCAGATATATTATTTGTATACATTCATTTTTGTTGTTGTGCTATATGCTCATAGGAACAGGAGAAGGCCATTCAGCCCCCTGAGCATGTTCTGCCATTTAGTTAATGGCCGAACTGTTTCTCGACTCTACTCACCCAGCCTGGCTTTAGTCAGGAGGATAGTGATGGTCTGGCAATGTCTCTGGATGAGTTGGCTAGAAGCCTCGGCTCATGCTCTGGGGAATGTGGGCTCAAAACCCACCATAGCTGGTGAAATTTACATATAATTAATTTAAATAAATTTAAATGAAGCTAGACCAAGAGTGACAATGAGAACATTGATTCCTCTAAAAATCTATCTTGGTTCATTAATGTACATTAGGGAAGGAAATCTGCCATTTTTACCAGTTCTGGCCTCCTCAATCACAGAATCAAGGAACTGGTACATTGCAGAAGGAGCACGAGCTCTCATCATTACCTAGTGCCAATCTCCTTGTTTCCCCCTTAACCGTGTACATTATTTTTATTCAAATTATCATCCAACACTCCCTTGAATGCATTAACTGAACCTGCCTCCACCACATTTCCAGGTAGCACATTCCATACCCTAACTACTCACTGACTGAAACATTTTTCCTCGCGTCACCAATGCTTCATTCGCAGATCATTTTAAAACATCTGGCTCCAGGCCCACAAAGATGTGGTTGACTCTTAACTGCCCTCTAAGTGATCTAGCAAGCCAATTTGTCCAAAGGACGCTTAGGAATGAGCAACAAATGCTGGTATCGCTGGCTACGCCCACGTCCCATGAAAGGATACATCTGCCTTAACAAAAACCTGTCAACCAATGATTTGAGGCTTTCAGTTAATCTGGCCTCACTAATTTTGTGGGGAAAGGATTGTCGGAAGAAACACATCCTTGTAGTTATTATATTGAGGTCAGCCAGTGGACATCATGGAATATAAGTTTCCTGATTAGGGCTGTTAATCTCGTTCAATCTTGGCTGACAGATGAAAAAGTTGAGTCAGAAATACAGACACACTGGTGTCTGACTCTGGATGAGGCAGTACTATAGTCAAGGACTGTCTATGTGTAAATAAAATTTTCTGAAGAAGGATCCAGACCCAAAACGTCAGCTTTCTTGCTCCTCTGATGCTGCCTGGCCTGCTGTGTTCCTCCAGCTCCACACCTTGTTATCTCAGATTCTCCAGCATCGGCAGTTCCTACTATCTGTAAATAAAGGGTGACTTGGTGAAGGGATACTGGCTTCTGTGGAGTTATTTCAATCCTGACAGGGTTCTTCTATGCTCAGTTCTAATATAAAGGTGACACCTTCTTGTTCTGCATTTCCTCGTCATATGCCGGGTTTGCTCTATCTATTCTTCCAAATGCCTGTCTTCAGGTGAATTCAATTACATAGGTGTTCCAATCCAGTGGTTTCCATAACTTTTCCCTCATCAATAATAAAATATATATTGCGCTTGTTCATCCCCACAATGGAACCTAACAATGAGGAGAATTCTGATTTGGATTGAAAAGATATCTTAAAACGTATCTAATCCAACTGCCTGACTTCAAATCTCCTTCAGTCTTTGAAAACCCTTTGACATCACTTTCAGTTTTATTCACAATAAGGAAATGACAAAGGAGCTTACTGATATTCCCACACTCAACTCTTAATGTACACTGAAGACTCTGCCTGTCAGTCAACAATAGGAGGTCTTAATTAAGTTATCTGTCGAAGGCTTGTTCTATATTTTAATTTACAATTGAAATCCACTGATGGTTCACATCAGGCATCTGTCTTAATTTGATGAATCCGTTTCCTTTCTCAGGCACAGCTGACAACAGAAGCTGTCTAAACCTAAAGCATTGGAATTTCTTCCCTATCCTTGTCTTTCCCACTCTCCTCCTTTGAAGACCCTTGAAATCACGGCCCTGGTGCCACACTTGACACAGAACCCCAGCTCCATGCCTGCCCCTAGAATAGTGGCCCCACCTGCGACTCGAGCACTGTCACTCTGTCCCAGAATTGAGAACAGCAGCCCCCAACAGCCAATGATTATTTGGCTATCCTAGGCCCCCCTGCTCGAAAAATTCCCAAGTTTTTGATTACCTGTCCTAATATGTGGCTCCAAGTCAAATCTTGCCTGATAATCTGCCACTTAATTGTCTTGTAATATTTTATAATATTTCACAAATTTTAAAGACACCCTATAAATGCATATTTGCTGTTGCTGACCTGGGAATTTCTAACATCATTGGAGTAATGACGTTCCATTTTGATGTTGCGCCACAATTACTCTGAAAATTCCCAGTGATTGTGCCTATCTAGCCCGTCTAAATGAACATTCAGCAAATTACAGGGTTATAACTCAATCATTGCAGAATTCAGACCATCTCACAAATCCCTCACTCAGGCCCCACCCTCCCTAAGCTGGAGTGAATCTTTTCTCTTCACTCATGAGATGTGGGGCATCACTGGATGGGCCAGCATTTATTGTCCATCCCTAGTTGTCCTTCAGAAGCTGGTGGTGAGCTCCTTTCTTGAACCGCTGCAGTCCATGTGCTGTAGGTAGACCCACAATGCTGTTAGGGAGGGAATTCCAGGATTTTGACCCACTGAAGCACGGTAATATATTTCCAAATCAGGATGGTGGGAGGCCTGGAGAAGAACTTGCAGAAAGAAGTGTTAATGTCCATATGCTGCTTTTGTCCTTCCAGATGGAAGTAGCTGTGCATTTAGGAGGTGCTGAGGAGTTTTGCTAATTTTCTGCAGTTTATCTTCAAGATTGTATACACTGTTGCTACTGAACGTCAGTGGTGGAGGAAGTGGATGTTTGTGGATGTGATGCCAATGAAGTGTACTGCTTTGTCATGCATTGTGTCAAGCTTCTTTAAGGTTATTGGAGCTGCACTCATCCAGGCAAGTAGGGAGTCCTGACTTGTGCCTTGTAGATGGGAGACAGACTCTAGGGAGTCAGGGGGTGAGTTACTTGCTGCAGGATTTCCTCGCCATTGACCTACTCTTGTAACCATTGTGTTTACGTGGTGAGTCCGGTTCAGTTTCTGGTCAATCGTGACCCCAAGATGTTGATAGTGGGTGAGTCAGTGATGGTAATGCCATTGAATTTCAAAGGTGATGGGGAGGTTGCCACTTATTGAAGATGGTCATTGCGAGGCATTTGTGTGGTGTGAATGTTACTTGCCACCTGTTGGCACAAGTCTGGATATTGTTCAGATCTTATTATATTTGAACATGGACTACTTCAGTATCTAAGGAGTTGCAAATGATGCTGAACATGGTGCAATCATTGGCGAACATCCCTACTTCTGTCCTTATGATGGAGGGAAGGAAATTTTTTTTATACAAAACCCAGAGACTGGAGCCCTACCATTCACACGAAAAGTGTCTGTTGCTTTTGCTACTTTACACAGAAAGGCAGTAAATTTTATGTCCGATAGTTAACCTATTTTCATCTCTACATTGTCAGGGTTTATGGTTATGGAACAGATGTCCCTTTACACTATAAGTGGAAGTGGAATGCTGAAGTAACAGGACTATCCACTAGTGCTACAGTGGAAACATTAAATGAACAGAAAGGTAAAAAATTTGAAGAGAAAATAATTTATAATTTCTGTAATCTTTGATTTCTGTGCTATTCAGATGACAGTTGATTTTGGCTCAATGGAGCAGATGAAAGCGAGATATAGAAAATGCACACAGCAAAATTTTCTAATGTTAAGTTACTTTTTCTCCATGCTTCAATGTGGTTCAAGTTTGTGAATGAAGCCATTCAGTTCACATATACTGTTTATTTATATTTTGTTTTAATAAATCTCTTTAAACAAGGTGTGTGCTGTTCAGAGTTGGTTGACAAGGAGGCCCTGTAGTGATAAACTTGACAGGAGTCCAGTAATACACACACAGTCATTTTCCTTGTTGTTGCTTACTACGAACGAGATTGAATGGCAAAATCCACATGAAAGTCTCGCTCATTTATTTCATCAGTTCTTTGAGAATCAAAAACAATGAAATCCACTCATGGTTCCTCCTATCGTCTGTTGCCTAATAAAAAGCTGTAAAACATTTCATTTTATGTTCCATGAGCAGATTTGCTGTTACACCTCAAGGCGGGAGTTAGTAGGGTTGATTTGACCGTCTGGCGTATATCAGGTATTATGGCAAGGCATGCCACTCCATCTGCCTGACCAATGTACCCAGCTCCACCCATTCAATTACATCTTCCTGCCTGAAAACACGGGCCCTGCCTCCCCAGTGGCACTCACTCCATTGGTCTGAGACCCATTCCATTTTCATGATTTGGTCGTCGTTCGGTTTGACTGGGGGGCTGCAAGGCCTGTTTGCAACTACAAGGAACAGGCACGGGGAAGGTTACGTGGCCATTGAGCCTGTTCCACCACTTGCCATGATGGTGGCTGATCTTGGACAATGCAGCTTGTACAATTTTCATTTTTGCAAATTCAGCCTGAGGCGATGCCAGCCTAGGCTTGGGAGTTTGGAATTTGTGCTCAGCCATTTAAGGCCAAGGTGAAGAGAACTTTCTGAACTCAAAATGTTGTGGACTTTTGGAAATTCTCCACCTTGGAGATGTTCAGTCATTGAGCACATTCAAGGCAGCACTTGGTCCATTTTCGGATAACAAGGCAAGCAAGGGGTTAACGGTCAACCGTGGGAAGTTTCCTGTGTCTTACAAGTAGGGTGTGAATACAGTTTGTGGAGCAACAGTGAAACTTTCAGCAGAGCTCTCCAGTACTTTGATACTGTGATAGAGATGCTTATTGAACAAGGCAAGTGAAAGAAGGCAGCGTTGTTTCCTTCAGATGACAGGCGCATGCCAAGCTGGGCATGTCAGCAAGCAAACAGAGCAGTGACTGGACAGGGCAGAGTTATCAACAACATCCGTAAAACCTAGCTGCATTGCTGGAAAAAAATCCGAAGACCTTACCAGGGCCGCCAAAGTAACGCCTTTCACATCCCGGACTTTGAAAACAGTCCTGCAAAGCCGATGATGATTTAAAATGACATAATTCTCACTGTTTATTTTCATGTTTACCTTATAACATAAGTGTACATACTTCACTTCTGTCAGAATCACTAATTTTGTCATGAAATCAGGGTGGTTTGGGCTTCTCAGTGAATAGGAGTCACCACACATTCCCAGCCAATGTGTGACATTCTACTGATATTAAAGGAATTCAGGTTGAGTTAGAAACAACAAATAGATCAGGACAGAACTACCATTGCTTTCAATTTGTTTGTAACTTTTATCAGGAAATGGACTGGAAAAGTATCTTTGCTATATCACAGCTATTTTGTTGATTAATCCAGTCAATCGTGTTTCTTGAAAACACAAATTTACCAAGCACCAACATTTATTTCTGGGATTAATAAATAATGAATCAACTTTCTGTTCACTTTTCTACATCCTCCTCGTTAATTGTTGGTAAGAGAACAGAATTCTGACTATATCCCCATTGAGGTTTCTCATCTCCTCTCTGGGAGGTTCTGGCACATACTGGTATGAGTTTCAGGCACATGTGGTATTGGACCTGACAGACCATGATCATCATGTGAAACTTGGTAAAGATATTGGACAACTCAATCTTGCAGAGGTCAGGGAGCAATTCTATCCTGTCCCCATCGAATAATGTGGTCGCTACCAAGCCAATTCTAAAAGAGGGCTATGGGCACCTTGCAGTGGTTCAATGCAGTGGCTAACCAACAATATCTCATGGCAATTATGGATAGATATCAAGTGCTACCCTTGCCAGAAACATGCACATTCCATGCACGAATATATAAAATAAAACTACAGCAATTATCAACCATGTCAATGGAGGAGACATGAAATTATTTAGGATGGAATCTTTTTCTCATTGCTGCATACAATGGCCACACTGAGATATGGTTCTGGATCAATCAGAATGAATTGCTGCTTTTCATTGTCAAGACTTAATATTATTTTAATATGGAAATGTAACTAAATTTGAGTTATGCGAGCATGTTTGGCAATGAAAATGCTGCTAAGTAATTAAAGCCACTGTAAAAACCAGATCTAAATATAGCATCAAGTAAAACACAGCACAGAGGTCATTAAGCCTACTCTGGCTGCGCTAGAAGCAACAACTCAACTGCAGCTATCGCATCCAAAATCTCTGCCCTATCTTTTTATATTATTACTTTTCAGGTAACTTGTTCAATTCCCTTTTCAACTATGTTATTGTCTTTGCATCAATCTTCACCTGTGGTAAAACAGTCCAGTTTCCACTAAATAATTCTATTTAATATCTAGCTTCATTTTTTGAGTGATAATTCTACTTCTCTGCCCTTTTGGCACAAATTTTCCAATTACTGGAAACCATCTTTCACCAGTTACCTTCTCAACACTCCCTAATTTTTAAAAACCTCAATTACTGTTCTAGGAATTATTTCTGTTCCAGTAAACAAAAAGCTCAACACTTCAAGGTTTTCTTAATAACTTTGACCTCTTAGTCCCAGTATGATTCCAGTGAACATTTGTTCTACAATGGCCTTACATTCTTCCTTTAATGAGTTGACCAGAACTGCATATAATATCCAACAGTGGGGTTAACCGATGTCTTACGCGAATTCAAAATATTTTTCTTGCTACTATTCAATGCTGATGTTATATAGAATACAGAAAGAAGTTTGGGATTGGTGGGCCTTGTTTAAATTTGGAGAGAGGCTCAAGCACTATGGGCAAAGCCCCAGGAGAGTCCAATCTCTTGGAAGCACTGTTGGCTTTAATGATTGGACTTCATTAACTTAGACGCTTCTCGAGTTCCATCTAAAATAGGCCAGATCGACCACTTGGTTGCTGGGGAGGAGCAGGAGTTTGGTGGCTAGAGGACGCAGCTGGGATGCCTTCAATATTCTGGGAGGTTGAATGTGAGTTAGGCAGGCAAGTGGAACTGTCACAATCAAGGACTGAGTTCCCAGTACAGTTGGAGTCAGGTTGCATTGTATTTGGGGAGGAGGGTAAAAACCAGGGATGAGGAGGCCTAAGAATTCAGTCCAAGGTCCAGGGATTGCACTTAAAGAATTCAGAGAGCTGCCATTTTTAATATATACTCTTGCCTCAATCTTCTGGCCTGGAGGTAGTACCTGACATGATTCTGGTATTGGGATCAACAGAGTGTGGGATTCATATTAAACCATGGCTGATGCTTCAGTGCAGTACTAAGGGAGCATTGCACTGTCAGAGTTGCTGTCTTTCAGATGAGATGTTAAACTGAGTTCCCATCTGCCTGTCCTTTCAGGTGGATGTAAAAGTTTCTACGGCACTATATCAAAGAAAGTCACGCGAGTAATCCCCAGCATACTGATCAATATCTATGTTTCAATGCATATCATAAAAGCAAATTATTTGGTCATTTTCACATTATTAACCACGTACATAATTTTAAAAGGTGTTGACAGAAGATGTCTGGGATGCCAACACAGCTGAAGCAGAAGCAGAATGCAGAATTGGTGATGCCTTTGAGCTGTGACATTAGAATTTACAGTAGCCTCCAGAAACTTGGTAAAGGCTCAGTGGAAACACAGTAACCTCCAGCCATTGAGTCAATTCTGCTTTACATTCCATGCCACACTCTATTCTCACTGGTGATTAAAGGCAAGGCTTTTTTTGACACTCTGAGATGGGTTTTCTTGCTTTGGGTATTGATGTGAATTTGCATCTAGCAGGACATTTTACCTGATGTGGCAATGTTTCTCTTACCTCCCATAACATAAGAAAATGGGAATGGATATTGTGTTAGTGCAGAATCAAACAGGTATTGGTTATATCTAACTACTATATGCAAACATACATATCCTTAGGCATATATGTGTCAGGGCTAATATTAAGCTATTGTTTTACAACAGAGAAGCATGCTTCCAGTAGAATCTCATGCTTCAAGAGATATGAAGTAAGATGGAGTCTGAGATTTTCGTACCCTTAGGTCACTTGCGGTAATGATATCATGAGCGTGTCTCTTAAAGGTAAACTGACTGTGAGACATAATACAATAGGTATAATTCCTGTTACATAGGTTCTCAGAAAATACATGCAACCCTGCATGTGCCATCTACAATCTGCTCAGATAATAACTTGTCTATGCCTTCTTACTTACACTTTGTTACATTTGTCTTAATACATTTGTCTCCATAGAACCTATTCATTGCATGTTTGAAATTGCTCTGCCCTTCACTGTGCTTACTTTTTCCTCTCACTGATTTACTATACAATTTGTCCCTCCGCTCTTTAAGTGCATAACTGCTGCTTTGTTGCAACAAATTAACAAGTCACTATAACTTAGCTGGACAAACAAAAATCATGACACACTAGTTTCAAAAGCAAAAGAGGCTCGTACTTGATAATTGATTGTCCGGCAGCATCTGTGGAAAGAAAGCAAGGTCAAAGTTTCAAGTCCAGT
Organism: Rhincodon typus; assembly: GCF_021869965.1. Lineage (NCBI taxonomy): Eukaryota > Metazoa > Chordata > Chondrichthyes > Orectolobiformes > Rhincodontidae > Rhincodon > Rhincodon typus. The sequence continues at coordinate 26,617,227 of NC_063361.1, read as the reverse complement.
GAGAGAGTTCTGAAGAAGAGTCATTGACCTCAAAATGGTAACTCTGCTTTCTCTCCACAGATGCAGCCAGACCTGCTGAGTTGCTCCAGCAATTTCTGTTATCGTTGCACATCTTCAACATCCGCAATTCTTTGTTTTATGATAATTAGTTGCTTTCCGAAAACATAAATGGTCAAATTAAATATATTCCTGATTAATCAAAAATCACATTGTAGCATATAAAACAAGGGGAGAGAACCACTTACATTCCAGTGAACAAAGTCCATTGCTGCTTAATCCCAATCAACAGACTTTACAGTGTAAAACCATTACCTCAGCATTCCTATCAAACACATTACTTGATTTCAGCATACCATTAAAATACAAAATACCAAGCCAGACAAACAAATTCCACACAGTAACGCGTTTTGGAAAGTCTATGATACTGGGTTAAGTGCATGTCTATGCTCAGCTTAATATCTTTTTAATGTATTCACTCATTTGCTGAATCAATGGACTGAAATCCATAGATTTTCAGAACTGATTTTCATCCAAAATCCTGCTCAAACATAATTCTTATTAAAGTATAATATTTTACAAATGGCGCCTTGTTTAAATCAACATCCAAAATAATTCGCACTGTGCAATCAAGCATTTATTTCAAAATAGGTTTCCATTTGACTTGCCAAAGAAGACAATGGAATGGAATTTGCCTTACAGGTAAAAGTGACCTTTTTCAGGGAGAGTGCACAAATTCTTGCAGGAACTGTCCAGGAGCAAGAAACAACCAGGGGCTAAAAGATTACTGCTTGGTTCGTCTAATGCGTGACATCAAATTAGTTTTGAATATGCCAGGAGGTACATTCAGAAATGTGAAAATAGTGGAAACTACATAAATTGGAAACAATATATTAACCTTCTGAAGGCTGAAGCACAGTTTTGTTTTGCATCCGATCATTAAATATGACAAGGTTACTATAGAAAAGAGAATTCAGCCCTCTAGGGAACAACATCCACGACTCACTTTGCAATTACAGTCTTATCACAGGCCATGTCTGTTGAAACAAGATAGAGGCTATTTATTTGCTCGACTTTCTAAACACTTAAAATCTCATTGCGGCTGCAAAGATTTTGACCAGAGTAGATTACCAACGCATCAGTTTGAGGTTCTTCTGAAACTCAGTGCCTTTTGAATTAAACATTAAGAATGATCTTAGCTGCTATTAATGCCATTGGACTAAGTGCACCGGAAAACTGGATGTGCTTCATAATGACACGGTTAAAGCTCCAGTACACCACAACAAAGAGTGGGAGGGTACAAGATTTTTAAAATTTGTTTTTGGGATGTGGGCATCACAGACAGGGGCAATATTTATCACCCCTCCCTAACTGCCCTTGAGAAAATGTTGGTGTGCCACCTTCTTGAACAATTCTTCGACCGAGTGTGGCATCAAGGAGCCCTAACAAAACTGGAATCAGTGGGTATTGGGGTAAACTCTTCGGTGTAGGAGTCATACCTGACACATAGGAAGATGGTCGTAGTTGTTGGAGGTCAGTTATCTCAGCTCCAGGACATATCTGCAGAAGTTCATCAGGGCAGTGTCCTAGGCCCAACCATCTTCAGCTGCTTCATCAATGACCTTCCCTCCATCATAAGGTCAGAAGTGAGGATACTCGCCGATGATTGCACAATGTTCAGCACCATTCGCAATTCCCCAGATACTGAAGCAGTCCACGTCCAAATGCGACAAGATCTGGATAATATCCAGGCTTGGGCTGACAAGTGGCAAGTGACATCCGTGCCACACAAATGCCAGGCTATGACCATCACGAATAAGAGACAATCTAACCACCGCCACTTGGCATTCAACAGTGTTACCATCACTGAATTTCCCATCATCAACATCCTGGGGGTTATCATTGACCAGAAACTCAACTGGACTCACCACATAAACACAGTGGCTACAACAGCAGGTCAGGGGCCTGGAATACTGCAGTGAGTAACTCCACCTCCTGACTCCTCATAGTTTGTCAATCTACAAGGCACAAGTCAGTAGTATGATGGAATACTCCCCACTTGCCTGGATGAAGCCAGCCCCAACAACACTCAAGAAGCTTGACACCATCCAGGACAAAGCAGCCCACTTGACTGGCACTACGTCTACAAGCATCCACTCCCTCCACCACCGAAGCTCAGTAACAGCAGTGTATACTATCTACAAGATGCAATGCAGAAATTCACCAAAGTATCGTCCAAACCCACGACCACTTCCATCTAGAAGGACAAGGGCAGCAAATATGTGTGAACAGCACCAGCTTCAAGTTCCCCTCCAAGCCACCCACCATCCTGACTTGGAAATATATTGCTGTTCCTTCACTGTCAATGGTTCAAAATCCTGGAATTCCCTCCCTAATAGCATTGTGGGTCAACCCACAGCAGGTGGACTGCAGCGGTTCAAGAAGGCAGCTCACCACCACCTTCTCAAGGGCAACTGGGGATGGGCAATAAATTCTGGCCAGCCAGCAATGCCCACATCCATAACTGAATTTTAAAAAATTGCAACCCAATATGGTGCAGCTTCTGTAATGATTTAATATAACCATATACAAGCCATTTACATGGTTTGCTATGCCATTTCAGAGGGCATTTAAGAGTCAACTACATTGCTGCAAACCTGAGAACACATGTAGGCCAAAAAGGATAATGACAACATATTTCTTCCCCTGGTCCACTAATGGCCTTCAGGGGAGAAAATCTATATCCTTAGGCAATCTTCTTTACATGTAGCCCTAGACCTGCCCCAATGTAGCTATACTCTTTGCTGCTCTCTGAAATTACTTACCAGCCATTTATTTCTAGATGGCTCAATACTACCCGCTCCATTTAGGAATGTCAATCAGTTCTGGCCTCATCTGAGATGCTCAAGGCCCAAAATTGAATTCTGAAAAATGATATTCATTTTGCCTCAGCCATGATGAAAACTGAAATTGATCTAGTTAGTCTGTTTCCTCAATTGGTATTGCCTAAGGGGAGAAGACTGAGCAATTCCTAGTCTTCATTTATTCATGCCACAGGATCTTTCATACCCTTGTGGATATTTCACTTGAGTGGAGATATCAAATCCTATCCATTACATACAAGGCACAAGCCAAGAGTGGGATGGAATAGTCCCCACTTGTCTGGATGGGTACAGCTCCAACAACACTCAAGAATTTCAGTAGCATCCTGAACAAAGCAGCCTACTTGATTGGTACCACATCCATTCCCTCCACCATCTGCTCAGTAGAAATAGTGTGTGCCGTCTACAAGATACATTGCAGACATCTGTCAAAGCTCCTTGAGACAGCACCTCCCAAATCCATGACCCAGAAGGACAGGGGAAACAGATAGATGGGAATACCGTCACCTACAAGTTCCCCTTCAAGCCACACACCATCCTGACTCAGAAATATATTGCTGTTCCTTCAGTGTCACTGGGTCAAAATCCTGGAATCCCGTCCTAAAAGTATTATAGGTGTTACTTGCGTCACAATGATTGCAGTGACCCAAGAAAGCAGCTCACCATCAAAAGACATAGGAGCAGAAATTAGGCCATTCGGCCCATCATTTCCCAAGGGTAATAAGTACTGGCCTAAGCAACAATGTCCACAGCCCATGAATGTTTAAAAAAAAACTTTCTCTTAGGTTCAACAGCATTAGCACCACTGAAAGCTCCTGTCAGCAACATCATAAGGGTCAGTATTGGCAATAAACTTAACAGATAGAGCCACACAATTGCTACTATTACTAAAGCAGGTTAGGTGCTGAGTATTCTGGGACAGGTAAATTACGTACTGTCTCCAGAAAGCCTTTCCACCATTAGCTACAAGATGCAAATCACAAGGGTAATAGATAACTTTCCACTTGCCCAGTTGAATGTAGTTCATATTACACTCGAAGCTCTTCACCATCCAGGACAAAGCAGCCTGCTTGATTAACAGCGTATTCACCCTTCTTCAACCACCAGCCCATCATGACTGCAACTCCCCAAGGCTTCTGTGACAGCACCTTCCAGACTTCTGACTACTGAGAAGAACGTGGGCTGTAGTTGTGAGGGAATGCCCCTATGTCCCGAGCAGAACTACAGCTACATTTCTTCATTGTCCCTGAGTCAAACTCCATGCTGAATCACAATGTGAATGAAGTTACACCGAAAAGACATTAATGGTTCAACAATACAACTTACCAGCACCTTCTCAGGGGCCATCAGGGATGGGTAATAAATGTTGGCCTTGCAAGAAATACAGAAAAACACAGAAAATAGAAGAAGGAGTAGGCCATTCAGCGTATCAATTCTGCTCTGCCATTCAAAGAGACCATGGCTGATCTGATAATCCTCAATTCCCACTTTCTTGCCTTTTCCCCATAACTCTTGCAGATTAAAAATCTGTCCATCTCACCCTTGAATTTAATTGACCCAGCCTCAACAGCCCACTGTAATGAAGAATTTCACAGATGGTCTTATGAATGAATAAAAACAATTAAAAACATCAATTTTGTGGTAACTTAGAGTGAGTAGATTCTGCTACTGCCACTGCCATTCCTAAAGTCAAAATACACTCCCACACCTAATATTAGTTTTAAATATCTAAAGTGTGTAATAAAGAGATTATATGGCCATCAAGATGATTTATCTGATGCGCAGTAAGCAATTATAAAATCATTTTGTTTCATTGGGAAAAAAAATTATCCCCTAATGATTGTTTTGTGTTACATTCAAAGTGCTTTAAATAAACTTACCCAACAAAATTACTCGCACTATATCCCTTAGAAACTGAACAAGGTTGATAAAAACATTTTGTAACAGTTGAACTAAATGCTGCCTTGGGAAAGTTTACCACTGTTAGGGCCAAAAGCGGCCGTCTTCAAACTGTTTTGACAGGATTCTGAGATCTTAACATCTAGAGACCTGCAAGCCGATTTAAAACAAATAGATGCTGTGGCCAAATAGCGGTATATGAGAAAGAAAAGTGTAAAGTTAAGCAAGGGAAGTGTACTAACAAATTGGATCTTGATGCTTATTTACTGTACTTCCATTTAATTACATTAGAGGAAGTAATTTTGAACACTGACATCAACAGTAACCTTTCCGAATGCTGTTCAGATTGGGTGGAGTATTTCTGACCTTTTACTGGGAGCTTTGGGATCATGGGTGCCATGAAAAGAATCAGAGAATCCCATTCATCACAACTTCCCAGTGCTGTCCGATCTCCACGTTGGAGTGGGTTGCCATGGAAATCAGCAGCTTGCTCCCCAGAAACAGACGGTCAATTGTTCCAATTAAGGCCCAATCAAGGTCCATTACCGCCCTTTGACAGAACTTTCTCCTGGTCAGTCAGGCCCCTCACTCAGGCCAAAGGCTGGCAGCCATTTGGAGGCAGCCTTCCACCAAAAGCCATTGGAGATTGCTCTCAATCCCCAGTTTTGGAGCCATGGCACCAGCCCACGGTCGTGCCTGTTAATATGTCCTACTCAAAATTGATCATCCTTTAATTTTGGTCCTTCCCTTTTTTAAGATGATGCTTCACAGCTATCAAAGAGCCCCTCCACTTTGAGGTGCCTGCATGCTCATTGACCTACCTTAGCAGTCTTCATCTCTCCTGGTGAAGCTGCCTGCTGTCCAGTGATGCAGACCCTCTCCTTGGGCCTCCTGCCTGTGGTCCTGTACCCGGACCTCATGAACATGGAGGCCATTGATTGGCCTCGTGCAAGACCATGACACCATATGGACACCAGTGGGACTGTGGAATGGTTCCAACTCTTGATTATGCCTGAAATTGGGAAGATTCCCGCAGTTTTCCTGGTCACTGTGTGATGTTGTTACCTGCTAATACAGCAACAAGCACAATATTACGCCTGCCAATGTGACTTGATTCTTTTACAGTCACACACCCCAGAAATTGATCAACTGCCCTGCGTGTTTAGCAGCAGCATCCATATTCTATTGCATTCCCTGTTCTATGTAGCTCCTTTGTACTTCTGATTATGGGTGGGGTCTGCAAGTAAACAACGGCTCTTGTTGGAGCTCTGTTAATTGTGCAGAGGTAGCATAAATTGGCTATTAGTGCTGGGAGTAGTCCAAGGAGCAATCAGGACCGTTCCTGTGTAATAACTATCAGACTCAGAGGCAGAGGGCGGCTGGGAGAGGAGCCTTGCTCTTGATTTTTGTCAGCGACCACTGATTGCATTCCCTGAATTCACAATGATAGAATGTGCAGCTCAAGCGAAGCTATCATTATCAATGCTATGACAGCAGCTCCACAGATTGACAGCTGCAATATACAGTAGTCTGCCTTGTCTGGATTCCCAGTGTTTGCAAATCTGACTCAGAAAGCAATGACACAGGGGCTTTAATAATGATATTGGTGTCCAGTACAAACCTCTGGCTGTGGCAGAGGTATGAGCAGCAGCAGGGGAGCGGCGTTGGTAATTCAGATCACAGAATAGCAGCAACTTACAGCACAGACGGAGGCTGTTTTGCCCATTGAGTCTGTGCTGGCTCTTTGGAAGAGCAACCACACTCAGCACCAAACCCCTGCGTAGCTATTTAATCCCAAATCTTCTACTGCCTGTCCAACTGTCTTTTGAAATTATCATGGCAGCACCTCCTGCCTTGTACAGCATTTTGGATCCCGAGAACGCACTGCAACAAATACTCTCACCTCCCCTAGATTATTATATTGAAACTAGAGCCTTGAATTATTGACGGGTGGTGAGTGTTAGCTGATAGCTAAATGTGGCTGAATCCAAAATGAAGAATCCACAGGGCTGGTGCAAGACTGGCCTGGTTAGGGAGTGGCAGAAACTTGGGCAACATCAGGAAGAGAGTAATGACCGCTGGAAACTAATGAGATGCGGATGCCAAGCTGGAAGTATGGATCGATCAGAAAGGACAAAATCAGGAACTGGCTTGTCAGGGGCTCAATGAAGATTGTGGGAAGATCGAAGAAGGTAGCTAAGAGATTAAAATGGGACAACCAAATTATACAGTGAGGGAGGATTCTGGTGACATGAGTGATGGAAGTGAGACTATAAGACAAGGGAGCAGAACTAACCCATTCAGCCAACAGAGTGTGCTCCACTATTCAATGATATCATGGGCGATCTGATAATGTACAACTTCCTTCCTTTTCCCTATAATCTTTGATTCCCTAACTGATTAAAAATCAATCTACGTTAGCCTTGAATATACTTAACCACGTAGCCTCGAGAGTGCTGTGTGATAAAGAATTCCACAAATTTACTGTAGTTTGAGAGGGTAAATTCCTCCTCATCTATGTCTTCAATAGTTGAACCTTTATTCCCAGATTAGGCCTAGACCCTTCCAAAAGGGAAAATAACCTTTAGTATCCACCCTGTCGAGTCATATAGAAACACAGAAAATAGGTGCTGGAGTAGGCTAGGCAGCCCTTTGGGACCACCATTCATTGTGATCATGGCTGATCTCGCAATCTCAGTATCCCATTCCCGCTTTCTCCCCATACCCCTTGATCCCTTCAGCCACAAGGACCATGTCCAACTCCCTCTTGAATATATCCAATGAACTGGCCCCAACAATTTCCTGTGGGAGAGAATTCCACAGGTTCACAACCCTCTGAACGAAGATATTCTTCCTCATCTCAGTCATGAATGGCTTACCCCTTTATTCTTAGACTATGAGTTCCCTAAGAATCTTTTACATTTCAATAAGTTCGCTTCTCTTTCTTCTTAATTCCAATTAAGTACAGGCCCAACTATTCAATCTCTTCTCAAAAGACAATCCTGGCACATCCAGAATCAACGAACCTTCTTTGGACTGATGCCTGTGTACCTTCCTGTCCATAGTATTCCAGTTGTGGTCTGTGTAGTGCCTTGTATAGTTTTAGCATGACTTCCCTATCTTTATAATCCATTCCCTTTAATATGAAGGCAAACACTGCATTTGCCTTCCCTATTATCCACCGAACATGGATGCTAGCTTTTTCAACTTACATACAAGGATTCCCAAATCCCTCTAGGTTTCTGCAATCGTTCTCTATTTAAATAATAATCAGCTCCTTTATTCTTCCTGTTCGAGTGCGAACCTATCATTTTCCTACTTTATGTTTCGTCTCTTAGATTTTTTTGCCCACTCACTTAAACTGTCTACATCCCTCAGCAGATTCCTTGAATCATCCCCATGACTTGCCTTCCTACCAATTTTTGTGTTATCTGCAAGCTTGACTATATTACATTCATTTTCCCCCACCAAGTCATTACTATATGTTATAAATGATTGTGGAAAGAAATGGGAGGAGGAAAAAGAAACAGAAGAAGGAAAAGAAGAAGACAAAGATTTTTGCTATTGACTGATTTGCCATTGGGAATAACTTTCCCTAATTTATCAAAACCTCTCAGCAACTTGAAAGGCTCTGTTCAGTTTCTTCTTAACCTTCCCTGTCCCAAAAAGAACAAGCCTAAATTTTCCAACCTCTTCTCATAACTGAAGCCCCTTATATTCCCCTGCAGCTATTTGTCACGATGCTTCATGGCAATGTGAATTTTCATGCCTGGGTCAGAAATACAGAGTTCAGGCATCTCCCCATTCCACAAACACACCCTGGGAGAAAGTGCACTGGGAATAGGAATTCTTTAAAAATTAAACAAAAAAATACTGCAAATACTCAAAATCTGAAAGAAACTTAAATAGAAATTGCTGGATAAACTCAGCAGGTCAGTGGAGAAAAAAAATGGAGTCAACATTTCAAGTCAAGTGACCTTTCCTCAGAATTAGAAGCAGCTAGGCAAAGGTGAGAAAACAGGATAGGTGGACAAAGGGATTGTTGGTAATGGCCAGGGAAGAAGAGAAGCTAGATAGGTGATCATGGGGACTGTGAGTAGTTAAAAATGGGTTGGCTGTGCTGAAATCAACCCATTTCAGGACAAGACTTAGGGGTGTGGGGGAGGTAATGAACATGGAGAGAATGTTCACGTTCTGAAATTGTTGAACTTGGTGTTGAATGTTGAAGGCTGGAAGATATCTAAGTGGAAGATGAGGTGTTGTTCCTGCAACTTGCACTGACGCTTCCTGGAGCACTGCAGCAGACCTTGGACAGAGATGTTTGCATGGGAACACAGTGGTGTATTGCAATGGCGGGGAACACAGTGGTGTGTTGCAATGGCAGGCACCTGAAAGCTTGGAGTCATTTTTATGGACAGCGTGTAAGTGTTCTGCAAAGTGGTCACCCAGTCTCCCCAGTATAAAAGATACCACATTGTGAGCAGTGAATACAGTAGACTAGATTGAGTAAAGTGCAGGTAAATCAATGCTTCACCTGGAGGGTATGTCTGGGGCCTTGGGTAGTGAGGAGGGAGGGAGCAAATGGCAGATGTTACACCTTCTGCAATTGCATGGGAAGGTGCTGTAGGGGTGTGTGGGGAGGCATTGGGAGTGAGAGAGGAGTGGGCCAGGGTGTTCCAGGGGAATGGTTCCTGTGGAAGGTTTACAAGGGAGGGGAGGGGAATATGGGTCTGGTGGTGGCATCCCACCTGAGGTGGCAGAAATGGTGGCTACTGATCCTCTGGATGTGGATGCCGGTGGGATGGTAGGTGAGGACAAGGGGGACCCAATTGTTATAGTGAGATGGAAGGGAAGGGGTTAGGGTAGAATATGCAAACATGAAACATGACTTAACCCCATTCCCACTCCATAGAAAATGGTAGATGTCATGTTCAGGGGCAAGACTTCCAATTCTGTGAACTTCACCAGGACGGAGAGTCACACCATCATTGCAAAAATCCAGAAGTTGCTGGAAAAGCTCAGCAGGTCTGGCAGCATCTGTGAAGGAAAAAATCAGAATTAACATTTCGGATCCGGTGACCCATCGTCAGAACAGTTCTGAGGAAGGGTCACTGGACCCAAATGTTAACTCTGATTTTTTCTTCACAGATGCTGCCAGACCTGCTGAGCTTTTCCAGCAACTTCTGTTTTTGTTCCTGATTCACAGCATCCGCAGTTCTTTCAGTTTTTGTTGCAAAAATCCAAGCCTATGTCTGCATCCTCCTCCCACTCTGTGTGGTAATTACAGATGTGTTCCTGAGCAGAAAGGTCAACTAGTCACTCCATTCATCACATCTCATTACAGGGCCATTTACTCTCCCAGAACAAAGGTGTAAGGCATGAATCTTCATCTCCATATATGGACAGTGATACAATTATAGTTTTCTGTCTCTTGTCCCATGGGACCTCAACAGGAGTATGCAGTTAGGATGCACACGGTATAGTTTTTCAAAAGGGACAAAACACACTGGGTACACCTTGCATGGCACAATGTAAGGTTCAATAAAAGCTGGGATTATAAAGTATGGGAAATTGCTTCGACAGTGATTTTGGTATAAAACAGATCAAGATTACCTGGAGAATTAACAGACATTCATGCATTTTTAGCATGACTGTGTCCAATCAACAAGGTGGTTTGTTTGGCAAAGGAATTGGAAGCATGTTCTGATTATGTTGGGGCAATAAACGTGTATGGTACTTGATATATTCAACACAACTATCAGCTGAACTGCTTTTCAGGCAGATAAATCTTCTGCCTCACGGTCAGGCTCATCACTTTCCTTTGGATGCTGTTGCATTTTCTTTTGTAGGCTATCATTTGTAGGCCAAAGCTGTGCTGAGTGTTGCAGGTTAGAAGAAGGACTGAGATCTTGGTCAACCTGGACTGCAGCACTTCTGTTTCTGAAGTGCTTTTCCAGCAACAAGCTGCATTTATATAGCATCTTTGAAGCAGTAAAAAGGTGCTTTGGAGGAACCTAAATACATTGAGGTGCTGGTGACATACTTGGTTAAAAGCAGCGTGGGACATATTGAACTTTTTCTAGCATTATGCAGTGGTTTTGTGAGCCACGGTCAATCAGCGGCCAATTGCGTAGCGTCTGTGACCTTTCAAACATTGCTGGCATTGTTAACTGCAATAAAATGAAAGAATATAGAATTATTTTCCCATCTTTGCATGCCAGAGAACATTCACAGAGCAGTTACTCCTCTAGCCCATGAACCAAGTAGCAATGGGGTGAAGGTTATGTTTGGCCATATCAGTACAGTCAATAATGCTGTGTACTCTAGGAAACCCTGTCACATAGTAGAAATGAAGGACTCCTTCCAGTCATTGGCTGCCTTCCAAAAGGGACTCTGATGAATTCACTGGCTCTTGCAAACAACTCATTAGTGACTTGCACTACACATGATGGTTCAAAGATTTAGGAATTCCCCTTTTGGTGCCAGTTTAGAGCCAGCACATAAAGTTCAGTGCAGCTGCTTCACTCACAGACATTGACTGAGCCATTTACATTCAGGAACTGATTCCTAGATATCTCCATATCGTGTGCACACTTGGTTATGGTCCCTGTTGTTATTATTAAACTTCCAATATTAGGTTTCCTGATTGAAGAGTCACATCATGTACATATCAACTGCAACCTAAGGACAGGTTGTAATGATGAATCTAAAGTGTGTGTGCACCTCCCTGGCTTGCATCCTCTGATTCCCCTCCTTCTCTCCAAAAAACCCGGTGCGCACTGAAGTAACTCCATGAAGACCGGCATCCCCTCAGCCACAAAACCCCTCTCATATCAGCACATGAACATTGCTTGTCGAGCAAAAAGGCAGAAGCTATTTCTACAAACTGTGAAGAAGATCCTGTAAGGTTTCTAGCTTTGCTGTGCCCAACAATTACTGAGGCAATAATGCAGAAACGTCAACCCGCAAACTAATACTCTTAAAAACAACAAATGAGAAAGGATCTTACTGAGAGGAAGTGCTCTTCCTTGCACTTCTTTGGGGCAGTAATCTCTGCAGTGCAGCTCCGATGCTCCATTTTCACAATGAGAATCCCCCTTTGTTTGCTTCAGGATCAGCAAATTAAGGATCCCAGATTCCAAATTCAAATCCAAAACCCAGTTCCCGGCTGACACCCTGTTACAGTACTGAAGGAGTGCTGAACTGTTGAGGTGTTGTATTTTGGATGTGACATTAAACTGCAGCCCCAGCATCAGCTGGATGTAAATGGTGGCCACTGTGAGAAGAACAACAGGGGAGCTATGATTGATATTTATGCCTCAACCACAAACATGGGATTGTCTGGCCAGTATCACATTGCAGTTTGTGGGAGTTTGTTTCATCTGCAAATTGGCTGCTGCATTACAAAATGTACTTCATTGACTGTATGAGATTTTGGGATATTCCCTGCTCATGAAAAGAGCTATATAAATGCAAGACTTTCCCCTCTATGGTAATGTCACCATTGTCTTACCAGACCGTAGGGCTGCTATCTCATTAGACAGATGACTGGTGATGGTCACCACATCTCAAGTAAGGGACAGGGAGAGAAGGAGAGTCCTTCAAGGTGACTTCAGCTTATGTGGGAATTGAACCCATGCTGTTGGTATCACTCTGCATAGCAAACTGAGCTAACTAGCCTCCCCTCTTTATGACTGAATATTTTGTCAATCTCTGCACTTCATTATGTGAAGATTTATGGTTCTGAGCAGAACTTGCTGGAAATACAATATTGGCTTTAAAGAAATATTATTCCAAGTGATCATGGCGAATCCTTGTTCTGGTTCGTGATACGGTTTTTGAAGCAGGTTCCTGTTTTATAGATATGATATATATACTACATCGATGACAAATGATTGGTGTTGGTGTATTTTAGTTACATCGAAGAGTCCCTGTTGCTGTGGCAACATGCACTTTTCCTTGCAAGTTGTAATGTTGAGCTATAGTCTTCAACTACCTTTCCATCACATAGATGGCTAACAATCTCTCCTGCTCTTATTGTCTGCCAGTGGTGTGTATTGGTAAGTTTTTCACGTGGATATCTACCTGCTTGTCTGTGATATATTTGGCACCATTGCAAATGTATCTTCCTAGACTGTTAAGTCCTGGGATGGGGTCAAACCTGGTTCTTCTGGCTCAGAGGCAAGGATGCTACACACTGTGCCACATGACTTCCATGAAAGAGGATTACAAGACAGTAATTTTACACCAAATTCCCAGCATCTGCACCAGAACAGGAAGTAGGTGGGTGATGTCATCAATATGTGCCTGCTACAGGAAGTTGACTTCTACTCCGCCCACACATGGTGTGTCGCTGTTGTCATCATTGTCCCCACTTACTGCCCCGTTGAATGCTTGGCTCAGCTCGCTGCCCTGATAGATGCTTCACTCGCCATGCTAC
>NC_063361.1:26559078-26603999 GCF_021869965.1 Rhincodon typus | reverse complement strand
ATAGATGCTTCACTCGCCATGCTACTCCACACTTGGCTCAGCTCACTATCCTGTTGGGTGCTCATAGAATCAAAAATAGGAGCAGGAGTAGCCATTCGGTCCTTCAAGCATGCTCTGCCATTCAATAGGATCATGGCTGATTCTCTGTCCCATCACCATATTCCTGCTTCCTCTCCAATCACCTTGATCTCCTTAATAACTAAAGATTTATTAAAGTATTCCTTGAATACACTCAGCAACTGAGCCTCTACAGCTTCTGTGATAGAGAATTCCATAGGTCGACTGCCTCTGAGTGAAGAAATGCTTCATTTTCTCAGTCCTAAATCGTGTACTCTGTATTCTGTAGCTATGATCCTGGTTCCAGACTCTCGAAACAGGATGAAATGTCTGTTCTGCAACTAGTCTATCCAGCCCTATTGGAATTTTACATGTTTCAATCAGAACCTCTTTCATTCTTTTAACCCCTCATCAATACAGGCCAAGTCGAACCAGACTTTCCTCAATCAACAGTCCTGCCGTCCCCAGCGAACCTTCGCTGTGCTCCATCTATGGCAAGTGTATCCTCCCTTAAGTAGGAGGACCAAAACTTCACATAAACTGCACATTTTACTTCAGATATTGTCTCACCAAGGCCCAGTGTAACTGCAGGAAGATGGTCCTCCTCCTGAACTCAAATCCTCTTTCGATGAAGGTCAACATACCATTTGCCTTCCTAATTGCTTGCTACCTCTGCTTGTCTACTGTCATTAACTGGTGTGCGAGGACACCCAGATGCCACTGTACATCCACATTTCCCAAATTATATTCTGACTTTCTGTTTTTAACACCAAAGTGTAAAACTTCATATTTATCCACCTTATACTGCATCTGTTCGGCTGGCACTTGCTATCTTGCTTGGGAGCTTGATGCAGTTAGGATTGGAGTTATCAAGAATGAGAGAGGTTCTCATAGAAACCTATAAAGTTCCAACAGGACCACACAGGAAGGATGATCCAAGAGTCCTGAACCGGGTCACAGTCTACAGATGCATGTTATACCATTTAGGACTGAGAATAGGAGACATCTCTTAACTGAGAGAGTGGAATTCTCTACCACAAAAAGTGGGTGAGGCCAAAACATTGAATGTTTTCAAGGAGTTCAGTATAGATCTTGGGGCTAAAGAGATCAAAGGGTATGGGTAGGAAGCAGGAACAGGGCCATGAGCATACTGAATAGCAGAGCCAGCTCAAAGGGACGAATGGTCTACTCCTGATTCCATTTTCTACGTTCCCAAGTTTGGTGCTTGACTCGCCATCCTGCCTGTGTGCTTGGCTGCTGCCCTCTGGGCCGGTCGAGTGAAAACATACAACACAACAGAGAAACCTTTGAGAAAGAACACTTTTCATTGGTTCTGCAGTTGTTAAAATATCTATGAATTAAGCAGCGTTATGGATGGTCCTGATCTTTGATACTGCTATCTCTGGCAGTGAAGTCACATGCACTGTGATAGTCTGGACAGTGAGTGCACCTCCCCACCCGAGTTCAGGTGTGGTGGCACACTCAGCTGTAATTTTATTATGAAGACTTTGGGGGCATCACAAGTCCCAAAGTGATGCTTTAACATGCAGAAATCTGAATTCCAAAAAACTGAATTTATTATCTATGACACTCAGCATTCTATCAGGTTTTTTTTCTCCATCCCTCCTAACCTTCCACTCTCCGATGCTGAACACTCTGTACTCAGCAAAGGCCTTAGCTTTATCCCTCTGTGTCCCCACCTTAATGAATTTCGGACACGACATGACGCCAAACTATTCTTCTGCCATCTTCGCCTCTGTGCTCATTTTTTTGGACAAGAGTCCTCTCCCCGTCCCACAGACCCCTTTGCCCAACTCCAACACTCTCCCTCCACCTGGACCTCTCCCTCCGGCCTTTTACCTGCACTCGATCTTTTCATTGAGAACTGTCGACGTGACATTAGTCGCCTCAATTTCACTGGCCCTCTCAACAAATCCAATCTATCTCCCTCTGGACTGACTGCACTCCGTGCACTCAGATCTAACCCTGACTTTGTCATCAAGCCTGCCGATAAGGGTGGTGCTGTTGTTGTCTGGCGTACTGACCTCTACCTTGCAGAGGCTGAGCGCCAGCTCTCAGATACCTCCTCCGAACTTCCCCTGGACCATGACCCCACCATGGCACATCAGGCCATTGTATCCACTACGGTTACGGATCTCATTTCATCCGGTGATCTCCCCTACTCCGCTTCCAAGCTAATAGTCCCCCAACCCCGCACAGCTTGTTTCTACCTCCTGCCAAAAATCCACAAACAGGACTGTCCAGGTAGACCCATTGTTTCAGCCTGTTCATGCCCCACAGAACTCATCTCTTCCTACCTTGAGTCAGTCTTCTCCCCCCTGGTCCAATCCCTACCCACATACATCCATGATTCATCCGACGCCTTACGCCGGTTTCAAAGCTTCTAGTTTACCGGCTCCAGCCACCTCCTCTTTACCATGGATGTGCAATCCCTTTACACATCCCTTCCCCACCAGGAGAGTCTTAGAGCTCTCTGCTTCTTCCTGAAGCAAAGATCTGAACCATCCCCACCCACCACCACCCTCCTCCACTTGGCTGAGCTTGTCCTCACCTTCAACAACTTCTCTTTCAAATCCTCTCATTTTCTTCAGGTAAGAGGGGTTGCCATGGGTACCCGCATGGGCCCTAGTTATGCCTGTCTCTTCGTGGGGTACGTGGAACATTCCTTGTTCCAGTCCTATTCTGGACCCCACCCACAACTCTTTCTCCGACACATTGATGATATCACCGGTGCTGCTTCCCTCTCTCGTCTAGAATTGGAAAACTTCATCAATTTTGCCTCCAATTTCCACCCTGCCCTCACTTTGACCTGGTCTATCTCTGACTCCTCCCTTCCCTTCCTCGACATTTCTGTTTCCATTTCTGGGGATAGACTGGCCACTAATATCCATTACAAACCCAATGACTCCCACAGCTACCTGGACTATACATCCTCACACCCCACTTCCTGTAAAGACTCCATCCCATTCTCTCAGTTCCTCCATCTCCGTCGCATATGTTCAGATGAGGCCAACTTCGACAAGGGAGCCTCCGAAATGTCCACATTCTTCCTCAACTGAGGATTCCCCAGCTCCGTTGTCGATAGGGCCCTCAATCGTGTCCGACCCATCTCCCGCACTTCTGCCCTCACCCCTTCTCTTCCCTCCCGCAACAGCGATAGGGTTCCCCTTATCCTCACCTACCATCCCACCAGCATCCACATCCAGAAGATCATCAGACGCCATTTCTGCCACCTCCAGCAAGATGCCACCACCAGACACATATTCCCCTCCCCTCCCTTGTCTGCCTTTTGCAGGGACTGTTCCCTCCGGGACACCCTGGTCCACACTTCCTTCACGCCCATCACCTCCCCACAGCCCCATGGCACATTCCCCTGTAACCGGCAAAGGTGCAACACCTGCCCATTTACCTCCTCCCTCACCAGTAGCCAAGGGCCCAAACATACCTTTCAGGTGAAGCAACACTTTACCTGCACTTCCTAGAATCTAGTCTACTGCATTCGCTGCTCACAATGTGGTTTCCTCTACACTGGGGAAATGAAGCATAGACTTGGTGACCGCTTCGCAGAACATCTAGGTTCTGCTCACAAAAAAGACCCTGAACTACCTGTTGCCTGCCACTTCAATGCACCACCCTGCTCCCTGGCCAACATCTCTGTCTCCGGCTTGCTACAGTGTTCCAGTGAAGCCCAATGCAAGCTGGAGGAACAACACCTCATTTTCCGCTTGGGGACCCTACAGCCCTCTGGACTCAATACTGAGTTCAATCATTTTAGGGCCTAAACTCTCCCATGTCCCAGCCCCCTACCCCACACACCAGGCCTTGTTACCACATAGCCTGCCATTGCACACCCACTGTTGTTAGTCACTAACAGTCCCCTTTAACAACCACTCACCCTCCCAGCCTAATCATTAGCAACTCCTTTGTCTGCCCAACTGTCTTTCTCCCTATTTGGGCTCTACCCTGTCGTTTACTCCCTACTCCACCCACCTCCCTATTTTCTGCATATAAACTGACGTTTTCCCAGCCACCATCAGTTCTGAGGAAGGGTCACTGGACCCGAAACGTTAACTCTGTTTTCTCCTCCACAAATGCTGCCAGACCTGCTGAGCTTTTCCAGCAACTTTGTTTTTGTTCCTGATTCACAGCATCCGCAGTTCTTTTGGTTTTTTTTCTCCTTCTCCAGTCTCTGTTGCTTTTCTCCTTCAGTGATGACACAGAATGATGAACAACCGCGGAAGAGATATTAGGAGATGTGATTTCTGCTACAACACAAGAATGAGAGGATGATTGTGACTTACGTGGATGTGACAAAGAAAGGCGAGGATTTTGGATCCGGAAGGGGAGGAAATTGCTTCGGACGGATCATAAACTGAAACTGATGAGTTTGATAAGATCAAACTGTGCAATTTGTCAGATGCCACTGTACATCCACATTTCCCAAAACAAATCATAAACTAAAAAGGATAGGCAGAGATATTTGCACCCTGCTGATGGGAGAATATGTGAGTTAAGAAAGGAGAACCATCACATGTCTGGATTGATGTAAATGACATGAAGCATACTGTCAGAATTCATGCAATTGTGTGTTGTTTTGATCATGGAAAGACTGGCAAATCCATTGCCTAAGAAGGAGAGATATGCAAAGGATTTTATCACAATATTCTTCTTTTATATCAACCCGGAAGTGATACTTGGAAGGATTCCAAAAGATCCGTCATGACAACAATGATTGTTGGGAACTATGACACTCTCAACTAGTCAGTTTGGTCAAATCTCAAGTTGATCCCATTTCAACTGAACTGAATTAAAAAAAGATCAAAGTCTGGATTTCTGAACGAGGTTCATTTTGGAAATTAATTAACAAACCATTGAAATATCACATTTTTGGACACTGAATTTTCCAAAGGAATTGAAGGGAAGTGGGATTGGTTTCTGACTAAATGCAGGAAGAATTGAAGAATTTCTTTTCCCACTAAAGTTTAATATTTGATACCCTCCATCTAGTCACAAAGTCAATAATTAGGGAAACCAAACATCACAAGCTAATTAACGTGAAAGATGCTGCTAAGGTTTGGAAAGTCAATGATTTTAGTCTAGCCACTCGCCCAAATAAGTTTCCATTCAGACACACACATCATCAACAATGTGAAACTATATCAATGGTATTGAAAATGACTACCTCAGAAAGATGAGTGAGAGGCAGTTTATGAAAAACACCTGATTATCTGTATAGGAATATGTAATCAATCTCAGTCAATGATGGACTGAAAAAAAATGACTAAAACCTTCAAATTGCCGTGAGCAACATTAGCGAGCAAATGTTTAATGTGCTTATATAACATGTCTTTGGCCTTGATTTCAGTGAAGCACTATCACCTTTAACATAAATGAACACTCATTTTACAATAATGAGCAGCGGAATATCATTTATGAGCATTAAGGATGCAGCCACAACTGGAATTTCTAGGCCTAACCAAAATAATTTATGCAGTGCAAGTGTCTAAAGATAAATATTACGTACGAACAAATGCAAGAACTTGACAGTTCCTTCCCTAGTTCTAATTCAGATGAATGACAGCAATCTACATAATCCAGAGAAAATGCATTTCTTTTTCAATCCACTGAAAACTGTGCTACACCCTTAACTTCCAAACTGTCTTGGCAACAGAACAATACTTGTAGAATTTCAATGTGCTACATAGAAATAGAATGTTTTGATGTATACTAGAACACAACATTTCCGAAAATTTGTCCCACTGTGATTCCATTTAAAGCTTGAAAATTGTTATGATCCCTATTACGGACTGGACGAAAACCCCTCAAAATATATCAAGGAGATAGCCTAGACCCTAACTTTTTATTTTATTTCAAGGCAAGTGTGAGGTGCTACATTCCAGATGTGATTTGATTGGTCCACTTCTAGGCCTTAAGCAAAACACATTTTATTCTTACAACAGAGTTAAAATGCAAACAATAAAAGAAGAATTGGCATAACTTTAACTCTATTGAAATACTTATTAAAATAATATATTATTTAACCACTAATCTTCAACTGTTCTGATATAGCAGCATCCCATAAACACATCCTTGGTAAAGGCAAATTCAGCAAACCAGATTTTCCTTAGCGTTATCCCTCCCCAAGTCCAGGAGAAATACAGAAAGAAACAATCTTGCAGCAGAGAGAGAACTCAAGCGCTTTGCTGCAGCAGAAAGAGAGTTGTATCTAAGAGAGCTTTGACAGCCAACTCCAAACCCCAACTTAAAGCAAAATTAAACCCTGGGTCTGTGTGAGTCTGACTCCACCCACTCATGCTTCTTTTGTCTCATTTAAAAAGAAACTCAGTGAGCTCAAAACTGTTTATCCTCTGCTTCAGAAGCAGACATTCTTGCATCACTGTGGCAATATCTCTCTCTGTAACAGAAACAGCACAGAACCAATTTCTTTTAAAGGCATAGCATCGTCACAATCCCTCAGTGCAAAATGAGTTTGGTGCCTTGAGAACAGAGGCCTCTTAGCAGGAATACAGCTCAGTAAGAGTTTCAAAGCAGCCATTGCTCCCAAAGAACTTGTGACCCTGAAAATTTCAACTTGCGACCCCTACTTGTTGCCCTGGGCCCCTCCCACTTTGGGAAGCCCTATCCCAGAAAGCCTTCTCCTTAGGACTGTGTTTACCTTTTGGATTGTTCTCCAATAAAATTCAGTCTTTCATGTAACTGTCACCATATCAATTCAAAATGGGTGCAGTAAGATTGGACAGAAAGAGCCATCAATCTGAGCAGGACATTAAGGTCGCAGAGGGGAGTTTAGTGGCAATTAATGCGAACACGGCATGGGACAATTTAATTTGTAGTGATTTCGAGTATCAGTCCCTCAAGAGCAGTGATGGATGGGTGTGTACATTATAAATACTGATGCTTTCCACCACACTTAAAAATATATTTATTTTGTATTAAACATAGATCAATCTTCTCTGAGCTCGCTGTGAGATGTGGTGCTCCTCTCTAAAAGTGCATGATTCAGCAGATTTGGAGGTGCCAGTGGAAAATGACCTACCTACTGTCTGCCAAATCATCCTTTCTCGTGGAAAAGGTCATTTACAGTCAGCATTTATCATGACTGAACAGCAAAATGAGTCTTAAGGGTTCCAGCTCTATATCCAGCCTGTTGCCAATAATAGCTAACTCTGCATGTGATAACACACCCCACATAAATACAAATGTCACATAGACACCGCAACCTGCACCAAAAAGGGGGTGGTGGTGTGTGTGTGTGAGTGAGAGAAAGAGTGCGCGCGTGTGTGTCCCAGTAGTCAAGCACACACTGATAAACAACTGCTCAGGCTGTGGCCAAAAAAAGTTAATCGACTTGCACAGCACTATTCTGACACACTGGAACATCAGCTGAACAAACAGAGAAAGCAAACTGTGGATAAGGCTCTTCAGGAGCAACTTTGCAAGAATCCACCCCTGGATAATGCTGTGACAGAAGTAACCATCTTGTGATGGATGCACGACAGAAGTTTCAGTTTGCGGAATCAACCCTCAGATGCTCTACCTTCCACTCTCTCGTATATCAACTATGTAAGATTTTCATGTAGAATTAGGGTGACACTTCCAGCAAGTTTAATCTGGATTTTTAGTCACTTCCCTCTTGATATTTTTTTTCTGCAGTTCTTACCTAACATTGGTGACTTGGGTCAATTCTATCATTGTTAAGTTCCTTAGCCCTTTTTTGAGGCATGGATTTTGGCCAATTTGTGAAGCTGAATACAAAGACTCCACACTTGCATGTATGCCAAATTAAAGATATATTTCAGAAAGACGCACACACTGTAGAAATTCACCACTGGCTTATATAGGGACATAAATATAGGAGTGACATAAATAGACTATATAAAGTCATCATTCATTCAAATATACAACAGTTAGCGACAGGGTGTATTTGAATCATAAAATCCCTACTGTGTGGAAGCAGGCCATTCAGCCCATTGACTTCTCACTAACCATCCAAAGAACATCCTACCCACATCCACTTCCCTATCCTATCTCTGTAACCTTGCATTTTCCATGGCTAATCCATCTAGCTTGCACACTATGGGCAATTTAGTATGGCCAAACCACCCTAACCCACACATCTTAGGACTGTGAGAAAAAATCAAAGCACCAGGAGGAAACCCATGCAAACACGGGGAGAATGTACAAACTCAACACAGACAGTCACCCGAGGCTATAATCAAACCTGGGTCCCTAGCGCTGTGAGGCAGCACTGCTAACCACTGAGCTATAGTGCCACTCTTGGAGCAGAGATCTTTTAAGCAAATATTGGACAATTGGTAGAATATGTTGCTACCACATAAAATGTTCTAGGGAGGTTATAGCTTAACTGGAATCAGTGGAGTAGTCTTGAAAGAAACAGGAAAGAGAAAGAAAAATCAGTGACAGTTGCAAATTGGGTCTGGAGGTTTATAATAAGAATGTGACAGTGTTCTGACAGTCAGTGCCAACCCAAACTAACTTATTGCCCTGCTCTCTCCCTTTAGTCTCTGATTCAAAACTTTCTCCAATATTCATTTAAAATATGCCACAATCTCTGCTTCAAATACTCCCTGTCGCTAACCATTCCACACTTGAATGAATCGCCGCATAAAGAGATTGCTCTTAACCTCTCTCCTCAATCTCTTTGTGACAGTTTTAAATCAATGACCCCTTGACAGTGATTCCCCAACCATACAAAATAGCTTTTTCCCCCATTCACTCCATTAAAACTTCAAGACTTTAATAGAAACTCTATTAAGTTTTTTTAGCTCTTGCTGTTCCAGGGTTACTTGTCCAGTCTTCTTATAAGTGTTTCTCATCTGCGTTATCATCCTGATAAATCTTCACACTGTGTTTAATTATGGTGACCAATTACCTTTCAAAAAACTTAGCATTTTCCTGCAATGTTTTCAGCCTTGCAATCTCTTTTGTAGCCATTCTGGAACAACAACAACTGAGATTTACTTGGTACCTTTTACATCCCAAGCCGCTTAACAGGAGAAATTATAAAGCAAAGCATGAGGCTGAGGATAAAGCCACAAGGATAAATAAAGTCAGATAGTCAAGTTCTGGTAGATTTTAATAGAGGAAAGCAAAACAAAGACTTAGGGATGGATTTCCAGAGCCTGTCTGGGGCCAAGGCCCAAGGTGATTAAGACAGACAAATGTTTAAAACAGAAACTATGGGTAGAAAAGGAATATGGATGGGAAAGAATATAGACAGGAGTTACTGTGGTGAGTAACTCACCTCCTGACTCCCCAAAACCTGTCCACCATTTACAAGACACAAGTCAGGAGTGTGATGGAATACTCCTCACTTGCCTTGATGGGTGTAGCTCCAACAACACTCAAGAAGCTTGATATCACCCAGGACAAAGCAGCCCGCTTGATTGGCACCACATCCACAAACATCCACTCCCTCCACCCCAATCCTCAGTAGCAGCAGTGTATAATATCTACAAGATGCACTGCAGAAATTCAACCAAGATCCTCAGACAGCACCTTCTAAATCCACAAAGACTTCCATCTCAAAGGACTGGGCAGCAGATACATGGGAACACCACCACCTCCAAGTTCCCCTCCAAGCCACTCACCATCCTGACTTGGAAATATATCACCGTTCCTTCACTGTCACTGGGTCAAAGTCCTGGAATTCCCTCCCTCAAGGCATTGTGGGTCTACCTACAGCAGGTGAACTGCAGCAGTTCAAGGAGGCAGCTCATCACCATCTTCTCAAGGGCAACTAAGGATGGGCAATAAATGCTGGCCAGATCACACAAATGAATAAAAAAAACGCTGAAGGTCAGAAGCCCAGATGACAGGGTGGAAAGTTATTGTCTCACAGTGTTTTTGATTTTTGCAACAATGATGCACTGTTGCCTGTAAGTGATGGTCATCCTATGTTTCAGCAGTTGGCCAGGCAGACCTAGGCCTTTTTCTCACTTTAGAATTCTTTCTTTTAAGCTTTCTTGTTTTTTCGGGCTCTTCGCCTCACAGAGGTAGAGAGGGGGAGGAATGGATGCCCAATTCCTGGTTCCCCAATTTGCTGAAGATGAAATAGAAAAGTTTTTCATCTGTTGTTTTCCAAGGCCTTTGAGGTGATCAGACCAACTTGCAGACACTCGTGGGTCAGAATCTAGACTGCAATGAGGCACATGGCTCAGGGTTCTATTCTGCATTTGGGAGGGAGTCATCGTCTAGGTGGTCTGCAAGAGCTTCTGCTTACCTCTGAACAACTGGTGTCTGACTCTGTTTGGTTACAAGATTCTAGAATTAGCAGAGTGCAGACATTGCAAAGGTTACAGGAGATTACAGAGGTGTGGAGGGGTAGGCTTTAGAAACAAGCCCTGCCTATCTCCCCTCGGGTTTCTTTGGTTGGAGTCCATTCCTACAAAATGAGCGTTTCGTGTTCAAGAAGTGTTAACCCCATGCTGCAGTGTAGGCAGCACGGCCTCACAGTCATGGAGCAGGAAGTGACAAATGTGCCTCCCCCCAAAACCATCCCACCTCCCCCACCCACCACCTCCTGTCAGTCAGCTGTATCATCTGTCCCATTATCTCTCCATGACGCTGATCCGTGAGAAGGAAGACTTAATATTTCCTGATGCCTGAAGCTTCCCTGAATTCTTTTAATTACACTGACATTGAAAACTACCGGGATGGGGCGGAGGCGCGGTGGCCCTTCCCTTCTTATATTTGAAGGCAGGAGCTCCATTTCCGTCCGGGTGCTTGACTTACCAGGAACCTGTTTTGCTGGGGAGCAAGTTAGCTTGTGTTTTATTTTGATATAACACTATTCCTATGTGAACACTGACAGTGCATAGACAGAAGGGGGGCTAGAACCCCTCCTTACTTTGTCTTCCTCTGCAGGGGCAGAAGGAGGCTATTCGGCTCGTCGAGTCTGCTCCCTCATTCAATGGCTAATCTCCTCAGCTCCACTTTCCTGCTTCTTCCTCATAACCCTTCATTCCCCGACTACAAATTTGTCCATCTCAGCCGTGAATATTCTTAACCCAGCCTTGACAACTCTCTGCCATAAAGAATCTCACAGATTCACTGTCCTCTGAGAGAAGAAACTTGTCTTCGCCTCTGTTTAAATCAGCAGCCCTTTATTCTGAGATTGTGCTCTCTGGTCCTAAACTCTTTCAAGGGGAGCAACAGTTCCACATCTATCCTGTCAAACCCCTCAGAATACGGTCACCTCTCATTTTTCGAAACTCTAATGAGTACAGGCCCAATCTACTCAACCTCTGCTCATAAGAAAAGCCCCTCCATACCAGGGATCAACCTCACGAACCTCCTCTGGTTATTGATGTAGCAGCTGAAGATGGTCGAGCACCGAGCACTATTCTGAGGAACCCTTCCATTCATTTGCGTTTGCAGCAGAAATGACTGGATAGCGTCTGGGGACCTGATCAGAAATCCTGTGTAGTTTTCCCGTCCCTAGCCCATTGAGACTGACTGTCAGCTCACCTCCCATCAATTAGCATAGCCTAGGGAATGAACCAGAGATCTTACAGCTGCCTTTCTCAGCTTCGCAGAGACTGTGATCACTCCCTTGACTGTGATCACCCCATTTGAAGGTTTCCAGCTGTGCCATAGTAAAGAGCTAGAAGTCTTCAGACTCAGCAAAGACTCGACCACCACAGTGGAAAGCAGAGGAAAAGGTTACTTCATGCACATAACACACAGGGCTGGAGAGAATGGCATTTATTGTAACCTTTTGCTTTAAATTCATTAAATTCAGCTAAAGGGTGGAAACATGGTTCAGTAGTTTCCCTCGATAAAGAAATAAAAAATGCATAATTCTGTCTGACTTACATTCGCTATCCAGTCTAAGAGACATAAGAACAAATATTGACTGCCACAGATCAGTCAGCCAGAAAAGAAACTGATCATTTTCAGGAAGGCAACATGTTTTTAATAAAAATGTAAATAAAGTTCACCAATTAACTGAGGAAAAAGGGTTGCCTCAAGATACATGGTGTAATGTAGTCCTGGAGCTGCAACTGGAAAGGAAATGGAAATGTTACTCATTCCTGATTTAGAGTCATAGAATCATACAGAAGGAAACAGGCCCTTCAGTCCAACCAGACCACGCTGATCATAATCCCAAACTAAACTAGTCCCATCTGCCCGCTCCTGACCCATATCCCTCCAAACATTTATTTTTCATGGATTTATCTAAATGTCTTTTAAATGTTGTAACTGTACCTGCATCCATCACTTCCTCTGGAAGTTCACTCCACACACAAAACAAACAAAAACTTATCCCTCATGTCTTTTTTACATCTTTCTCGCTCACCTTAAAAATATGCCCCCAGTCTTGAAATCCCTCGCCCGAGGGAAAAGACACCTGCCATTCACCTTATATATACCCGAAATGATTTTATAAATCTCTACGAGGTCACCCCTCAACGTCCAACGCTCTAGTGAAAAATGTCCCAGCCTATCCAGCAACTCCCATACTCAAAAGTCTGAGCAATGAAGGCAAGCATTCTAAACGCCTTCTTAACCATCCTGTCTATGTGTGATGCAAACTTCAAAGAATTATGTATCTGGACCCCTAGGTCTCTCTGTTCCAAAACACTACCCAAGGCCCTACTTTTGATTGTATAAGTCTTGCCGTATTTTGTTTTACCCAAAATGCAATGCCTCGCATTTACCCAAATTAAACTCCATCTACCACACTCCAGCTATTCACCCAATTGATCGAGATCTCTCTGTAATCT
The DNA here is from genome assembly GCF_021869965.1 of Rhincodon typus. NCBI lineage: Eukaryota > Metazoa > Chordata > Chondrichthyes > Orectolobiformes > Rhincodontidae > Rhincodon > Rhincodon typus. The sequence goes on along the minus strand of NC_063361.1, from coordinate 26,591,151 downwards.
AACTCTGTTGCAAACTGAGATTGTAAACTTCTACTTTGCAATGTCAGGACTTCCCAGTGACAGCGTCCAGCAGACTTGGATCCTTTGAAGCAACAAGATAACAGGTGTAAGCAGCAATTAGGGGCTCTATCACAGTGAGGTGAACATCTTCTGCATATTAGATGTGTTGCATGGGGATAGTGGGGGCAGAGTAGTGATTGTGAATATGATGCCTGCAGCAGTTCAAGAAAAAATAAACGCCATCACAACCTTCTTAAGGGCAACAAGGGATGGGTAGAAATGCCAATCTCATCAGCAATGCCCACAGAGATAGGATTTTCTTTTAACCATTGGGAATTTTGAACCCAAACATCACAGCGAACTACCAACTGGAATTAATATAAGCACTATATTCAGATACGGTTTGATCTGTTTATTTGCAGCATTTTTCATTATTATTTTGATTTTTTTTGTTCAAACCCTTTAGAAGTGGTTATTCTACCGCTCCTTTACTTTCGGAGAGTGGGATCGGATTGTTCAGGAATTACAGTTTAGAATTGTTTTCACATCAAAAGATCATTTTCTTATTTTCCGCAGGACTTTGATATGAGCTGACCTTTTAAAAAATTAGCCCTGTTTTTTTAAGGTGTGACTAAGATACTTTGATTTTATTAGAAAGGTTCTGATATTGGTTTCCCGCAGTAAAAGCAATGTACCACCTAGTGCTTTTCTTTTAGAAACATAATGCTTTCTTATTGTAAGATCTTTCTCCCCTGGTCTGAATGGAAGAGCGGTTATTGCCAGGAGAAGGATTGAAACATCAATAAGATTAACTGTTCTGTGCTCCCTTGGGGGTATGTATGTTGATGACTTGGACTGCACATCTTTGCAGACTTTAGACTTTGTGTGTCACGAACTAAAACACAGTATGCACAAGTATACTGTTTCTGTTTATTTAACCGATGGAAATTTAAGCAAAAAAAGCTTCTCTACTTCTTAAAACTTTTATGTCCTAAAAGATTTAAAAACAAGCCCACATGGATATTGATCCTATTTAATTTCACATGGACATGCGGGACATATTAGTTTATCATTATGTTACAATTGACTTTGACATAAAAACAGCATGGGTGTCACGGTGGAAAGATTATCAATACACAGTCTCCTGCAGGAAATCTCCCTTGCTATCAGCGAAAATTGGAAACTACTTCCCATTGTTAATCATTTGTTTTGTTTGTTAACTTTTCCATCTGATTAACCTCAGTTAAATCCTCCATTCATGTTTCTAAAGTTTGCTCCAAATTGACATTCAGGCCCATATAAGCATGAGATAATAGGGCATTGAACTTCTCCCAGAGAAAAAAAAATCAGCTTTCCACGTACTTTAAAATAATGAACAACAAATTAGCTTCTGCAACAGTACTTAGCTTTTCACACATCTGTTTCTCTAAATCTTCTGGATCTTGACTTTCAGACCTGGCATCTGTAGCAAGCTGAGCATCACCTTCCCACAATCCTTGAGCACAAGTACATCACCCTTGTCTTTGTTTCTCAATTTGTATTTATTTTTGTTATTCTACCAACTTAATAGTGTTAATATTTCAGACTCGTAAAAATTCTTCAAACAAACTTCAACCTTTACTTATTTGCTCTGGCTTGCTACCTGGAAAAGCCTCAAGCATGAAAAGTTGCAATTCGACTTGAAACTTACGGAGAACAGTCCTGCATACTGAGCATGAACTACTCTCTGTTTTGGCCAATAATTATCAATGTATAATCGACGGCTAAAATGTCTCATTACCACCTCCAATTTTTCTCCAAATCTCCATTTTCTACTGGAGAAATATCTCTTGCGCCAATTCTTCAGTTCATAATGAATTCTAGATATTGTACAGAGTTCTAATAATTTCTTATTTCAATCTAGAAAGACTAAGGCTGAGTTTTGGTAACAGTTTTCTGATGATGTATTTGTGGCCATGTATCAATGTCTATCTAGCTCAGTTTGAAGCCAGGTTTCTGCCAAAACTTTGACATATGCCCTACAACAGTAAGACCTTCTAAGTATCCAATTTTATTTGCAATTCTTTGTCCATTTATATTCTACACGCTTCAACTGACGCTGTAGTTCTTTGACATCCTCCTCCCTTTTACTTGTTCTTGCTACTGTATTAATAAAAGAAATGAGTGCACATTCTATACCCTCAGGATGTGTTAAAATATTTCACAGATGATGAATAATTTTGAAGTATAAGTACAGGCAAGTGTAGCAAATAACTCTCCTTCTACACCCTCCCTCAGCCAGTTTCGTCTTCAGCTCTAGCAACCGCCATTCTACACCCACTCAACTGACCTGGGTCCCTTGCCAATAAGCCTCTGATGCATGCCACCGTTTTGAGTGGCACTGGTAGGCAATGAAGCGTTCTCAACCTGTAGCAGGTCTCAGAAGTCCTAAATTCCAGGGGAGGTTCAACAGTTAGGGAGGTGGTAACACACTGGTAATGTCATCATACTAATGATCCAGCACCCCAGGCCAATGTTCCAGAGACCTGAGTTCGAATCCCACCATGGTAGGTGGTGAAATTGAATTAAATTTTTTTTAAAAAACCTGGAATAAAGAGCTGACAACGCAATCATTGACATTGACATCATTGACATCTGGTTCCCTTTAGGGAAGGAAATCTGCTAGTCTTAATAAAGAGCAGAAGAACTGCAGATGCTGTAAATCATAAACAAAAACAGAAATTGCTGGAAAAGCTCAGCAGGTCTGGCAGCATCTGTAGAGAGAAATCAAAGTTAACGTTTCAGGTCTGGTGACCCTTCCTCTGAACGTCCTCAAATCTGTTAGTCTTACCTGGTCTGGCCTACATGTGACTCCATACCTAGAGCAAGGTGGTTTACTCTGAATTAATGGGCAGTAAATGCTGCCCTGTCCAGCAAGGCCCATATCCAATGAACGAATAAAACAAAATGTTAAGTGGCTGAAGGACTGGCCTTGTCCAATGGAAGTGAAATGGGGTTCTACCCAGAGGGGGATATCCCTTTTGGCAACATTCAGTTTTGCCCCTGCAAGGGGATGTGAACACTCATGACTCGGAAAGATGAGCATGCTACCGAGTGAGCCACAGCTGGAATGTGTGCGTGCAAGTTAAAGATGTGGAAATACATGACTTACTTACTCACAATGAATCCCAAAACCACACTGACTGTGATTAATCATAGACTAGGTCCAAAAGAATCAACAGCAAATGGAGAAGCTACCAGCAAACAGGAACAAAGTGGTGTGTGGAAGGAGTGAAGGCACGGGGTTTGGGATTTTCTTGCACTCTTATTGCACTGGTTTCCTAGAGTTTATGTTGCTGATGATAAATTGATAACCTGAGCACAAGTTAAGGCTAACATTTTTTTAAGTCAATGGTGAATGTTTTCTCCTGGAGATTCAATTTGCTTGATTTTTAATTTAGAAAACTTCTGATGTGAACCAATTTGGAATAGAAAAGCAATTTCTATTCCACAGAACACTGCGAGCTGAGAATTCATTGGCTCTTTAATGAAGAGATTCATATTGGACCTTACATACCATGTGCCTATCTTTTGCCAGTACTCAAGCTTCGTGATAATGTACAGCTAACATTCTATTTTTAACTTAATTCATCTGTGACCTTAAAGCAGATAAAACCACAGATTCAGGATGATGTTTTATTTGTGATTTAAAATTATAGTCGAGCTGTGGAGATGTGAAAATGAATAAGATAATTACGATTTACAAGATGAATTTCAAAAATGAAGCTGCAATGATTTTGATATTAAACATGCCCCAGATTTTGAGCAAGTTGATTTTCCTCCTGATCCCTCTCAAAAGGCTATTATTTGCAATAGTGTCTTATAGAATAATAGAATCTCTACAGTGCAGAAGAGGCCATTTAACCCTTAGCGTCAGCACTGATCCTCCAAAAGACTTCCCACCTAGAACCTACTCCCCCATCCTATCCCTGTAATTTACCATGGCTAACCCACCTAGCCTGCATCTCTCTAGATACCAGCCAAATATTTTCAGAAGACCTCAGCAGGATTCAGGATTGGGAACAGTGCGGGAAGGCCTTGGGTTTCATTAAATACCCTGCGATTTGGAAAGATTCTTTTGGAGATTTAATTCATGTTGTGACAACCCTGGATTCCAGAAACAAGATTCCAAGATCCAGCTTGTGCAAAGGAAAGGAATGTATGACGCTGTTGCAACTCATCCGTTCACCTGTCTATGTTTGAGCAGATATAGTGTATGTCTATACATCTAGAGATAAATTCGGAGATTAACAGTGATTGGCAGTGGATCAGTTCACATTCCAATTTTCCTCCCTGCCCACTGGAGTTATTATGTTGGATTATATTCTCCGAGGACCATCTACCATGAAATACCATAAATTTATAATCATTCTTTTGGGACAAGTTCTGCTCCTTTCACACTGGTGCACTGTGGCGCCATATTGGAAATAATCATTTACGCAAGCTACCGCAATGGCACAGTTGTTGAAGCAAGAGTACAATATTTTTCCCTTTATTTTTTCATGGAATGTGGGTATCATTGGTAAGGCCAGTATTTGTTGCCCATCCCTGAGTGCCCTTGAACGAGTGGTTTGTTTGGCCATTTTGGAAAACAGCTAAGAGTCAACCACATTTGTTTTTCCAGGTGAAGCAGCACTTCATTTAATCTAGTCTACTGTATTCACTGCTCACAATGTGGTCTACTCTACACTGGGGAGATGAAATGCAGACTGCGCACCACTTTGCAGAACACCCTATGTTCTGTCTGCAAAAATGACCCTGACCTTTTGGTTGTCAGCCACTTTAACATATCACCCTGTTCCCTGGCTAACATCTCTGTTTCAGGCTTACTGCAGTGCACCAGCTAAGCTCAGCAGAAGCTGGAAGAACAACATCTTATTTTCTGCTTGGGAACCCTGCAGCCATCAAGACTCAAGATGGAGTTCAATAATTTTAGGGCCTGACCACCTTCTGCCATGACCTTACTCCAACTCCCCAATGACGAGGCATTGTCATCAGATAGGCTGCTACCACAATTAACCCATTGTCAGCCACCAATGGTCCCCACTGGCAGCTCTTGATTCCTCCAGGCTGACCATTAACCATTCCTTTGTCTGCACAACTGCTGAGTTCTCTCTCTGGGCTCAATCTCCACATATCATTTACTCTTATTTCCTCCCCACACCCTTCCTTCAGCATATATACCAACTTTTTCCAAGCTACAATCAGTTCTGAAGAACATCCCTGGACCAAAACATTGACTCTGCTTTCTCTCCACAGATGCTGCCTAACCTGCTGGGTTTTTCCAGCAATTTTTGTTTTTGTTCCACATTTAGAATCATATAATACAGAAGAGGCCCTTTGACTCATAAAGTCTGTACCACCAAAACGATGCTAAATCTACACGAGTCCCACTTTCCAGCACTTGGCCCATAGCCTTGAATGTTATGACATTTCAAGTGCTCACTCAAGTACTTTTTAAAGGTTGTGAGGTACTCATCTCAACTACCCGTTCAGGCACTGCATTTCCTCAAATCCCCTCTAAGCTCCTGTCTTCCACCTCAAAAGTGTACTGCCTTGTTATTGACCCTTCAACTAAAGGGAACAGCTGCTTTCTATCCACCCTCTCCTATGACTTCCCTGCTCTTATAATCTATGCCTTGACTGATAAAGGCAAGTGTCCCGTATGCCTCAACTACCCTATTAACCTGCCCTCGCACCTTCATTTGCTGTGGTTCTGGAGTCACGTGAAGGCCAGGCCAGGTGAGGATGACAGATTTCCATCCCTAAAGGGCCTTAGTGATCAAATTGGTTTTCACATGAATCAGTTGATGGTTATCATTGTTGTGTGAGTGGATTGGGAGCCTGGAGCAAGCTTGCAGTGATGTCACAGAACTGTACACCACTAAGTATGAATACCACAGTGTGGGCAGAGTTACAGCCTAGCAGGACTAGACGGTTCGATCTGGAAGACACACCAGAATGAGCCTCTTTTGGAACAGGCACGGAGGGCACACTGATTCGAAGATATGAAGAAAATCAGTCCTCTGTAAATAGAAGTCAGGGCCTGGTAATCAATAGGTAGACGGTGTTATTTTCAAATCTAAGTCTGAAGACAGTTCACAACTTTGCCTTTTCCTTGACCAATCTGACTTGAACCCAAACTCACAGTCTGGCATCAAATCATGTAATAAAAGAATCTTCATTCAGGTTTTTGCTCAATTTGATGGCTCAGATCTCAAGCCCGGGCCTGTGTTATGTTAGCTGATCTTAACTTGTTTATTAGAATACCAGGCAGGGATTGCTGCTCCTGAGCGTTATCCATTGATCCCAGCTGGAAACTGCACAATAGGTGATGACAGGGCTGTATCATGCAGGTTACACCTCCCTCATCTGACACTCTCCTATCCAGCAGCCTCTGTCGTCTGGTGGCTCCTGTATTGGCATTCAATGGCTCTATGTTGATCTTTGTTCAGGTTTCTCTTTGTTACTACTTGGATACACTAAAATTTGCTCTCGGTGTTCAATTGGAAAATCAATCATCCATTAAGCATGTGATTGATACAAGTCAGGGTGAAGTCTTTACTTTTAAAGTGTTTCTGAATTAAGTGTACTTGATCTCCTGTGAGGAGGTGGGGAGGCTGGTATATTTACAACATTTTAAAGGCATCTGGATGGGTATATGAATAGGAAGGGTTTACAGGGGTATGGGCCAAATGAATACCAAATGGGACTAGATTAATTTAGGATATCTGATCGGCATGGATGAGTTGGACTGAAGGGTCTGTTTCCATGCTGTACATCTCTATGATTCTATCTGGCAAATAGTCTGGTCTGGCAAAGTCCAGTTCTGAGGCCATTGCATTCAGGAAGTACATCCTGTATCATGATTCCCTTGGTTCAAACAGTTTGTTAACACTTGGGACCAAACATTGACTCTTCAGTGAGTGAATGCATTTTCAGTAAGTTAAAATCAGGCCCTCAAAATCAAAGCTCAACAGAAAGGACTGGTGACAGGACCAGGGGTCTGTCGGATAGGCCTTTGTGGAACTGCATCCCAGTAGCAGAAAAGAAAGGAAGAGAGGAACAGGAGGAAATCAGTAATTTAAAGAAAAGATATGCCAGCATAGAAGGCCAGACAGTATCATTAATACATTTAATAGCATGGAAAGCCCCCATTCTGAAATACTGCACTCGATGCCTCTGAAAGACACCAGTGTTTCTCAATGAGCTGCACTCAAAGATGATTAAACATGAAACAACAGGACCTTGAGAGAATACTTGCAAATACTAGTTGACAGGCACATGATAGCTGGCTGACAGATGCATGTAGCACACAGAATATTTCTGCTGATTTTTGCATGTTAATACTAGTCGATGAATAACATTAAGACCCCTGGATAGTCTTGGAATGTGAGGAGTTTTAGACAATTAAATTACCCACTATTTTATTCCAGAAGGAAAGAAGTTTTAAAAGATTAAAAATATCAATTCAATCAAAGCTTGCTTGCTAACATGAAAATATAATCTATAAATATAAGTTATTTCTAACTTTCAAACCAAATACATTTTTTTTGTTAAGAGTCATTGTGGTATTAATACATTAACTACCCAGTTTAAAGAAATTAAACCATTAACACATGTTCTATTTTTGTATGTAAGCTTCTGGCAAATTTCAACTTAAAATTTAAGTTTTGGTATTCACATCAAGTCACAAGGCTAAGTATTCCCACAAGGTCTCCAACTCAGATGGATTGTGCTTTATTTGAATGTTAAGATGACACATGAATTTCATGTTCAATCCTACTTTGGGGATTTTCAAGATAAAATGCCAAAGTCTTTTTTTAAACCTTCTTACATATTAAGCTGGAAATTATTTGTAGTGATGTCAATGCACAAAGGCTTCACCTACTTGTATTCAATTCTTCTTTCTGCTACTTTAACGTAAGTGTCAACTGGTTATTTTAATTGGCCAAAACATTGGCGAGAAAAATGTAAGATGTGTCAAGCACATGTACAAATTACATTGTGCACAGCAATTTCCAGCCTATTATTTTTAACCACTATATACTTGTCTTGAATTCATTCCAATTGTACATCAGTACATCTATATTTGTTAGTTCACCCACAAAGGTTGCAGTCTCGTTAATGTTTAAAGTACTTGTCATAAGTACCTGTCAGCAGAACACAGCAGAAATTCATTGGTTTGCTACTAACGTTAGTATTAGAAAGAGGTCACCTGAATGCTCTCTTTGTTATTACTGAGTACCTCTCATGATCAAATGGTAACTGCATATGGGAAAGGCCATTCATTCATCTTAGTTTGTCCATCCAGAAGGATCCCAGCTCCCCACAAGACACCAATCCAATTCATTCTTAGGTAATTCCGGGAATTCTTTCCACATGGTCTGACTGGAATTCCATGCCACATGGTCATCACCCTTTCCATCAAGAGAAGTTCCATAAGTAAGCCGCTTTAGTGAGTTAGCTCACAAACCCTGGCCTGATAGCACAATTTAATTAAAAGTCATTTGCTGGAGTTAACATTTTGACACTGCTTTTATTATCTCAAGTTTAATAACTGTGATTTCAAAATTATTGTTAAAAAAAAGTGCAATGGCCTCATTAGGGTAAGTCAGGAAGACTACACTGAGCCTGGTGGGGTGTGTGGGGGTGGAGGTAGGGGAAGTGAATAGGAAGCCAGGGTACGGTTCGGGTAATGGGCTGCCCTTTCCCATGGGATTGGGAAAGGCTTCTGTTGGGTACAGGCAGCTTGACCAGGAACATTCACCACCTTCCACATCCTAGTCCTCACACCCACAACTGTTTCGTGGCATTGGTCATGCAATGGCTAAAGTCTGGTAGTTGGGGAACTTGCACAAAGAGGATTTTTGGGAGAGTTTGTTGGCCTGAAGGGAGGATGACAACCCAAATCCCCTGTGTGTCGTGGCCTAGATGAGCAGTAGTTCTATTGAGTCTTGTTGGGTCTTATACAGCTAAGTACCTACAGAGAACTGTCACCTGCACCTCAACCTACATTTAATTACAAGACTCTGACTCGAGTCAGGTGGGCACCTCAGTCTGCCAAGCAACCTGGATGGAAGGAAATAAAGGGAAAGTCTACCACTCGCAGTCCTTATCCCAAGTCATCTCAGGCACAATTAGACACTGCCGAGTGGAAACAGACTGTGGATTAGAGAGGACAGTTGAATGAGGAAGATGATGAAATACAGGGCTGAGGAGCAGAATAAGAATGGAATGAGATGCAAGTTGTGGCGGGCAGCATGCGGCTTGTCTATTCCGATCTAAAAGTGCAAAGTCCCAGACCGGAGGTCTTTCTGGGGCCATATAGAGAGGACTCTATCTTGGAGCCAAGTCTGAAAGAAAAGATACTCCCTTGACTCATCCTGTGAGAAGAGGCATTCCTGGAATTAAAATCGAACCTGAAGCTGCGTGAGGGTGCTCCTGTGATTGAGGTTGGGATACAGACCAATAAGAATGGAGAGTTTAGGTGTGAATAAAATTTTAGATTACTATTGTAATACATTTATACAACTTTAACCCTTGAAACATGATAGATATAGTAATTTCTGATGTTGTGTACCCAGTACCAACATCATACATTCCCAAGTCAATTTCCCCATGGAAATGATCAAGTGTCAGAATGACAAGGCTGTATGAGTATTGCTGAACAAACAGACATGCTGTTGAAGCTTTTCATCCTGCAATCATCAGGACAGAATCACAAGACTACTAAATTTCAAAGGGAACAACAATATGTACTGAATGAAAAGGTGCTGATTAGTTGGCAAGCTGACTCTGATTGCCAGAGGTGCTGTCAAAGAGAATGCACCTGGGCACAGCTAAGTGCCAAGCTTTTGTTTAAATATAAATCAGGCAAATCATTGTAACGCCCACTCAGAGAGTTCTGGGATTTCCCAAACTCATTTTACAGAGCATCCTTGGAGGAAATGCTCATTCCAACAGTTGGATCTGGATGTAAAATTATAACTGAGTGGTGAAAGGACAGAGCACCAACCCATTGTATCCCCCTCATAAGGAAAGTTACTAATTTGCAAATGAGTATGATTTATCATCATTTAATAGCGTGGTGTTTCAACATTTGAGAGTTTAAGTGAACTACTGTCAATTGTATTGTAAACGTAATGTAACTAAAAGCATTTATATCTGTGTCAATAAAACAGACTGAGATGGGTGAGCTGTGTTTACACAGGTTTGGTTTGTTATATTAGATAAATCAGTGCAATTAGACCAAGGTTGCAAAGTATGAGTTAAAGTGTGTGCAATTTCCATAGCACAGTTTAAAATGCAGAAGATATCTGCTATTTTCACAAACAAACATTTGTCCTCAACTCTTCCTCATCTTAATCCAAATAAACCCTATCATGGACACTTTCAACAAAACCAATTCTGATTAAAATAAATTCAAGCAGAATACTCAGCAGGCAAGAAACAGCTCTGTTCCAAAAGCATGATAAGACAAAACTCATACAAATAAAACCTGCTAGCTTCCAAACACTGATTCATTTTATTTAACAGTTAAAACTATTTGGTTGTATTCCTTTTAATGCTGAATTGTGACTTTGTAATATTTCATGCACACTGATAAAACAAACCTTGTCAAATATGTGACAAATATTGTGGCTATGGCTACGATGACATATTTATGGTGCAAAGGTATCAATAGGCTTACACAGAGAGGTGTATGTGTCTGCTCTAAGACGCCTTTGAGACAAGTTCCTGCTGTACTGCATTGGATTTTCATGCCGTCTGATTTCTTACACAGCGACCTCAGTGAAACTACTAGATGTGGTGTGATGTAAATGTTTGCAGTGCATTTTGTGTAAATTTTCATATATTGCAATTTCCATCAGAAAACTTAATGGTTGCTGCAATCAGGGGTGAGATCATTGACATTGCTGCACTCCCTTGATTACAAATCCAGCAAAATAACTCACCAGTTGACAGGGTCTGTTCAATTAGGAAAGTGAAAAGCCCCGTCACTTGTTATTAAAAAGAATTTTGCAGACGATGTAAGTTATAAACTTGTAATTTAATCAGAGAGATTGAGTTATCATAAATTGTGAGCTCAAAGTCTATGAGACATACACATAAAAAGCTTATATTTACATTGTGACTTGTCGCATCTCTTGACTTGGGTTACCAACCGTGATTAGGTATATCTTTGGAGGTTTCTGCAAATGACTTGCCCCCAATCTCCAGGTGGTCATCAGGCAACATGTCCTTGTGATACATTACCTTCCTATGTCAATTGGAAAACAAAAGACTCACTGCCCCATTGGCTGATGTTTGACTGTCAGACAAACTTTCTTTTCCCTATTTTCAGCATCTTTATATCTGGTAAAGAGAATTTTTTTAAAGAAAATTTTGTTTTTCTTTGCCAGGGTTTGTAAGAACTATAGATATTTCATTTGGAAATCAAACTGGAAAATGGAAGTTTATATTATGAATTGCTTTTCTTCCTTAAAGTGAAGGAAAAAGGGAACCATTGGGATGGCTCAGTGGTCAGCATTGCTGCCTCACAACACCATGTACCCAGGTTCGATTCCACGCTCAGGTGACTGTATGGAGTTTGCACATTCTTCCTGTGTCTGCGTGGGTTTCCTCCCACAGTCCAAAGATGTGTAGGTTAGTTGGATTGGCCATGCTAAATTGCCCATAGTGTCCAGGGATGTGCAGGCTAGGTGGGTTAGCCATGCAAAATACAGGATGACAGGGGAGTGGATCTGGGTGGGATGCTCTTTAGAGGGTTGGTGTGGACTCAAATGGTCTGTGCCTGCGCTGTTAGGATTTTGGGATTCTATGACTTGGTCATTGAAGGGTTACACAACAGCTTTGATAGAAGCTGGGCATTTGTGGGAAATGCTAACACCAGGTAACTGGCCAGAAATAGTGTTTGTCTTGGGGGTGGGGTGGGGTGGGGGGGGGAGGTCAGTTAGCTCAGTTGATTGAATGATTGGTTTGCAACACGGAATGATGCCATCAGTACAGATTCAATTCCTGTACTGGCTGAGTTACTGTGAAGATCCCCACCTTCTCAAACTCATTCCTCTCCTGAAACGTGCTGACCCTCAGGTTAAACCACCACCAGTTACCTCTCTCTAGTGAGACAGTGGTCCTCTGGGACCATGACAACTTTAACTAATAGCATTTTGACACAGAACTGAGTGGAGACACAGTAGTTGGGACTCAGACCTTCACAAACCCGAAATGGTGCTTTCTCTCTCTCCCTTTGAGTGGGAAAGAAACAACACTCAAAGGGTTTGCAAAGAGAAGGAGACGGAAGCAAGCACAGGAAGTGGTTAGATGGTGAGGTAGATGAGTGATCACAGGTATCACAGAACAAAGGGCAAAGGGATTGGTAAAAGGGCCAAATGCACAGGGTCCTGGAGAACAATCATCAATTCCTGGGGTCTAAATAACCCAATCTCAACATCCCAGTGTGGAAAGCCCCCAGTGTGGAGCAACTGCAGGCTATAGAATGTTTATCTTTTAACTTTATTTCTTTATTTTCCTAACTTGTACTATGAAATACTGTAATGTAGAGCTTGTTGCTTTTTCTTTATTTTTATATTTTAGTACCTAATCCATTTTAGTACCTAAGATTTGAATGTAGTTACTTTGTACCTAAGCTGGTGTTGTGTGTGGTAACATTGTACACTTTTTACTGTACTCCTGTATTTATGTATTTGAGTACACACGGCAATAAAACGTACATCTAATTCAAATCCTACCTTGTGGTCAGTAAGTGGGGGCCAAAGATTAAAAATAATTGGCAGAATAATTACTACGGAGTGGAGGATTTTTTTTCACCCAGAACCTGGGAACTCTGCCTGAAAGGTGGTAGCGGTAAAAACCCTTGCCACATTTAAAAAATGCTTGGATATATGATAATCTACAGGGCTATGGACCAGCGAGCGGGATTAGTCTGGGGCGACCTTTTCGGCCAACACGGACACACAATGGGCTGAAGGGCTACAGTGCGACCTCAGGCTCAAAGGTCTGCCTTGTTATCATCTTGTTTATTTCGCTACATTTGTCTGCCTTTCAGCTTGTCCCAAAAATCAGGTGGAAGAAGGAAAACTGGGATTTCTATCATGTCTATCTTTATTTTTGCTCTACACGGTTATGTTTCTACATAAAAGTGCTCCCCCCTATTGACAGCAGCGATAAAGTAGGATTGACGCCAGCAGAGATTCATGTTCTTTTCCTCTGGTTTTCCTTTGTTGATACGGTTTTTGATGTACCTTCCAGTGTAAATCCCTCTGCTAGACTGACAATCAGCATTATCCACTCACCAATTGAGGCTAATGGGTAGGTGTGAAATCTTTATATCAAGGTTACAAAGAAATCATCTGTGTTTGATTGCAGTAAAATTGCCACGCTGCATATATTACAAAGAAATCAAACATCTTTTTGTCATTACAGTGCAATTATTTGAACCATTATCTACAAGGACCCCACTTTTGAGTAGTTTTGTACAGAATAAGCAGCATTTTGTGTGAACCTATTCTGAATTTCTTCCAGAAAATCAATCACACACACATTTTAATTCATACAAACTTTCCTCGTCAAAAAGTCCCTTATGACTGGGGTTTGATAAAAGCAGTTGATTGGGTGCCTGAAGTGTTTACAGTAACAAGTGAAAAAAAGATGGCAGCTGAATAATGATGTAGTTTGGATGCTGTTGACATCGCCATCATTTAAAATCTCAAAAAGCCCTGCACAGATCATTAAAAAGATTCAGAGCCTGTATTCGGGGAGAGCAGTGTACGACATACATTTCAAAACTGGGCTGTTAGCCAAGGAAATAAGCATTAGAGATTTATAAAATTATCCTAAATGTCCTGGTGGCATAGAGGGTAATCGGTTTGCTTCATAATGAAATGGCCAAAGGTACATTTCTTGGCAGAGTTACACTTGCTGGCAGACATGTGATTGATGGTTTGTGCTGAGCCACCAGATGGGGGAAACCAGACATAAAGAGGAAAGATTTAGAAGGATATGGACCAGATGCAGAAAAATGGTACTAGATCAGTTTAAGAAACCTGGTCGGCATGGACAAGTTGGACCAAAGGGTCTGTTGCCAGTTTCTATTTAATCCAATGTAGGCACAGGTGCACCAACTCACTGCTTTGATCTGGCCTGTTTTCTTCTTTTTAGTTCGTACCATTGCGATCCTTGCTCCTCAAACATATCCACGCTTCTTTCAACTATGAGATGCCAAGTAGTGTACATGTTCCTGCTCTCTGCATTCTCACAGAATTGAATTCAAGATTAATCTGACAGTCTTCTCCACTTGTAAACTGAAAGTAAAGTGTTCTCAACACTGACCCCATCAAACATCAAACAAGGGCAGCATAAGGTTAGGTACAGAGTAAACTCCCTCCACTCTTCTAAACTGAAAGTAAACAGAAAGTAAAGCTTTGCGTACTTTTTTAAAACTACAATTACATGGAAATTATAGCTGCCTCTACTATTTTAAATCCGAAAGGAAATGGAAAATAAAGTTCCGTCAACACCATTCCCAGCAAACACTCTCAGTACAGGAACTGCTAAGTACAGATTAAAGCTTCCTCCACCCTTTGAACCCAAGAATCTTCTAAACCTATTATTTTCCAGCGTCTCAAAACAGACTCATACAACGTGGAAACAGACCCTTCAGTCCAACTTGTCCATGCTGACCAGGTTTCCTAAACTGAACTAGTACCATTTGCCTGCATTTGGTTCATATCCCTCTAAATCTTTCCTATTCATGTACTGTCCAAATGTCTTTTAAATGTTGTAACCGAACTTGTCTCTACCACTTCCTCTTCCACTCCATACACGCACCATGCTCTGTGTCAAAATGTTGTCCCCAGTCCCTTTTAAATTATTCCCCTCTCACCTTTAACTTATGCCCTCCAGTTTTGGACTTCCCCGATATCTACAAGAAACGGGTTGGGGTGGGGGGTGGTTTGGTGCTGGTGGTGGAAGACATAGGGATTGAGGTGAAGAGTGAGGGAGTAACGAGCGGTGGTCTGGAAACTTACACAGGCTTCACTCAGTATCGGATTAATGTGGCACACCAGTGGAATCTGGGTGAATCAGCAAGGACAGCAAGTAATTGAAAAGTTCATCCTAATGCAAAAGGGACTGAGTACGAAAGATAGGGAAGTCTTTCTACAAGATGACAGGGCACCTAGAATACGGCATACACTTTCACTCTCCATATTCAAGGAGGCATTTACTTGCATTGGAACAGTTCAAGGAAAGCTGGCTGATCAATCAATCAATCAGTTGATTCCTGAGATTAAGAAGTGGCTGATGAGGAAAGATTCAGCTGATTGGGCCCATACTCAATGAAACTCAGGCCAATGATAGATGATCTTATTGAGCTGCAGGGAATTCTCAGGAGGCTAGACTCGACAGATGCTGAGTGGATACTTCGGGTATCGAGAACTGGCGGGGGTGGGGTATTGATTCAGAATAACGTGTCACCCACTTAAGATGGAAAAGAGAAGGATTTTGTTTTCTCTCAGACAATTGTTAATTTTTGGAATTCTCTAGTCCTGAGAGAGCTGGGGAGACTAGGCCATTGAACAGAGTTTTAATTTGTTCATGGTATGTGGCATAATTGACAAGGTCAACATTTTTTGCCTATCCCTCTTTGACCTTGAGAAGATGTTGGCGAGCTGGCTTTTTGAGCTGTTGCAATCCACATGGAACCATTAGATCCACTGTGCTTTGAGGAAGGGAGTTCCAGGATTCTGACCCAGTGACAGTGCAGGAACCGTGATTGAGTTCCAAGTCAGAACGTTGTGTGGCTTGGAGCATTATGTGCAAGTAATTGAGTTTGCCTGCGGTTGCTACCCTTACCCTTCTAGGTGATAGATTGGAAAGCACTATTGGAGCAGCCATGGTGAGTTACTGCAGTACTTCTTGTAGACGCTACACACTGCTGCCAGAGTGTGTTGGTGGGAGTGAATGTTGAAGGTGGTGGATGAGATGTAACTCAAGTGGACTGCTTGGCCTTGGATGGTGTTGAGTTTCTTGTATTTTGTTGGAACTGTAGCCAGTCAGGCAAGTGAAGAGTATTTAATCACACTTGCAATTTGTGCCTTGCAGATGATGAACAGGCTTTGGGGAATCAGAAAGTGAGTTACTCACCTCAGAATTTCTAGCCTTGGCTATACTACTGACATGGCTTGTTCAATTCAGTTTCTGGTCAATAGTAACCCTTAGAAAATTGATAGGAATTCAGCAATGGTAACACAATGAGATCAAGTGGGTTTTTCTTATTTGTTAGCTCCATCACCACTTGCTACGGAACCAGCCTATCAGCAATGTCCTTTAAACCTCAGAGATAGTAGGAACTGCAGATGCTGAAGAATCCGAGACAACAAGGTGCAGGGCTGGATGAACACAGCAGGCCTAGGAGCAGAGAGGCTGACATTTCAGGCCTAGACCCTTCATCAGAAAAGGGGGAGGGGAAGGGGGTTCTGAAATAAATAGGGAGAGAGTGGGAGGCGGATAGAAGAGGGATAGAGGAGAGGATAGGTGGAGAGGAAACAAACAGGTCGAAGAGGCGGGGATGGAGCCAGTAAAGGTGAGTGTAGGTAGGGAGTTAGGAAGGGGATAGGTCAGTCCAGGGAGGACGGACAGGTCAAGGGGGCGGGATGAGGAACCTGCAGCCCAATGGTATCAATGTGGATTTCACAAGTTTCAAAATCTCCCCTCCCCCTACCGCATCCCAAAACCAGTCCAGCTCGTCCGTGCCTCCCTAACCTGTTCTTCCTCCCACCTATCCCCTCCTCCCACCTCAAGCCGCACCTCCATCTCCTACCGACCAACCTCATCCCGCCCCCTTGACCTGTCCGTCCTCCCTGGACTGACCTATCCCCTTCCTAACTCCCTACCTACACTCACCTTTACTGGCTCCATCCCCGCCTCTTCGACCTGTTTGTTTCCTCTCCACCTATCCTCTCCTCTATCCCTCTTCTATCCGCCTCCCACTCTCTCCCTATTTATTTCAGAACCCCCTTCCCCTCCCCCTTTTCTGATGAAGGGTCTAGGCCTGAAATGTCAGCCTCTCTGCTCCTATGATGCTGCTTGGCCTGCTGTGTTCATCCAGCCCTGCACCTTGTTGTCTCCTTTAAACCTCAGCCAGCTTGGTCAGTAGTGATGCTATAGAGACATCTTGCCAATGGAAATTAAAACCTCAAACTCAAAGTACATTCTGGGTCCTTGCTACTCTCAGTGCTTCTTTGAATTGGCGTTCAATCTGGAGCAATGCTGATTCATCAGCTGAGGGGGTTGTAGGTTGTTATCAGCAGAACATTTCCACATACACTTTCGACCTACTGCCAAACGACTTCATAGGGTCAGAAATCAACATTGAGTATTCCCAAGGCAACACCCACCTGACTATTATTGATGTGCTACCACCTCTGGAGTGCCTGTCTTGTTGGTGGGTCAAAACATACCCAGGGATGGTGATGGTGGTGTCTGAGACATTGCCATTTTCACAGAATCTTACATTACACACAATGCCAGACTGTTGCTTGACTAGTCTGTGGGACAACTCCTTCTTTTGGCACAAACGTTCAGATGTTAGCAAGAGGAACTTTTCAGGGTTGACAGGGATGGGTTTGCCAACATTGTTTGTAGCTCCTAAGTTGATACTGAGTGGTTTCCAGTTTTATTAGACTTTCTTTAGAGTTTAATCAGTTTGATACAACTGAGTGGTTTACTGGCCAACTTAGGAGTTAATCACCTTGCTGTGGGTAGTCATTTGGTAGTACAGAATTTGAGTATTGCTGAAAAGAGACACATTTGTCAAAGATTTTCTTTTTGCACTCAACAGGACAATTTACAAAAAATACCATTTCAAGCAGAAAGCCAACTTTTATATTGCATGGAAGGAAAAGTGCTGATTGGTTAGCAAGTGGATTTTGATTGGTAAAGCATTGCCATGGAGAAAGCAGCTGTTAATGTTGAATGACAAATAGCAGCCAGGTTGCGTTTAAATTTTAAACCAGGCAGGCTGGCTCTCATTGGTCAGGACATTGTCCTCAGAAATAAACTAGCTCATAACTGTCACCTGTTTTATTCAGTTGAACGGGTGCACTGCATATACACATTCTTTCAATCTGCTAAGGCAGGGCCCTGTCTTCATATATGTAGCTTCCAGTACACAAATGTATGTCATACTACAAGTCCAACAAACAAGCCTATATTGGTTGTCACCATAAATCCTTGCACATGCAAGATTGTCCAGCAAATGTTATCCAATTACAGAATCAAACCTTATGTTGTACGCTTATGTTGTGAACTTTGGTTGGTTAGTTACATTCAGTACCTTGCATGTTGAGAACATCCAAAAGGATGCCCTATTTCATACGATCCACCTGTTTTTGGAATGGATAGTGTGCAAACATGGCATCACATTGGCACTAAATTTCATATACCACATTACTCCTTTGCATGATTGGCAGAACGTCAATGTCCATTTGCTCACCCTTCTCCTGAAGTATAAACGTTGGTTTTCTCCTTTCTCACTGAAGGGTGACCTTTATGGAAGTTTATGAAATCATGATGGGCATGGATAGAGTGAATAATTAAGATCTTTTACCCAGGGTAGCAGAGTCCAAAATTAGAGGGCATAGGTTTAAGATAAGAGGCAAAAGATTTAAAAGGATCTAAGGGGTGACTTATTCACACAGAGGCTGGTGCCTGTATGGAATGAACTGCCAGAGAAGGTGGTGGAGGCTGGTACAATTACAACATTTAAACGGATGGGTATATGAATAGGAAGTGTTTAGAGAGATATGGGCCAAATGCTGGCAAATGGAACTAGATTAATTTAGAATATCTAGTCAGCATGGACGAGTTGGACTGAAGGATCTGTCTCCGTACTGTACATCTCTATGACTCTATGTTCTAAAAAGCTGCCGTGGTGGGTTTCAAACTGAAAATATTCATTTGGACCTGTTAATTTATTCACCCACTACCACTATAACTACACCAGTGCCTCCCTCCAATGGGAAGGATTCAGGGCTAACAGCCAGATTCTTGAAATATTGAAAAATCGAGTGTTATGTGGAAAAGGCAGGAAGTTAAGATCAAGATGAAATTAGCCACGAACATGTTGAATAATGGCCCAGGCCCGAGAAGCTGTATGGCCTACTCCTGCTCCTCTTCCTTATCTGACATTCTTAATTCCCTTCAGAATTTGGCTGGCAGATAGGAAGCCCTGAGGAGTGAGGCCATCCACTGCTGGGGAGTTGTGAGGTGTGTGACTGTCGGTAGGTCATGGGATAGTTAGATGGAGAGGAGGCGGCCATGGAGGGTTTGTTCATGGACAGGGCTGGAGAAACTAAAGGAAGGGACCAAAGAGAGATCAGACAGTGACCTGGGATATTGGCTGGCAAAATCAGAGGGGTCACAGGAGAGATTGGTTAGCTGCTCGGTTTCCCACTTGTGGATTTTGAGTTGTCCTGTGTACACAATCATAGTGAGGAATATGATGGGCATCATTTGGCTGAGGGTGTTAGTATGAATGTGATGACATGCTCCAGACACTTACAGAGTGGGCAGACTGTAATGTCGCAGAGATAGTGGGAACTGCCGATGCTGGAGAATCTGAGATAACAAGGTGTGGAGCTGGATGTACACAGCAGGCCAAGCAGCATCAGAGGAGCAGGAAGGCTGACATTTTGGGCCTAGACCCTTTCTGAAGAAGGGTCTAGGCCCGAAACATCAGCCTTCCAGCTCCACTGATGCTGCTTGGCCTGCTGCGTTCATCCAGCT
Organism: Rhincodon typus; assembly: GCF_021869965.1. Classification (NCBI taxonomy): domain Eukaryota; kingdom Metazoa; phylum Chordata; class Chondrichthyes; order Orectolobiformes; family Rhincodontidae; genus Rhincodon; species Rhincodon typus. Next base: position 26,571,300 of record NC_063361.1, on the reverse strand, counting down.
CCACACCTTGTTATCTCAGACTGTAATGTCAGTTAGGTGGGAATTTGAATCTTTACTGGAGTGGGTAGGTTCCACCTGTCAATTATGTGCTTAACTCTGGCTGGATTGTTGGGAGTGCCACAAGTTTTGGTGGTGGTTGGGCCCCTGACTGCACTCATTAAAATCCACCCAATGTGTTCAAGTAGTGAGCTGAGTATGAGATTTGTGTGTGAGGGGGTGTGGTAGGGTAATAAATGCTTGAGTTGTGCTGGAGACTGGAGCCAGGTAAGAGATGGATGGGATATAGGGCCAGTGTGTTGGATAGAAGTGTGGGTGAACGTGGCACAACTTACAGAGATAGTGCATGTCAAGATGCATTCTCTCCACTTGCCAAACCTGACATCCCATGTTGAACCGTGCAGCCACTACGGGCACAATTAGTTACAGAAGGCTATCACTTCAATCAGCCTGTTGCTGGCTTTGTCATGATTCGGCAAGGGTTAATCACACACTGCAATTCTCGTGACTGAACACCAGGCAAAATCCAATTTTTGTCCTAGAATGTATCAGATCCTTTAAAAACCATCCTTAAGACTGACAGATTCTTTCACTTACATGACAGTCAATGAAGGATGAGTCCCACTCTATAGTGAGATAACAAGGTGTAGAGCTGGATGAACACAGGAGGCCAAGCAGCATGAGGAGCAGGAGCCTTCCTGCTCCTCTGATGCTGCTTGGCTTGCTGTGTTCATCCAGCTCTACACCTTGTTATCTCAGATTCTCCAGCATCTGCAGTTCCTACTATCTCTGAAACAATTTTAACCCCCCACTCTATAGTGCTTGGCCTACTTTCCAATTACTTGCCCAACAATGCTAATTGATCTGCTGTATGGTACAATGCAGCCACCGTGCATCTGGGGTCCTGCAAAGAGCATAACAAAACTTTCTGACACAGGAGTATGTCGCTCATAAATGAAACAGTCACAATATTGTTTCAAAGCTTTGATAAAGGTATCGTGCACCCAAAAATAAAACTATGACTTAGCAAAGAAATACAACAGCCATTAGTGTCATGTCAACTGGATAGCTTCTGTCAGCTTTTAGTAGATTTGGATTCATTTCACTGAAAGCAAGACCAGTGCAGGGCCACTCAATGTCTGTCTACATTATGCATTATTAACAGACCTTTCTGCTATCTCATACTGTTTCCTGTTTACATATCTATTTACTTCTAAATGCTTGTATTAAGTGAGCTATTTTGTAATAATGTGATCAAATTGCCCAACATTCTCATGCAAACATATAAATAGACAGCGAAGGCAGTGATGTGGTGGCAACTTAGTTGGATTAATTATCAGCTAATGCTCTGTGGGCATGGGTTTGAATCCCATTGTAGCAGCTGGTGAAATTTGTATTCAATGGAGATTTGGAATTCAAAGCCAATTGGCAAGTATCTAACTTTTGTGATTTGGTTCACTAGTGCCTTTTAGGTGAAGAAATCTATCATCATCACCTGATTTGGCCTACTTGCCTTTTGAAATGGCAATAGAAAACCACTCCGTTCAAGGGGCAATTAGGAATGGGCAACAAATGCTAGCTTAACCAATGACATTCCCCGCACTATGTACAAATAAAAAAGTAATTATCTGGCTTAGTAGATGACTAAAGATGTCAATATTCACATAAATATTTGTGTCAATAATGTCAACATGCTTATCAGCATGCGAAGTGGCTCCAAAACACGTTACTATTGACAAATTGTCATCTGCCCCTGTCTCCTGATGTGAATTTCAGGCTGACATTGCCTGCGCAGAGGAATAACAAAGCAATATTTGATTCCTTCCCTCAACAAAAGAACTGTGTCTGGCAGGACGACATTCAATAGCCAATGCTGTGGAAGTAGCTTGTCATTCATCAGTTTGGCATTTCTTTACTTTCTCATCTCGGTGAGCTTTCTCTTCATTTTCACTGTTCTACATCTGAAGCACAGTAATTCTTGATAGCTTGTATTGGCCTTTGGTAAATACAATCATATTGCTCTGGGACCAGTTGATTGATTTATCCACTGTTCTCACATCTCATACCTGGTGGAAATTTATATCTTTTGCCTAATATCTTAAGAAAATGGGTCTGCTCCATATCTTGCTGACTCATATCAAGATATTCGGAAATAGCAGAATTTGTTCTTGCTTATATTCCTCGATTCTAAATTGGATCTGTCAATAACGTCAAATATTTCCCCCGTTCGTTCAACAGAAGACACCAGTACACTTACTGGTTCTTTTGTAGGCTCTTAGTTGTTGAAGTAAATACTTACAATAAGAATAACTTGAATTTGTATGTCTTCATTTATGCAGAAATATATTCTGAGCCACTTTACAGAGATGTAGTCATCCAAAAAGAGACTTGGAGCCAAAGAATATATGAGGTGGGATGGCCCTGAGAGATGGTTTTAAGGAGGGTGAAATGTTTTTTTTGTTTATTCATTCATGGCATGCTAGGTAGCATTTATTGCCCATCCCTAATTGCCCAGAGGGCAGTTAAGAGTCAACCACATTGCTGTAGGTCTGGAGTCACACGTAGGTCAGACCAGGTAGGGATGGCAGTTTCCTTCCGAAAGGACATTACTGAACCATATGGGATTTTCCAACAATGGATTCACATTAGATTCTTAGTTCCAGATATTTATTGAATTCAAATTCCACCATCTGCTGTGGTGGGATTCGAATCCTGGTCCTTAGAATGTTATCTGGGTCTCTGGATTAACAGTCCAGTGATGATACCACCAGGCCATCGCCTCCCATGGGAAATGGGTGGGGCAATGGGGTTTTTGGAGGCACAGTGGGGGTAGAATTCTGGAGTGTGGGGCCTTAGAGGTTGAAGACATGGCAATAAAGTTAGCGTAGTGGTAATGGTCTGAGTCAGATGGTTGCAGACTTTAACAAGGTGGTGGCATTGGAAGATGTTTCAAAGCTTAAGAAAATTAAAACTATGAAAGGTTAAGTGGTTGGAATCCAATGTAGGTTAAAAGGATAGGACTAATGGAGACTAAATGAAAACGTTAAATTATGTTCAGTAATTTTCACACTTGAGCTAAACTTACAATGGTGATTGCCACGATGGAGACATTAGGTTAAATGCTGAAAGCCAAAATTTAATTAAAGTTTTATTTTGCAAAATAGGTGTTGCTGATTCATGAGATTCAGAATTTCCCCCGAACTTCCAGCCAGCCACCATCTCCAGCATCCATGTTGGCATGAATGTTGTAGACTTTTGCAGCATTGTGAAGCTCCTTTGTCAAGATGCCCTTTGAATGGATGAGAACCTGTGGCACAAGGTCCAGGCATGGCTGCAATGCCAATGTGACAAGCAGCTGCAGTTGTGTGGCTATGCCAACAGCTTCTGGCTTTTGCTCAGGGCTGCACCGTGCCAACAATTTTCTCATCTCATTTCTCACATGCTGTGGGTAAGTGAAGTGTGTTATATCATCAATTAGCCACGATGCTGTAGAATCTTCAATTGAAGGCTTAAAGCATGTAACTTATTGACTTTGCGATCCCTATCGTATTGAAAATCTGCATGTAATTTAAATAGTCAAAACAGTGTTTGTAACACATTTCTGGATTTTCCATACATGCTCCATGGGCAATACAACATCAGAATGACTGCGAGAAGCAGCCTCATCATTGCTAAGGATATTGATTATATACATGTCAGCATTCTGAGAGATCTGGACAAACTGGGCTGCAAAGGATAATTTTAAAAACTGAAATAAGAAGGTGAAAATTTGCAGAAGGTGAGCTTATGTACACGTCTTCAACAAAGGCTTAATTTTCTTTCTTGTTAGACAGTTCCTGGAGACCTAGATTGACTTTCTTCCACCTCTGTGTTGTGGATCCTGAGGTCAATCTGATGTTGCACAGAACATAGAACAGTATAGCACAGTACAGGCCCTTCAGCCGACGATGTTGTGCCAACCTATTATCCTACTAAGATCAAACTACCCTGCATACCCTACATTTTACTATCCTTCATGTGCCTATCCAAGAGTCGCTTAAAAGTCTCTAAAGTATCTGACATCTGGCATCCGCATACTCTGCCACAGGTTGGTGAGGCGGGCAGTGTTTGAAGGAGTGGCAGTACTGGATGTTTAGGTTTGCTCCTTCCACTGCCACACTGCCCCCACTTGGACCTGTTGGAGATGCTCAAGATAGTTGGCCCAGTGCAGCTGATTGATTATCCAGTGTCGTAATGCTGCAGGTGCCGGTGCCCCAGAGGGCAGTGATATCTGAGTGCCTATTCTACCTGTGACAATGCTGTCACTTTAAGAGGTTATTTGGTCCTGGTTTTTTTTAAGAAGAGATGTCGTAAAGCAGAGGTAATGATCCTGTCTCTAAGAAAGTAAACAATTTGTGAGGCCTTGGAACAATGGACACAGCCTGGGTGCGGCCAGCTCTCATTGACCAGGCTTTCTAGCTTTCATTTAGTTTTTAGGTTTAGTTTTAAGTAGAAGCCTTTGGGGTCTCTAAAATACCACTGGATTTGCACCATTTTGCAGATGCATCGAGTTTCTCTACAGGACATGCAGGAAACTATTCAACATAGAGATAGCAAGAACTGCAGATGCTGGAGTCAGAGATAACACAGCAGGCCCGGCAGCATTACAGGAGCAGGAAAGCTGACGTTTCAGGTCGGGACCCTTCTTCAGAAATGAGGAGGGGGAAGGGAGCTGGGAAATAATAAAGAGGACAGGTGGGGCTGAGGAAGGTAGGTGGGATAGTGATAGGTGAGTGCAGGTAGGGAGTCGTGGGGATTGGTCAGTGGGATGGGTGGGACAGATATATAGGACAGAAGATGGGCAGGTTGTGTCAGGTCCAGGAGACGGGACGAGAGGGAGAGTTGGATGAGGCCAGGGATGGGGAGATTTTAAAACTGGTGAATTCCACATTTAGGCCAATGAGCTGTAGGGTCCCGAGGCGGAATATGAGGTGTTGCTCCTCCAGTTTGCAGGTGGCATCATTGTGACACTGGGGGAGGCCCAGGATTGTCATGCCTCCCAGGATGTGGGAGGAGCAGTTAAAATGGTTGGCGACCGGAAGGTTTTGTCGTTTGTCGCGCACAGAGCGCAGATGCTCGACAAAACAGTCTCCGAGTCTATGCTTGGTCTCACCGATGTAGAGGAGGCCTCATTGGGAGCAGCGGATACAGTAGGCCAAGTTGACAGATATGCAGGTGAACCCCTGTCTAATATGGAAAGTTTGTTTTGTGCCTTGAATGGAGGTGAAGGGGGAGGTGTAGGGGCAGGTGTAGCACTTCTGCGGTTGCAGGGAAAAATGCCAGGAGTGGTGGGGTTAGTGGGGAGTGTGGAGTGGACAAGGGAGTCACGGAGAGAGCGGTCCCTACAAAAGGCAGATAGGGGTGGGGAGGGAAATATCTCTTTGGTTGTGGGGTCGGATTGTAGGTGGCAGAAGTGGCAGAGAATGATACATTGGATGTGGGGGTTGGTGGGGTGATATGTGAGGACAAAGGGGATTCTGTCTTTACTTTTGTTGGGGGGAGGGGATGTGAGGGCAGAGGTGCGGGAAATGCAAGAGATGCGGTTGAGGGCATTTTCAATCACTGGACGGGGGATGTTACGGTCCTTGAAAAATCTGGGATGTTCGGGAGTGGAATGCCCCATCTTGGGAGCAGACACGGTGGAGATGGAGGAACTGGTATGAGGGGATCACATTCTTGCAGGAAGGTGGGTGAGAGGAGGTGTAGCCCAGGTAGCTGTGGGCTTGAAATAGATGTTGGTTTCGAGGCAGTCACCAGAGATGGAGACAGATTGGTCCAGGATCGAGAGACAGGTATCAGAGCTGGTCCAGGTGAACTTGAGGTTGGGATGAAAAGGGGGTGGCTATGGGCACCCACATGGGTCCAAGCTATGCCTGCCTTTTCGTAGGATATGTGGAACAGTCCCTTTTCCGCTGTTACACGGGCACTATCTCCCACCTCTTCCTCCGCTACATCGATGACTGCATTGGCGCTGCCTCATGCTCCCACAAGGAGTTTGAACAGTTCATCAACTTTACTAACACCTTTCACTCCAACCTCAAGTTCACCTGGACCATCTCCGATACCTCCCTCTCCTTCCTGGACCTCTACGTCTCCATCTGTGGTGACTGCCTCCAAATTGACATCTATTTCAAACCCATTGACTCCCACAGCTACCTGGACTATACCTCCTCTCACCCACCTTCCCACAAGAATGTGATCCCCTACTCCCAATTCCTCCACCTCTGCCGCATCTGCTTCCAAGATGGAGTGTTCCACTCCCGCACATCCCAGATGTTCTACTTTTTCAAGGAGCATAATTTCCCCCCTCCAGTGATCGAAAATGCCCTCAGCCACATCTCTTGCATTCCCTGCACCTCTGCCCTCACATCCCCTCCCCCCAACAAAAATAAAGACAGAATCCCCCTTTGTCCTCACATATCACCCCACCAACCTCCGCATCCAGCGTATCATTCTCCGCCACTTCCGCCACCTACAATCCGACCCCACAACCAAAGAAATATTTCCCTCCCCACCCCTATCTGCCTTTTGTAGGGACCGCTCTCTCCGTGACTCCCTCGTCCGCTTCACACTCCCCACTAACCCCACCACTCCTGGCACCTTTCCCTGCAACCGCAGGAAGTGCTACACCTGCCCCTACACCTCCCACCTTACCTCCATTCAAGGCCCAAAACAAACCTTCCACATTAGACAGGGGTTCACCTGCACATCTGTCAATGTGGTCTACAGCATCCGCTGCTCCTGATGTGGCCTCCTCTACATCAGCGAGACCAAGTGTAGGCTTGGAGACCGTTTTGTACAGCATCTGCACACTGTACATGACAAACGACAACACCTTCCGGTCACCAACCATTTTATCTCCCCCTCCCACTCTCTGGGTGACATGTCCATCCTGGGCCTCCGCCAGTTTCACAATGACACCACCCGCAAACTGGAGGAGTAACACCTCATATTCCGCCTCAGGAGCCTACAGCCCGATGGCCTAAACATGGAACTCACCAGTTTTAAAATCTCCCCATCCCCGGCCTCATCCCATGACCAACCCTCCCTCTCATCCCCACCTCCTTGACTTGACACAACCAGTCCATCTTCTCTCCCACCTATCGGCCCCTCCCACCTCACTGACCAATCCCCACCACTCCCTACCTGCACCCACCTATCACCATTCTACCTACCTTCCCCAGACCCACCCCTCCTCTCTCTATTTATTTCAAAGCTCCCTTCCCCCTCCCCCATTTCTGAAGAAGGGTCCCGACCCGAAACATCAGCTTTTCTGCTCCTCTGACACTGCCTGGCCTGCTGTGTTCCTCCAACTATTCAACATACATTACCTGCAGTTCATTACAAAGGCCATTGCAAACTCTTTCAGGGCTGCAGTACGCAAATGTCACTTGCCCCTATTCACACTCAGAGGCCAAAACTGAAACCTCCATCAATACATTTGCAGAGACATATGAGAGGTTGGTTCAAGGCTAAATATCTACAATATGAAAGCTCCTCTACCAGCTTGCTCCACCAGGCAACAATTGCCCCAACTATCAAGAGTCTCCACAAGATGCTGCACAACACAAATACATTCTCATCCCTATAGAAACCATAAGACCATAACATACAGGAGCAGAAATACGCCCTTCGGCCCATTGAGTCTACTCTGCTATTCGATCACAGCCGATATGTTTCTCAAACCCATTCTCCTGCCTTCTCCCTGTAACCCTTTATCCCCTTACTAATCAAGAACCTATTTATGTCCGTCTTAAAGACACGCAATGACTTGGCCTCCAGTCTTCTGTAGCAATGAATTCCACAGATTCAACTACCTCAGTCTGAAGAAATTCCTCTTCATCTCAGTTCTAAAGGGTTGTTCCCTCAGTGTAAGGTTGTGCCCTTGTGTCCCAGTCTTTCCTACTAGTAGTAGAAACATCTTCTCCACGACCACTCTATCAGGGCCTCTCAGTATTTCCCATCATCCTTTGAAACTCCATCAAGTACAGACTCAGAGCGCTCAACCGCTCCTTATATGACAAGCCCTTCATCTCTGGGATCTCTTCTGGGCCCCCTCCAATGCCACTATGTCCTGCCTTAGATACGGGGCCCACAATGTTGCTCACAATATTCCAAATGTGGTCTGATGAAAGCCTTACACAGCCTCAGCAGTACATTCCTGCTCTTGTATTCCAGCCCTCTTGAAATGAATGCTAACATTATATTTGCCTTCCTATGTGTCAACTAAACCTGCATGTTAACTTTATGAGAATCCTGAGACTCCTAACTCCTTTTGCGCCTCAGATTTCCAAAGCCTTTTCCCAGTTTGAAAATTGTCTATGTCTCTGTCCTTCCCCACTAAAGCGCATAACCTGACACTGTTCCACATTACGTTCCATATGCCACTTCTTTGCCCACTCTCCTGGCCTGTCCAAGTCCATCTGTGGCATTCATGCTTTTTCAACACTACCTGTCCCTCTATCTATCGTTGTGTCATCTACAAATTTAGCAACAGTGCCCTCAGTTCCCTTATTTAGATCGTTAATGCATAATGTGAATAATTGTCCCAATACTGACCCCTGCAGAACTCTACTAGTCACTGGCTGCCATCTGAAAAAGACCCATTTATTCTCACTCCACTGTCCTTCTGAGAAAGAAAAGTAATAAGGAAGTCAGGGCAATGGTTTTCCAATTCTGATTCCAATCCTCAATCATACACTGGGAGTACATACTGGAAATTCAGGTGTGTACTTTATCTGACCTCTTAAAACATTACACATGGAAAATTCTCTGAATTGCTATTTTATACTCCTTGGTAGGAGTGCAAAGTCAAAACGGTACGTCAAAATTTGTTACGTAAGGAATGTTCAAGGCTGAGCTTCAGAAATAAAGTGACAAAATTCAAGAAAAGCAGAAAAAAATTGGCCATTGACTAATTTTTTGAGAATTACACAAATTCAGTGGAATATGTAATTTTCAGAGTGAAGCACCGGCAACAGGAGGAAAGGTGTTAAAGTTTACAGATAATGGGCTTAAGTACATAAATACACTGACTTGATATAATCTATGTGTATAAACAATACGATGAGGGACAATGTAACAAATAATTTTATGGCAACATGCAGGATTAAATTACAGTTGCAGGACAAAATGGATCATAAACAAAGTCACCACAGTCTCAGAGGACCATAGGGTTGCTCTCTCATTAGAGCTGACTGATGGTGGTTTACCCTGTGGGGCACCACGCCTCAGGCAAGGGGAGAGGTTGAGAAAGTGGAACCTTTATGGTACCCTCAGCTCGTACAGGAATGCATTGTTGGTGTCACTCTGTATTGCAAACTGGTTCTCCAGCCAACTGAGAGAACTGATGCCCAAGGATTATAAAGAAGACATGCATGTCAATAGAATTAGGCACATTGGTAAATTAAATTTGCACTTACAACATGATTTGTTTTTTTAATGTAAATTAGCCTGTAACTTGTGTGGGGCTGAATTGTCTTTGTAATAATATGAAAGTGGGTGTTGTCACACCTCAAACTTTGATGTGTTTCTGAATGTACACCTTTCCCTTCACTCCATACCAATTCATTGCATGAACCTTTACTTTCCTACTTATAAACTCAAGAGGTTCCAATTCCCAATCCACTCTGGATCATACACATTGTTGCATAGAAGAGGACAAACCATGAAATGGAATACAGTAATTTCTCTTAACTTGTGGTGGTTAGTGGACTGAAGTTTCAGTTAGGTCTGGAATAGTTCCCATTCCACTTGTACCTGAAACAGTGTAAATGGACAGAAGTATTGATTTCATTCCCTTTATGAATGCAACCTACGAAATTGGGTGTAATTAGTTACATGAATTGCAATTTAATCCTTATTTAAAACTAAACACATGTTTAATTAACTTGTTTCTGGTGTCTCTTAGAAAGCACTGACGATGGTCATAACAAATTGTTCAGAAAACAAAACATTTAATGTTAAGTTACTTATTGATTTAACCTGTTTACTTAGGCAATAATTAATTCTCCTGGCATTTAACAATTAAGCAGATTGTGTAAGAAGTAATCTTCCAATGCAAAAACACGTTCAAAGCGTAAATAAAACCTGAAGATTTTAGCCTGATTTTGGATTCTAAGTGTTCTTTGCAAGGAAAATTCATTGCTCTCCAATGCTCAATATTTCTGCCTACCTGATCATATGGGCTATATCAGGGCTTCCGAAAGTGGGGGACAGGATCCCAATCATGGTCAAGAGCTGAAATTTTGGGGTTACGAGCAGCGAGGGCAGTCTCTCTCCCCTTTCCTGTATTAAATCTTCTCCTCACATTCCCACAGTTCATCGAGGGGTTGTGCCAGTTTTCCAACCTTGACATGGGGCCATTAGTGGGACAAAGGTCGGGAAGCACGGGTTACATTGTGACTAGATGCAATGGAATCCCATGAGATAAAACATACCAATTCATAATAGGGTCACAGATACATTTTGAGATGAAACAATTTTGCATTTAATCCTGTGCGTTTAAATCATATATAGATGTAACAGAAACAGGCAAGAGTATATTAATTTGCAGTCATTAGGTCTGCTGAAGTGTAAGGGCTAATGAAGCAACAAATATTGTTGAAGCCAATGGAGTTGTAAGAAATTGCCTTCTCATCATGCTCAGCTATAAGATGTTACCTCTTGTTTGTCCCTCCACAGATGTTCCCTGACCTGATGATCGTCTCCAGCATTTTCTGTTTTTAATTTAGATTTACAGCATCTGCAGGATTTTATTTGTTCCTTGCCATCATTCTTTTTTAGAGTCTGCTGAAGTTACTTATTTACAGGATGAGGGCGTTGCTGCCAGGCCAGCATTTATTTCCCATCCCTATTTGCTGTGGGTATGGAGTCACATTTAGGCTAAACCTGGTGAGGATGGCAGATTTCCTTCCCTGAGGACATTAGCGAGCCAGATGGGTTTTTCTTACAATCGACAATGGTTTCACGGTCATCCAGATGTTTTAAAAAATTTAATTCAATTTCCACCATCTGCTGGCGGGATTTGAACCTGGGCCCCCAGACTATCTGGATTAATAGTCTCACGATAATACTGCTTCAGTTTCACTTGATCTTTAAACAGATTTAGTTCTTGCTACTATCGATATTACAGCTCAGTTGAAATACTGAGTATGTGGTTCATTATAGAATGTATCTGATTTGAATAGCTTGTGGCGTCAAAACACCTCTAGAGATATCAGGTCATAGGTATTGCTGCTTTAGCAACCAAGCATTTACAATTCATCACATTACATCATTCTACGAATGGAAATCCCCCTATCTGATATAGTGTGATATTGTGATGAGATTTCTTTTTATTCATTATGGGATGTGTGTATTGTTGGCTAAGACAGTATTTATTGCCCATCCCTAATTGGTCAGAGGTCAATTAAGAGTCAGCCATATTGCTGTGCGTCTGGAGTCACATGGAGACCAAACCAGGTAAGGACAGTATATTTCCTTCCCTAAAGGACTTCAGTGAACCAGATGGAATTTTACAACAATTGATAGTGGTTACATGGTTACCATTAGGTTATTACAGACTTAGTCCAGACTTTTTTTAATTGAGTTCAAATTTCACCATCTGCTCCAGTGGGATTTGAACCATGTCCCCAGATCTTTAGCCTGTGGTTCTGGATTATTTGTCTAATCAAACTGGCACTATGCCGCCACCTCCCCAGCTGTGGTATCTTAAAAGCCAGTGTTAAAATAATCATCTTATACAAATAAGATAGGCTGAATGAATGACATATGTTTTGATGTAAAAAAATTGACATTCAAAAGGAGAATTATTTGTGGGAAAGTATACACCAATTGCTGACAAATGGAGCGGAAACACTTCGATTCCACGTAATTGACTAATTAACCTAGATCATTCATTTGTAGGATTCTCAGAAAATCATTTTCTTCATACTGATCTAACTTCTTTTCTGAATTTGGAGGGACAAATGGAACATTGACGTTCCATCATAGCCTTGTTGGTTCTTGCTGCAATGCATCTGGACATAATACTTTGGCTTATTCCATTGTAGCAACCCTATGACGCCTAGGAAGACTTGGCCTGATAGTTAACAAGGTGTAGAGCTGGATGAACACAGCAGGCCAAGCAGCATCAGAGGAGCAGGAAAGCTGACGTTTCGGGCCTAGACTCTTCTTCAGAAAAAG
>NC_063361.1:26500726-26558678 GCF_021869965.1 Rhincodon typus | reverse complement strand
CTTCTTTTTCTGAAGAAGAGTCTAGGCCCGAAACGTCAGCTTTCCTGCTCCTCTGATGCTGCTTGGCCTGCTGTGTTCATCCAGCTCTACACCTTGTTATCTCAGATTCTCCAGCATCTGCAGTTCCTACTATCTGATAGTTGTTGTGACAGATAGCTGTGGGCAGTACACCTTGAGTCAATGGTGAGCTTTTTGAACGCAGCCAGTATTCACTTGGCCCATTAATTATCTCCCAGTAAACTTATTCTGCTGAGGTCTGTTGGCCAATCATGGTTGTACAGCTTTCCATGAGGGTACAGGCATCTCTCAAATGTCCAATGTTGTGGATTGCGTTTCCTGTTTTTTTCCCCACAGACAGCACAGTGGCTACCATGATTAAGGACTGGTTTGACAGTCAGTGGGATTTTTCTAAATATGACTGTGGTGATTGTATAATTTATGTACTTCATCAGCATGGAATACTGCTACTGCATTTAAGATAATAGATGTGCCCTCAAATAATTGGATTAATTGATATTTTTAAATTTGAAAGGTGTAATTATCTTGTTACATTAAATATATATCACAATATGACAAATGCTTTGCTTGGTGGTAAAATTACTGACACTCTGAATTAATATTTGTCTCATTATTTTTGACATTTCAGAAAGTAAGATGAAAACATCCACAACCATGAATTTTGGTTGCACTTGCAAAAACTAAATAGGTGTATTTAATTCAAAAGGGCACTTTATAGCGTAGTTGTTGTGTTATTTATTTGATGTACCTTCAAAGAAAAGTTCGGTCAATGAAAATGACCTTGTTTGTCAGTGAAGTGTCTTAGCAGAAGTGGTTAGCAAGCTGGATCTAATTGAAAATTGCAATGTGTTTTCCTAATTTTTCCCCAGAATACACTTTCACAGAACCAATGTGTACGAACGTGGAATTCCTAATCAGGTTATGTGTTATGACAGGTTTTCAGTGTAGCACAGTGAATCTCTTGGCTCAGTGATAATGAATGTTGCTGAGTAGTCTTTTAACAGACATGATGTCCCTTGATAGAGTACACCACCTATTAGAATATAGAAAAAAAAATCTGCTTCTAGTTTAGACTTCCAGCATCTGCACTATTTTATATTTGCACCTGTTTGAGACAACTGCCCAGGATGTCCTGAAAGAATGAGGTCAATATTCTGTTGATTCGATTCTATCTCTGATTCGATTTTAACCCCACTGCGAAGCCTCTTCTAAGGAAAGGATGAAGGGTCTAGGCCCGAAACGTCAGCCTCTCTGCTCCTATGATGCTGCTTGGCCTGCTGTGTTCATCCAGCCTTGCACCTTGTTGTCTCAATATTCTGTTGGATGTGTTTCAGGCACCCAACAGCTGACCATATAGAATCCCTACAGTGTGGAAGCAGGCCATTTGGACCTGCTGAATCCATACCTACCTATGAACAGCAACCTATCCAGACCCACCCCATCCCTGTAACCCTGCAGTTCCCACACCTAACCTGCACATCCTTGGACACTATAGGCAATTTAGCATGGCCAATACACCTAACGTGTACACTTTTGGACTGTGGGAGGAAACCAGACCACGCAGTAGAAACACACGCAGACATGGGGAGAATGTATAAATTCCACACAGACAGTCACCCAAGGGTGAAATCAAACCTGGGTGCCTGGTGCTGTGAGGCAGCAGTGCCAACCACTGAGCCACTGTGCTGCCAATATAGCTCTGCACTGGTCAATACACCTCTGAGTTGGCCAAGGACATGGGTGCATCAGGGATCAATTTCAACATCTTGCAGTTTTTGTTCACCAAACTGCACCTTGGAACCGTAGAAAAGTTACAGCAGAGAAACAGGCCACTTAGCCCATCGTCTCTGCTCCAATTGAATAAACGAGCTGCCCATTTTAACCCACTTTCCAGTACCTGGACCATGGCCCTGCTCATTATAGCCCTTCAGGACCTGATCCGGATTCCTTTTAAATGCGTTTAGGATGGAACACAAAACTGAGCAGTGAATTCCAGACACCCACCACCCTCTGGGTGAAATGGTCCTCCCTCATTTCCCCTTTAATCCTTCCACCAATCATCTTAAATTAGTACCCCTTAGTAATTGACCTCTCCGCTAGGGGAAAACCAATCTTCCCTGTCAACTTTTCCAGCTTCCTCATTAATTTCTACCCCCTCAATCACATTGTTCCCTCATTAATTTCTAGCCCCTCTATCGCATTATCCCTCAGCCTTCTCTTCTCTAAGAGAATCAACCTAGCCCTTTCTAGTCTTTCTTCACAGTAGCAATTTTCAAGTCATGATGACATATTTGTAAATATTATCTCACTTTGTTAGCTCATACATTTATCATGACAGCATGAGCCAGGATTGTCAGCTCCTGTGGTTCAACTGAGGAGCTAGCTCTTTGACTCCCTGGCACCTCCATCCCATTTCCTGGGATTTTTCACCCAGCTTCCAGGATCCCTGGTAGTGGGAAGTGAGGACTGGTTAATGTGTCTGGAGGCTTCCTTTCTTCTTATGCATTCATGGGATGTTGGCATTGCTTGCTGGGCCAGCATATTTCCCATCCTAAAGGACCAGAGGGCAGTTAAGAGTCAACCACATTGCTGTGGGCCTACAGTCACATGTTCATGTTGCCATGGACAAGTTGGGCTGAATGGTCCCCTTCTGTGCTGTACCATTTCTATGATTCTATGTAGGCCAGGCCAATTGAGAATGGCAGATTTCCTTCCTGAAAACACAACTGTGAACTAGATGGTGGTAACTGGCCTTGTTATATGGTCACTATTACTGTATTCCACATTTTTATTGAATTCAGATCTCACCATTTGCCTCGGTAGGATTCAAGTCCGTGTTCCCTCAAACTTACTGAAAACAAAAAATACTGGCAATCAAGTAGGTCAGGCAGCATCTTTGGAGAGAATGCAAGTTAACATTTTGATTCTTGATGATTCTTCATCAGAGCTGATATGAAGAGTAGAGGAGGCTGCATTTATGCAATGGTAGTGGGGTGGGGTGGAATCCATAAATGTAGTCTGTTGTTCTGGATTACTAGTCCAGTGAAATTACCTCCTGATGTGTGACCAGGGGGGCAGTACTTGAGATATAACAAGGTGTAGAGCTGGATGAACACAGCAGGCCAAGCAGCATCAGAGGAGCAGGAAGGCTGACGTTTCAGGCCTAGACCCTTCTTCAGAAAAGGTTACTGGAGGCAGCAGTACTTGAGGCAGATTCAGAGACCATTCCTTCCTGCCTCAGGCAGGTTGTCCTGTAGAGATAGTCACCTGCAAGGTCCCCTTTAAATTTAAAAACATTGGAGGGATGACACCTCCATTTTGAAGCACCCTCTCTGTTACTCAGCCCCTATTACAACCTGCAATCCCTTTCAAACTGGAAGGCATCTGATAAGACCTCCAGTTGAGAACCTGCCTTTGATTGGACAGTGAGGTGGGATCCTGGCCAGTTAAGGAGGGTGGACCCTGAAACTCACAAGGAATGACATGGGAATGGTCCTGATTTCTCCTTCTCATCTCTTGAGGGGAAAAAATCCTGCCCCATTACCTCACACGCCATTATGTTTAGCAGTTGGTCTTTTCTATGGTGTCACAGTCATCATACTTGGGAGGAAAGAAAATGGACATTTCAAATCAATTTGAATTTCTTAGTAAAATCCATCTGTCCTGGAGAAAAGTTGTACTCCAGCCAAGCAGCTGCCAAAATTGAATGCAACAACACTCACTTTATCGAGCTGACACCAGAATACATTATTCTAATCACGCTCACTATATCTTACTTCACTCTATAGTCCTATTAACATTAAGTGAGTTTGGATTGACTTGATGGCTAATAAACTCAGTTCACAGCAGTGAAACAGCAGATGTAAAATTTAGCAATCAGCTATGACAAAAAGTCAATAAACGGTAAAAATTTACTGAAACTTTATAGTTTTGCTTTTAATCACACTGCTCTTTTTTTTGTATGTGTATTTTAGTAACCTTTTGTTAATCTCTTGCCTGTGTTTTCACGAAAGAGGGCAAAATCTCAGATGCAATGGTTCCTGATGTAATGCTGCTGCATTTTGAACTTTGCATGGCATCGTCTGGGTTAGGCGGAGGCATTTGGCTTGAGACATTCAATTCTGTCACCATTGTGAGTTTTGCTGGTGATATGAGTCTGATGATAATACCACTTGCAGTCCTAACATAACCCAACCCCACAGAGTAAAACACCACCAGACAATTATTCAGCAAGTGTCATCACCCTAGTGTACCATAATATTTGAATGTTGAACACAGTCAGGTCAGCACGCATTGCATAATGCATGTAAGCATTATATTTGACTGCCAGCTGTTGAACGTTGGGAAGGGAATACCGTGCTGCAGATAACACAAGAATACATCTTCTCTCCAATACCTGCTGTTTTTATGTCTCTGCATCACGTAGTATCACAGAATTTCAACTGTAAGCACCTGACACTGCTGATATATTGCACAAAGGATACACTCGTGACTGTGCAGACATGAGCAATCTCAAAAGATGACTTTGTGCGTTAACCCTCATGTCGGAAGGAGGAAAATGATCTTGGATTTTTAAAATATATATTGCAAAGAAAGAAAACTGCGGTTTTGGCGATGGATTTTGATCAAACATGTGTTACTCTACTTTTCATTTCTGTAAAACTGAACCGCACCATTGCATAGGCTTGTGAAGAATGACACACATTTACACTAAACATGACGAGTGCATGTTGAAAGTCTCACCTATCTGCACAGACTTAAGTGCACACATTATTTTCTCAGGCAGGAAATGAGCTATTTTCCTCCAGCAGCCAAAGTATACTATGCTTTTTTGAAAAATTCTGAACTTCATGCGAGGAAACCAAAACTTAAAATGTCAACCTTATTCTGCACTAGACTCCATAATAATGGGGATAGAAAGAAAAGCTAATGCCTGAAATGTAACAAAAGAAATTTATTACAATTTCTGAACTGACATTGTACAAGTATACTTGCATTTTGGAGTATAATGATTCTGAATATTTATTGTGATAATTGTTGGCTCAGCATATTTCAAATATTAGAACTGCCTCAAAAGAACAACCAGTATTACAATCGATTTTCACAAATTAATTGAGAAAGTGAGTTTAAGACTATATTTTGAGCTTCTTGTAAATACTTATGCTGTAATTTTCCTCATCATACTATGGTTTTTTTTGTCATCTCTCTTCCCCCTCCAATCTCTATCTCCCCTGAGCTACCAAAAAGTATGTAAGCTTAAATTAATTACAGAAATACAAATGAAAGGCAAACATTCAACAAATGCCAGGCTTCCCCCACCACTGCATCCTGTTGCACTTTCTTACACCTGTCCTTGATGTTGGTGTTCTGAATCGGAAGAAATTGGCAGCCAGATGTGTCACACCAAGAACAGAAATTGGCCCGTCTTCCTTCAGTAAATTTTTCAGAATTTTAACATTAAAGGCTAAGGTTCCCATTGCTTCAATCTCTGATTGAGACTTCTCCCTGTCTTTTCCAGTCGTGAGGAAATATCAACACTGATTCTCCTCTTCTAGACTTCTCCCACACCTTACTTTCTGTTTCCTGAGTGTCAATTTTCTTCCATGAAAGGCAGAAGGCTATTTGTCCCATCGGACTGTCTCATTCAGGACACAATCAGCCCCATTCTGGATCCTGCCCTGTCCATTTGATCCCCTGGTCAATAGTGCAATGTAAATGCTGGCTGACCTCCTAAAGCTTGCCATGAAAACATCGGAATGGTCACTCATATTCTCACTTTCAATATTCTCCTGTAGGGCCTCAGCTCAGACAGGTGTGACAAGTGAGCCCATGCAAGGGATGAGCTGGAAGCCATTACTGTATAAACTCGTGGAGCATTTTGAACTTGGATGGAGTATCTGAGTACAATCTCCAAGAAACTGACAGCCCTGTTAGTGTGAATACAGCACCCAATTAGGCATTTGTAGGTCAGGAGTGGTGTTTGGGAGGGGAGGGGGCAGCGGAAGATTTGGAAGATCTATCATTGTTTTAGTTTCTGAAGCCCTGTGTTTGAACTTTGGAGAGATTTTCTTTTGATGGTTGAACTGCATAAAGCTTCACTGTTTAAACTGAGGTGACAAACAAAATGCCAGCCTCCAGAAAAACAATATGAAGAATACAATTGAAAGTATAAATGACTCAGTTGTAGCACTAATTGAGCAAGTGTACAGGGAACAGTGGCATTCCTTGTTGGCCCAGAGCTTCAGCTACAAGGGTAAGCAGCACAGAGTGCATACAAAAGAGGGAACATTACAGGCCAATGTGAACTCCCTCTCACACTACCTTGATTACTCAAGGCAAAATATGTTTGGAAATTACATAGCAATAACTCATATTTATAATTGTTCACTCAACCATTTGCTAAACTCAGACTGAGTTTGTGTTTCAAGTCAGTGATCTTTCTGAAAAGTTAAGTCTGTTTCTCTCTCCACAGAGGCTGCCTGCTCTACTCAGTATTTTCAACATTTTCTGTTATCATTATCACATGTTTTAGGGACATGCTTAGTGTACTTTTATTTTTTACATAGCACCTTTCGTAACCACTGCATGCCTCAAAGTGCTTTACAGGCAATGAAGTGCTTTTGGAAAGTAAACGCTTTAGCAAATGTAGGCAACAGTATCAGATCCACTGGTCACTGTCTCCCACTGACAGTAAACATGGCAGGAAACATTTCGCAGGCTACACTGCTCAGTAGAGAGCACCTTTGACAATGCAGCAAGAAGTGCCAACCCTCCAGAAGTGCCTTGGAAGATTAACTACACAGACAAGCAAGCCAGGAGGAAGACGAAGTGGACATAAAAAAAATTGTGATTGTTTTAATTTCCTTCAACCACTTTCATCGATACCTGTAAAGATGTTGGTGACGAGTTTAGAAAGCTATTTGACTGACATCCAAGTTGGTAACTATGAGCCTGTTTGCTTTTACGTTTGGCATGGGGAGGTGGCAGACTGTGAGGAGCAACGTGTCAAATAACCAAAGGTATGAATGAGGGGGTGGGAAACAATAGGTTAGGTTGAATGTTGAGGCCTCCAGGAATATATCCAACCACAGGTGGCAACCAGATAGCACTGCTTCAGAACTCTGCCTTGACTTGAAGTTAGTTTCAGATTCATTTTGGGTGAAAGCAGGACATACACATAGCATAATATGAGGGGAGGTGGCCAATACACCCACATCACTCCAATGGCTCCAGACAGCCGTCCTAACATGAAACGGGGAGATATTTTCAAGCAGCTGTTAGTGGGCATTACATTTGAAACAGCATGTCGTCACACTCAGGTTATTTTACCTTACTGAATAAAAGGCATTATATGGCTTGCAACTACATGACTCAAGATTATTATCTCATGCCTGACATCATGGCTGGATGTTAATCAAAGGCTGTTTAATGGTGAAAATGAACTACTCAGCATCAGGTAGGTTTCACATTTATATTGTTAAAAATAAGCACACATTTTTCCTTCAGTTCTATACAATCTACAGATCGAACGATACCTTTTCTACATTCTACTGATCATTTATTTACTGAAGAAAAGTATTTTAACTCCACCATGTGGTTTTACAATGACAGTTGTAAGGTTCCGTGGTTAACAACTTACACACAAGTCTGAAAGTAAAGGAATATGTACAGTTCACTTTCAGTCACATCTGGTTTACAATGTTAGTACAGACGGCTGCTGGTTTGGGTTGATGCTCGCTGAAACACTTCCAGCAGATAAGGTCACAACTGTCCATTCCCAGATCTCTCAAAGCTGCCACCAGACAATGTTAAACTGTCCTTTCGGTAGAAAGCCCTTAATAAAATCAATCTGTCGAGGCATTTGGAGGTACACTAATATCTGCTTTAAGTGATTATTAAACATCTTATGCCTGATTAACCAGATCAACAATGAGCCATGCTTCTAACTAGCTTGCTAATGTGTTACAGTAAAATGAGATTCCTAGAAGTGGTTTGCCTGTTTTAGCTTCTACCAAATATTTCTCTTTGTGTGTGTGTATGACGATGAGCACTTAAGTGCTGTAGTAGAATAAGCTCTGCGGAAATTGGCAATTCTCTATCATAGGGAGTGAACTCAGGCTGAATTCGCTTCAACCTCACTCAGCACTGAAAAGCCTGCACGCCTTTTGCAGAGTGTGGCAGCTATCTGTACAACCAGACGCTGAGTACCGCTGTAGCAGAGAAAAAAAAACATTTTAAAAAATGCCATTATCCTCTCTGCTTAAAGTTCCCGTTGCTTACTCACCGAGCAGCATTTTGGTTTTGAAGTTTCAAAAGGCTGGAAGTTGTTGGAATCCTGCTGTTTGCTCAAATCTTGGGAAATCAGCCAAAAAACAAAGACCTCCTTTCACAAGAATCCCTCTCGGCCGGCCAACTTAATTCCAAATGCTACCCAGTTACACCTTAAAACTCAGCGCTCCAGTGCTTACGCCTTCACAGTGTCCTCTCGCAGCGACTGGCTTCGCTTTAATCCAATCACAGGGGGGAAGAGGAGAAATGGACAGTTCTCACTGCAAAGGTCCCGCCGACAATACAGCAAAAATAAAACCCCCAGCCAGACAGCGGGGAGGGGAGGGAACACAAAGTGAGTGAACTTGCCATGATCGGTGTAAACGCAGGGTTCCGGTGCCTCTTCCTCAGGATCAGCTGCTTGGAAGCGGGAGGATAGCACAGGGGGAAAGCTGGGGGTGAACATCAGTCACATCCTAAGAGCCCCTCTCCTTTCTCCTGTTCGCATTAAGATGCACGGCAGCACTCTCGGAACTTAAATAGAGTTAGTCATCTTTCCCTCCCCAGAGCTACATCTCCCAGCCTGGGTGAGAGAGCATTTATTTATTTCCAACCCCAGGTATCAGAAGCTGCCTCTGAAAATAAAAAAAAGGGTGTCTTTGTGTGTGATGTGCACTGTCCAAAAGTACCCATCCTGGCTGCAGAACAGCCTGGCTTGTAGCTCGTTTCAGGGCTCTACAGTGAACAGATCATCCAGTGCCTCATCGTTCCCTGAATAGCTCTCGACACAGCATTGGGACCCCCCCCCCCCCTCACCAAACCCTCGTTCAAGCTCTTTTTTTTTCACAAAAATGATAATCTTTGACACAAACGCTAGCTCCACTTCATGTCTCGCCTGTTTTTTCCTCCTCCGTTGACGGTGAGGGATAAAAACGCAGCAGCTCGGATGTAAACACAAGATTTTTCACCGCCTTTAAATGACATAAACGCCCCCTCCCCATCCCGAAACATCTGCGGATGAATCTACTGTTTGACATTGTGCTGAATCAGCGATGCAAGGGACGGCTCCCTATCCGAAAGGATTGACTAGCTATTTAGTCATCCTCAATGAAAGAAAAACTTGCATTTATGTAGTGCCTTTCGTCACCACTGCGTGTCTCAAAGTGCATTACGGCCAACGAGGCGCCATCGAAATGCAGCTATCACGGCAACTAATTCGTGCACAGCAGTGAGTTAATAGCCAGATAACCTACCCTTGTGGTGCTGTTTGCGGGCTGCAGTATTGGCCCAAAACCATGGAGATAACTCATACAAACACAGAGAATGCAGGAGAAGCTCAGCAGCTCTGGCAGCATCTGTGGTCAGTGAAACAGAGTGAATGATTGGAGCCTGGCACGACTTCTTCAGAGTTTCTCCAGTGTTTGTTTCAGATTTCCTGCATCTGCACAATTTTGCCTTTAATGATTTTTTTCATACTAACCTATTTTTCTAATCCACCTATTCAGAGAATGTTATTACACAGCTGTGGAGCAGGTTGGACTTGAACCTGGGTCGCTTGATCCAGGGGTGGGGCAGCACTACTGCGCCAAAAAAACCTGATGTTATTCAATGGACATAACTCCCCTGCTCCTGTTCATAATTGTGCCACTGGGGCCTCTAGTATCCACAAGCTGACAGGCAGCTCACAATTGGTTTAGCCGCTGTTGGGATTAACCTAGGTCCAGGCAGGTTTCTTGCTGAGCAACATGTGAAGCAGCTGGTCACCCCTGAGGGGGATAATCAAAGGCACTCAAAAGTCTGATTGAGGGATGGGACGTTAGGGAGGGGGTGTGTGCTGAATGAGAGCCACTCCCTGCCCTTTGTTACCATTTCCTGACCTCTCTTTCTCCCTGCGACCCCCACCCTGTGAAATACACCCCTTCCCTCTATATCACTATAGAGTGGATGGGGAGAAACGGTTCCCGCTTGTAGAACAAGAGCGCATAGATTTAAAGTGACCTGCAAAAGAAGGAAAAGTGAAGGGAGAAAAATCTTTTTCACTCAGCCAGTACTTAGGGGACAGAATGCATTGCCTGGAAACGTGACGGAGGTAGGTTCCATTGAGGCATTGAAGAGGGCATTGGATGGTTATTCGGAGAAACATAATGTGCAGAGTTACAGAATTATTATGGCACAGGGGGAGGCCATTCGGTCCATTGAGATGCACTGGTTCTACGACTGAATGCCTTTTTCTCATATCCCTGCATACCATTATTATCTAAGTAACCATCCAATGCCTTCTTGAATGCTTCAAATGAACCTACCTGCACCGCATTTCCAGAGAGTGCATTCCAGAGCCTAAGTACTGAAAAGGTGTTTTTTTTACATTACAGTTGCTTTGTTTGCAAATCACTTTAAATCGATGCTCTCTAGTTTTTGTTCCTTTTACCAGTGGGAACAGCTTCTCCCTATCTACTGTAACCAGCCCTTCTCATGATTCTGAAAACCTTTATCAAGTCTTCTCTCAGGCTTCTTCTCTCCAAAGGGAACAGCCCCAACTTCTCCAACCTATCCTCATCACTGAAGCTTCTCATTCCTGGAACCATGTTTGTAATCTTAAGGGCAAGAATGTGTGAAAAAAGCTGGAGATTGACGCTAGCTAATGAATCATATATCATAGAATCCCTACAGGAAACAGGCCATTTGGCCCAACAAGTCCACACTGACCCTCCAAACAGCATTGCACCCAGACCCATCACCCTGCATTTTCTATGGCTAATCCACATACCCCTGGACACTATGAGCAAATTAGCATGGCCAATCCACCGAACCTGCATATCTTTAGACTGTGGGAGGAAACTGGAGCATCCAGAGGAAACCCACACAAACACGGGGAGAATGTGCAAACTCCAAACAGCCTGACGTGGAATCGAACGTGGGTTCCTGGTGCTGTGAAGCAGCAGTGCTAACCACTGAGCCACTGATGCTTATGTAATGAGCCAGTGCCGGCATGATGGGCCCAACGGCCTCCTTCTGTGCCGTAACATTTCTGTGATCCTGTGATACTTACCTGTGGTGAGGGTCACACCTTGATCCAGTGACCCCAGAGCCTGTCATTCCTGCACCAGCCACCAGCGCTGCTGAGCACTAGAGCCTCTGATTGGCAGCACTCAGTAGGTGAGACTTCAGCTCCTGGCATCTTCATCTCAGGAGATGCCTTGCTGCTGGTCCCACCACTGCTTTATTGACTTGTGGGCCTTTCCAAAAAGAGGCAGAATGGGTCTCTCACTGACACTGTAGACCCCTGACACCTCAATAAGTTTTTTCCCTTTGTCTGGGGGTGTGTGTGTGTGTGTGTGTATTTGGCTGCTCCTCTAGGGTGCGGCTCACTTTAATTCGGAGTTCAGTTATGATGTTCACACCCTAAGCTAGAAAATGGTGCATAGTGAGCCAGTGAGGCAGTGCTGAGTGAGGCCAGTTAAGGAATCTTACAATTAAAATCATCAGAACTCAGAGGCACCAAACCTGCTTACCGATTGACACAAAAACCACCCAAAATGGTACTATTACATACTTGTCAGTAAGACTTAACCATTTCAGAATCATCTTAGAGGACTTGCTGTCCTTCACATGGATGTACATTAGCACTGGTGTGTTCCCCATTTTGTATGGCACCATGATAATGTGGAGTAACTCAGAATTTCAACATCTGTTACACTAACCAGCTGGACAAAGTCAGAAGTCATATGGCACCAGGTTATAGTCCAACAGGTTTATTTGGAATCACACAAGCTTTTGGAGCACAGCGCCTTCATCAGGTGCAGTGAGAGAACAGGACACACAGAGGTGAGAGGCAGAGAGATCAAGGGCTAGAGATCAAAAGATCATACAACTGGTGTGAGTGAAGTGTCAGGTAAGAGGGTTGGACAGTGAGTAAAGTGTTAATAAAATCACTGTTAGTGCTGTGCTGTCACCTTTTGTATATTCCTATGACTCTGCTTGATTGCCATGACAGCTCAGGCTCTGACATTGACTTTATTAACACTTTACACACTGTCTAACACTCTTGGTCCCCTGCAGGGACGTATTATCTGACACTCCACTCACACCAGTTGTATGATCTTTTGATCTCTCAGCCCTTGATCTCTCTGCCTATAAACTCCGTGTCTGTGCGCCCTGCTCTCTCACTGTACCTGAAGAAGGGGCTGTACGCCAAAAGCCTGTGTGTTTCCAAATAGACCGGTTGGACTATAACTTGGTGTCACATGACTTCTGACTTTGTCCACCCCAGTCCAACATCAGCACCTCCACATCATAACCAGCTGGAAATCTCCTTCAATCTTAGGCAGAGTGCACTCAAAAATGGGTGGTTGATTGCAATGAGAGTATTGTCATGTAAAACCATCCTATCATTATTTACCATATATTCTCTGCTGTTTTATGCGGCACAAGATCACCTGATACATAAAACATTTGAAATGCTTTTGTTACACCTCAGGCATTGCTCTTTGTCACAAATGCAAATTTACAACAGACTTGAAAGGCAGGGGATAGAAAGCCTTTGACTTGGAACAAGCAGTTGTTAACAAAGTAAATATTGCTCTCTAACTGACCTACATTACACCCAAAGGCTTAACCTGTAATAACTTCAGTGCCTGTCTATTTACAGCAATGAAGGCTTTATAGTTTTAAAGGTGTAGGCTAGATTACACTTAGTTCCATCTTCAGATCCAGGTTAATACAGATGTGGTATATGGTGCAACACTTTCTGGTCTTGTGTATCAGTCAACTTTCTGTGCAATGTCTGATCCTGAATGGCGTGGTTCTTGTTTACTACAGTGCCATCAAAGCATAAATGCAGTTCACATATTGATGTAACGCAGAAAATGGATGGAACCGATCCATGACATGACTGACAAAAAGCAAAAACACTACACGTTGTATTGATAATGAATTCAAGCCTCATGGATATAATATTTGCAATGCTAATTAACTGCTAATTTGCGACGCATATCTGAAATAAAGAAGTGTTGAGATTAAACTCAGGCTAGTTAGGAATGAAATCTGGGGAAAAATATCATGCAAAAGGTAGTGGAATCCACAACATTCTTCCTGAAGCATTATTAGGCATTTTATATTTTTAAGATTGAGGCTGATAAAATTTTGTATCAAGGAATAAGGGATGAAAGTGGATGAATTATTTTGTGGAATGAATCAGCTATGATCTAACTGAAAGGCATAACAGTCTTAAGGGGTTGAATAACCTACTGCAGTTCTTATAGATTTAGACTGAAGTGTGGCGCACCAGGGACACAGGCAGAAACACAGGCTGTGGCACTGCTTGTAGCCCTGATCGCAGACTCCGACTTGAGCCCAGTCCTGACGCCAGGAGAACAGCGGTGTGCCTGACTTGAGGACTGAAGGCTCTCCTATAGCCCCAGACTCCATTCACTGAGCCCTGACTTAGAACCCATCCTAAACCCTGGTGGTCTATATATGGAAAACTTTATAATTTGTACTATTTCTATTATTTCTCCTCCTAAATAACCAGTTTCGTTAATAAATGCAATGTTTCTTTTTGTTTAAGTATCAACAGGCAGACTTTTGTTCACATAGGTTCTCTGACCGTTGCATCATCCACAGTCCTAACATTGTTCTTGCAAGGGTCTCCAAGTCTGCTGATTGGTGGCTGGTGCCAGTTTGGTGCATATCCTTTTAAATGAAAAATAACATTTGGAGAAAGGGGTTTCTGCACTGTAGCTTATGCATTGTGACTTGCCATGATATTGTGACCTCTGATGTCACTGCCTTGCTGTTTAGAGGCATGAAGATAGAAGCTATTAAAGCCAACACATGGACGAAAGAATCCCAAAGTTTTCTTGTCTTGTTGAGGTTTGGATTGTAAAGTTGGGAAATGTAGAATAAGGGGGTAAATAGTTATTAGAGACCACTTGGAACTAGGACCTGAGGGAAGAAGGTTCTAATGGAGTCCTTCTCAGACATGATTCTGTCCACAGGCTAAATGGTTAATAAATATTCATTAGTTTGCACTTCATAGTTTCCAGTCCTCACCTGTCAAAAACATAGAAAATGCATGGCATGATATTTATACAGGAAAAAAGCTGGAAGAAAGCCTATCGAAGTCTACTAGGGCAGCATGGTGGCTCAATCATTAGCACCACTACCTCACAGCGCCAGGGACCCAGGTTCAACCCCACCCTCGGGCGATTGTCTGTGTGGAGTTTGCACGTTCTCCCTGTGTCTGTGTGGGTTTCCTCCGGGTGCTCCCGTTTCCTCCCACAGTCCAATGATGTGCAGGTTAGGGTGGGTTGGCTGTGCTAAATTGCCCATAGTGTTCAGGGACATGCGGGCTAGGTGGACTAGCCACAGGAAATACAGGGATAGAGTGGGTCTGGGTGGGATGCCCTCTTAAGGGTTGGTGTGGACTTGCTGGGCTGAATGGCCTCCTTCTACAATGTAGGGATTCTATTTGGAAGTTGATGATATCCTCATTTACTATGGTCTTGGACCCTTTAACCATAAATGATTGAATTCCCACACATGAAACAAAAACATAGACGTTTTAACCTCTACACTTCACAGGAGAAATATATGTAAAATAAATTGTAATTAAATGCATGTCTAATGACAACTGCATAATCACTGACAATTGTCATAAAACCTATCTGGTTCACTAATGTTCTTTTGGGACAAAAATCTGCCATCTTAACCTGGTCCGGCCTATATGTGATTCCAGACCCACAGCAATGTGGTTGACTCTTAACTGCTCTGTGAAATAGCCAAGCAAGTCACTCAGTTCAAAGGCAATTAGGGATAGGCAATAAACATTGGTCTAAGCTGCAATGCACACATCGAATGAATAAAAATACCAGCTTAACGAGTTGGTAATCACTTATTCTCATTCTACAGCCTGTCAAAGTTTCATGGAAAGTTTGCTAGAATAAATAAAAACAAATCATATGGAGAAACTGACTGCATTTTGGGAAATGCTGGGATTTTCTTCTTAAGGAAGACATGGAGCCATTGTGGCCCCTAGACCAATAGCCTAAATCTGTGTGTAACCCTGCTGCCTCACAGGAAATAGCTGAGGTCCTTCCAAAAATAGCTGTAACTGGGATGACTGTAGTAAAGGTTTACTGATGGAGAAACGTCTGCCAAAGACAAAACTTCCTTTAACAATTAAAAGGATAGAAGACCAACCGCAAGCCTGACAAACATTAAACCTCCAGCTGTGAAAGTGCCTCCACTGTACAGAGTAGTGTCTACTGAGACGACTTGTGCTGTATATCTTGGCACTGTGTCCTGCATTGATTCAGCAGATTCTGCTAAGTCATTGCATTTAAAAGCATAAGATATTAATGGCTGTTCTAAGTATTGAAATATGGCTGTGTTGTTGCATTCCTAGTGCAGTCATATATAATTGCAATATTTTGTACAGTTTCACAACTCTCCCAGTAAGGCAAAGAAATCATTCAGTAATTCAAAGCTTAATGTACATGCAGTTTTCTGTCACTCAGTGGTTTGCAGTATTTTGTTTAATCAATGAGCCTGCACTTTTTGGAATTACATTATCAGCACTTAGTGCAGGCATATACACTGACACAACCATAGAGGGTCAGATGGTCCTCAATAACATAAACCACTGTTACTTGGGGAGCTTACATTCCTTTAGTTGCTGCTGGGCTTGTTTGTGAGCAGATACCAGAATGGCCACAGAGATATTTGATGTGGAAACACTAATATTACCAGCCTGAAGACCATAAATCAGACACACCAACAAAACCAACCATTCAGACTCCACTGTGTCAGACATGACTGAGTGAAAGGTCTGCTGCCACTTGGTAATCCATTCCAAAGGCTTCAGAACAAAATTCTAAGCTGACACTGGTGTGTTGTACTGTCAGAGGTGCTATCATTTGGGTGAAATTTTAAATTAAGGTCCTGTCTACCCTGCCATGTGAAGGTAAAAGATTGTCTGGCACAATTTGGAGAAGAGTTCTCGCAAGTAACTTGACCTGACCGATATTTATTCCGGAATAAACACTGCCATAAATTGACGATCACGTTGCTTTTTCTGGGACTTTGCTGTGTGCAAATTGGCTGATTCACCGTCTACATTGCAACGGTGACTGTACTTCCTTGTCTGCAAATGTTTTGGGAACTACCTGTGGTCATGAAAGTTGCAATGCAATCCAAGTCATCCTTTCTACAAAGCAATCTCTAAAGAACTTCTACAACCTGCAGGAAGCCTAGTGGTTAGGATAATCGGCCATGGACAACCGATCATGAACTCGCATTCCCAATCTGGCAACTGGCATTTAATACATTTCGGACATGGGCCTGCACCAGATAAAGAACAACAAATACTTCTGTGTTAAATTGTTCATTAATGTCTTTCAGGAAAGAAATCTGCCATCTCTACTTCACTGACCTCCAGATGATCCTAGTTCTTCACTGGTAATTCTGTCTGACCTCACCATTGACCAGAAGCTGAATTGGACCAGGCAGTGCAACACTGAGGCTACAAGAGGAGGTTAGACTGTGGGTACACTGCTCATATCCTGGTCCCTTTGTCACTCCACCATCTACAAGGCTGAAGTCAGAAGAGTGACAAAATATCCACCACTCACCTGGATGAGTGCAGTCATGTGTTCGAGAAACTCAACATCATCCAGGACAGTTTTCTTGATTGGTGCCCTTGAAATTGATTACGAGATACATCTGCCTCTGCCATCGGTAAACCGAATGACTGGATATGGAGCTGTAACTCATATGACCATAAGACCATAAGATATAGGAGCACAATTAGGCCATTCTGCCCATCAATTCTGCTCCACCATTTGATTATGGCTTTTACATTTCTCAAAACTGTTCTCCCGCCTTCTCCCCGTAACCCTTGATTCCCTTACGAAATAAGAACCTATCTATCTCTGTCTTACATACCCTCAATGACTTGGCCTCTACAGCCCTCTGTGACAATGGGTTCCACAGAGTCAGCACCCTCTGGTTGAAGAAATTCCACTTCATCTCAGTTCTGAAGGGTTGTCCCTTCACCCTGAGGCTGTGCTCTCATGTCCTAGTCTTTTCTACTAGTGGAAACATCTTCTTCACATCCAGTCTATCTAGGCCTCTCAGTATCCTGTAAGTTTCAATCAGATTCTCCTCTCATCCTTCCCAACTCCATCGAGTACAGACTCAAGAGTCCTCAACCACTCCTCATATTACAAGCCCTTCATCCCCAGGATCATTCTTGTAAACCTCCTGTGGACCCTCTCCAATGCCAACTTATCAAGGTCATTTTGATAACAATGGACAGAAGTGTTATCTATACCAATAAGCTGAAGTAATGTTAGGAAATCATCATCACTTCCAAGTTCCTTCTCTGCATATATACCATCCTAATTTTGAACAACCATCATACTTCTTCAATGTTACCATTTTATATAGTAGCTCCTGAACTTATGCAGCCTTAATCTAGAGATTTAACATTGGTTCACATGGAATTCATTGTCCCAGTGACTTTAAGTTTTCCTGCTTCCCAGTTAGTTGAGCATTCCACTGTTGCCCTTCATATTCTCTATGCTCCCACTGGCTGACCCTCACACATACTGCTACTGAGTCTATCAGCAATAAATGTTGGAAAGGGAAGCATCACTAATTTCTTCCCACCTCCAAACATGACCTCTTACTTTCCAACATTAAATTCCTTCTGCCAAGATTTTGCCCACTCATTCAACTTATCTACATCCCTTGGAAGATTCCTTATGCCCTCATCACAACATGTCTGCTTACCTATTTTTGTGTCATTAGCAAATTTAGATACATTCCATTCTGCCTCCTTCTCCAAGTCATTAATATAGACAGTAAATAACTGAGACCCTAAGACTGATCCTTGTGGCACTCCACTGGTTACATCTTTCCAACCTGAAAAAGAGCCATTAATCCTCACTCTCTGCTGTGTTTAGCTAATTCTCTTTTCATTACTGTAAATAGTATGAGCTCCTATCCATATGCACCAGTCCCCTTTTATCTACTCTGCTTGTTATATCCTCAAAGAACTCGAGCAAATTTGACAGACACGATTTCCATTTCACAAAACAATGTTGACTCTTTTTGATTGTGTTAAGCTTTTCTAAATGTCCTGTGCTTGTCCTGTTTTTAGCTTTCTTCTTATTTTTTTCTCAGGAGACAGTTTTGCCTTCTACAGACACAACCAGGTATCCTGAAAAAACAACACAAAATGTTGCTAGACAACCCTCAGCACATAGTTCCCATCATTTCCAAACCAAGTTTGTTCGGCAATTAAACAAATAAGCCTCAACTCTTATCTTTCTTAAAAGCTTTACTTGTCTGCTTTCCAAAATTACTTGACTTTTCAGTCATTTGCAGCTTACATTACTCTTGACCCATTCCAAGAAATGACATGTCCCTTCAAAACCATGGTAAACCCTTGTTAATTGAGAATATCCACATATTCCCATATTCCAGATCCTCGTGGTCCTTAAATATAAACTTGTATTCCCAACACAATGATATTGTATTATTATGCTTACCAGTTACAATAATATTGATTTTTACTACTTTTAAAGTTAGCACTTTATGTGTGGTTTTATGAATTGGATAATATACTATTTTAGCATGGCAGGATGATTAGACACTAAGACATAGCATGCATCATTGTTTTGTTAAGTTGGTGCTGCATGTATCTTGCTTGCCCCTTTAAGGCTAAGAAACCCAATTGCTATAGGAGAAGCAGCCTGAGCTCAGAGTTAAACTGTTAGTTGGTGAGGGAAGTTTGCAGATTGGGAATTGTCTATAAATGCCTGCATCCAAGTCAGAAAAAAACATCTTTGGATACTTTGAAATGGTAATCCTTACAATCTCAATATTTTATGTGATTAATTGGTTCTGTATGACATGGATAACAGAAATTACCATCGTGTAGTTTATAGCTGCTGTTAGGTTGACTGGAGCAGAATGTCTCTCACTAATCTGACTACAACACAAGGTCTGAATTTTTATTTTTTTTCTGGAAAGTCCGGTGTGAATCCATGCTGAATAGTGACAGTACATAAGCTGTGAATGTTTTACAGACTTTTGCTGGATCATGCTGAAGGCCTGCACTGATAACATTTCATACATGCACTTTCAAAAATGGGATATCAGTGATCATAAAAGTTGTGTGGACTGACTTGGGAAAACATTGATGACATTCTGAAATTTTTCATCTATCTTGAACATAAAATGGAGGACTCAAATGTAAGACCAAAATAAGCCGCAGTCATTTCTGTAATGGCACTTCTAACATCAGTTACATAAGACTAAAATCCTTTTCTATTTATGTACCTGAAATAACTGCACAGAGGCTGGGTCACATCACCAAGTCACCCTTTATTTACCAGTGCACAGTATACTTGCTGTGGTCAGCCAGCTTGGAGTCAGTCCTCAACTGAGGAGATTCAAAACTCCTGGTTATATTGATCAGCCAAGGCTTTCCTGATTGGCTCAGGTTAACAATCTTGATCACGAACCTCATAGTCAATGGGTCCACCTGGTCCCAATCACTACAGTACCTAAAGTGATTACCTTGATTTTCAATAGTGTCCTGGACCTTTTAGAAATGTAGTAGTGACATAAAATCATTGAGTTTCTACTCATTGCTGCTGCTTAGTTTTCGGAATCAAAATGTGATTGTGTGCTTTTTCAGGCAATGTAAAATCAGTTCCATGAACTTCACAGATGAACAAAAAGAGACTGTCACACCAAAGTTAAAAGCTGCAGTCATCTTCATAGTTACTGTAAGTGCAAGTCAAACTTACAGTTAGAGATTCTGAAATCAGTCTGCAATACTTCATATAGGTCAGGCCAGACTTAATCTCGAACACGCCATCCTAGGTGAAAGTCAAATGGTTCAATGCTGGCGTAACATCTTTTGCAGAAGAGGTAACATTTGCAGCTCCTGATCTGTTCTTATTTCTTGGTAGTTTATAGTTATATCAAATAAGATCTAGGCTTCACCTGAAGTGCTTGCTATAAAATAGAGCAAAAGTTGTCCTTCTAAAATAACAGTTTAACAATCTGGTGAGATTGAATCCCAATTCCATTTGAATGAAAGCTCACTAATGGCTAATATTGGAAACTGTCACTGAACGTAGCTACAAATTTTAAGTCTTTCTGTCCTTTCATTGTATCTCACCTCTTATG
The DNA here is from genome assembly GCF_021869965.1 of Rhincodon typus. Lineage (NCBI taxonomy): Eukaryota > Metazoa > Chordata > Chondrichthyes > Orectolobiformes > Rhincodontidae > Rhincodon > Rhincodon typus. The sequence goes on along the minus strand of NC_063361.1, from coordinate 26,538,188 downwards.
GCCCTCTTTTGATTGGCATTTGAAAATTGCTTCAATTTCTTGCAAATCAAAATTTCCACAGGCAGTTTAACCAAATATAACCACTGGTGGAAATGAGGACCATTTAATAAAGGTAATGCTTACTGAAAAATTGAATTGACAAGTTCATCATTTACTCTGGTAGAAACCAAGCTGAACCAATATTCGAAGTGCATATTTATTGCTTAGAAAATGAAGTATTAACCTCCAACCACTGCACAAGAGAACTTAACTGGTAAGTAACCCAAAAAAAGTAACTTAAGTGATACTTCAACAAATTAAAGTTATTAACAAATGTCAATTGATATGTCATTTCAGAGGAAACCTGGGTTGAATCGCAATTTTTAACATGAATAATAAATTCAAATGTTGACTCAAAACATTTTTAATTTAACAAATTGATAACTTTTGAAAATCGTCAAAATGCATAAGTAACATTGCAAAATCCAAAGCTATATTTCCATAAGTACTAACTTTTGACTGTCCACCAAGATAATAGGTTCAAAGTCTTGGGTTTTTTTAAGTACTGCTGCTTAATAATGATAAAATATGAACTATCAATCTTTGACTTCCATCATCTGATTTCAAAACCTTTACATGTCCTATACATGTAATAGCTATGTGCTAAAAAAAATCTTTGTTCCAGCCAATACAGGGAGAATTAAATGATGGGGAGCTGATTCACTTCTCCTCACCTGTTCACAACAGACAGCTTGTCTTTCAGTACATTTACTTGCATTTGGAAAAGAATGGACTCATTAGGGATAGTCGGCATGGCTTTGTGCAGGGCAGCTCTTGTCTTACAAATTTGATTGAGTTTTTTCAGGAAGTGACAAAGATGATTGACGAGGGTAGAGCAATGGGTGTTGTCTACATGGACTTTGCTAAAGCATTTGACAAGGTTCCTCGTGGTAAATTGGTCCAGCAGATTAAGTCACATGGGATCCACAGTGAGTTGGTAAGGTGGATACAAAATTGGCTTGATCATAGAAGACAGAGAGTAGTAGTGGAGGTGTGTTTTTCTGACTGGAGGTCTGTGAGCAGTGGTGTTGTGCAAAGATCAGTGCTGGAACCTCTGTTGTTTGTAATATATATTAATGATTAGGATGAAAATATAGGTGGTCTGATTAATTGGAGGAGTGTGGATAGTGAGACAGGTTGTCAAAGTATACAGCAGGATATAGATCAATAGGAAAGTTGGACAGCAAACTGGCAGATGGAGATTAATCTGGACAGTGTGATGTGATGCATTTTGGGACCTTAAATGCAAAAGGAAAGTATAGAGTCAATGGCTGGACCCTTAGGAGCATTGATATACAGAGGGATCTTGGGATGTAAGTCCATAGCTCCCTGCAAGTGGCAACACAAATAGATAAGGTGGTAAAGAAGACATACAGCATGCTTGCCTTCATTGTTTGGTGCATTGAAATAGAGTTGGCAAGTCATGTTGTAACTGTATAAGCCTACTTTTGGAATAGTGTGTGCAGTTCTAGTCTGAACTATAAGAAGGATGTGGAAGCTTTGAGAAGGTGCAAAAGAGGTCTACCAGAATGTTGCCTGCTTTGGAATATATTAGCCATAAGGAGAGGTTGAGCAAATTTAGACTGTTCTCACTAAAGTGTCAGAGGCTGAGGGGTGACCTGATAGAAGTAAATAAAATGATGAGAGGCATGGATAGGGTAAATAGTCAGAGTCTTTTTCCCAGGGTGGAAATGTCAAATACAGGGGCTATGGGTTTAAGGTGAGAGGGAGAAAGTTTGAAGGAGATATACAAGACAAATTTTTTTTTACAGAAGGTAGTAGGTAGCTGGAACACACTGCCAGCGGTGGTGGTAGAAGCAGATACAATAGCAACATTTAAAAGGTATTTAGTCAGACACGTGACCAGGCAGGGACTAGATGGATACAGACCATGTGCAGGCAGATGGGGTTAGTTTATAATGGCATCGTGGTCAGTACAGATATGATGGGCTGAAGGACCTGTTCCTGTGCATTACTGTTCTATCGTCTATGTTCACAGTGGTCAGGTTAACTATTATGAATTAATTGCCACCCATATTTTAGTAAATGCCTCATTTATAAGTTGTTACAAATTTTTTGAAAGCTTTGGTGGCCCTGTTTCCAAAATGCAATTTAGAAAACAACCAAAAATTTTCAGCTCTATGAGAACCTAAATGTTCAGAATGGTTAAGGAAACATGAACAATTCAAAAATCACTAAAATTCCACACACATCCGAGGAATGTAAATTCAGCAGCGCCTTATTGGAGGCATACTTTCAAAAAAACTTTACGCTTGCTTCTGGAATTCCCAAGTGTTCCATGTCAGAGTCAACAGCTTTAAGGGTCGGATTTGCCATTTGTTTCAGAAACTGTTTTCTTTTATCGCTGGTAGTAGTGTTGGTTTACACTATTGTGCAAAGTGCCCTTTTTTTGTTCCCTGAGGCAGTGCAGCAGAAACTGAGACAAATTCATATTGATCGAGGAGGAGTAGCTGAAGTTTGTCTTGCATGGCAAGCGCATCATTGAAAATGTAATTGGAACATTTTACACTATACCTCAGCAGAATTGTCAATAGTAGATCAGCTCGAAGAAAACATTACTTTTTATAAGTCTCCCTTGCCTTCAATGTGTACATTTCTGCAACCTCTGGGTACCTCCCCAGTCAATGTACCTCATGTGATGACACAGTGGCTCAGCGGTTAGCACTGCTGCCGCATACTGCCTGGTTCCTGGGATTGATTCCACCCTCGGGTAACTGTCTCTGTGGACTTTGCACATTCTCCTTGTGTCTGTATGGGTTTCCTCTGGTTGCTCTGGTTTCATCCCAAAGACTAAAGATCTGCAGGTTGGGTGGATTGGCCATACTAAATTACCCTGTAGGTGGGTTAGCCATGGGAAATGTAGGGTTTCTGGGTGGGACCCTCTTTCACTAATATTTTCATCCTAATCATCGATATACGTTACAACCAACAGAGGTTCCAGCACTGATCCTTGCAGAACACCACTGGTCACGGACCTCCAGTCAGAAAAACACACCTCCACAACTACTCTCTGTCTTCTATGATCCTTCGGAGGGTTGGGATGGGCCATATGGCCTGTTTCCACACTGTAGGGATTTTATGATCTATGACAATGTAATCCTGGAGACAGTGAGCAGAATGTTACCATCTCGGAAGCAGTGGCAATTTAGTTAGGCATGATGGTGATATCCCCAGAATTCTGCACCCCTCTTGCCTCCACCTGAGCTAAGGACTGGGTAGGAAGATCCTTGGTCCAAAATTCAAATTGACCAGATATCAAATAAGCTTAAAAACCACCTGAAGTATAAAGGAAAGTAGACCATCTACAAAACTTTGTTTTCAACCATGTCCAAAAAGTAGTTTCAGTAAAGGTTAAGAGATTAAACTGCTAGATTTACTCATGTGAAACCTTCTGGCATTTGGTCAACTGTAGATCTTCATCACCCTCAAAATCTCACTTTTCATATTATTGTTGGAATTTGACTTTTCTGGTCTCATTTGGTGAGAAAATTATCTTCCAAAACCACTGACTATTTCAGGGGTCTTCTCCAAATGCAAGGATAACTCCCCACCACCACCACCAGTTTCTTTTTAAATCCCTCTCCCCATTTCGCCTTTCCTCCCAACAATAAATACAAGGGGTTTGTGGCCTTGGAGATAGCAAGAACTGCAGATGCTGGAGTCAGAGTGAATACAGTGTGGAGCTGGAGGAACACAGCAGGCCAGGCAGCATCAGAGGAGCAGGAAAGTTGACGTTTCGGGTATACATACTTCATTAGGACTAGGTGATTGGGTCCTGATGAAGGGTGTAAACCTCAAACGTTGACTTTCCTGCTCCTCTGATGCTGCCTGATCTGCTGTGCTCCTCCAGCTCCACACTATATTGAGTTTGTGGCCTTCTTTGTCATAAAGGTTTTGAGAGTATCCAGCAATGGCAACCAGCATTGCTCTGGAAGAATTCAGGATGACAGTGAAAGAAATAAGAAATGGAAAAGCATGAGAGGTGGATGAGATACCAGTGAAAGTATAATCCAGCCAAGGTGGAGTCTGATTCCTGAGTAAACTATTTAATTGTGTTATGATAAGGGGGAAAACGACTGAGATCATGTTGGAATGTGCATTTTTGTACCATTTTCAAAGGAAAGGTAGATATTCAAGACTGCTTAATTCAAAGAATGAAACTCCTGTCACATACCTCGAAGATATGGGAGAGCTATGAGCCAGAGACTAAGAAAAATAGAGAAAATCAAAGGTTATCAGTTTAGATTCATGCTCATAAAAAGCATCATTGGTGCCATTTTTTTAATAGTGAGATGAAATGGCAAAATAACAGGAAGGTTAATGCACTTCAAGTTTTGTGTTAATTGATCTGGAGAATGTTTATGACCAGGGACCTACAGAGGAAGTCTGGAGATGGGTTGGAATTTGTGCAGCCTCCGAGGAGTATGTAGAACTATCCCAGCACATATAGAAGGAGTGCCAGGCAAGTGCAAAAGCATTGTGCAGGAAAAGGGAGAGGTTTGAAGTCAAAATATCAACTATAAGCCACTTCCTCTTCCTGTCTGCCGGAGTGCTTTGACTCAGCATGTGAGACGGGAGGTGCCACAATCAATGATGTTTATTGATTTCATTGAACTACGTGGTGGAGATGACAAGAACATGACATAGTGTCTAGGGAAACTGGAGAGAAGTCCTGGACAACAGTATAACAATTAGGAGACCAAAATCCAATTTATAGGACTATCAGTTTGAGCCAAGGCGACAGCGCCATAGTGAAGGGGAAAGATATTGGTTGAAGACTCAGAGAAAGTCAGGAGTTTCAAGTATCTGGGCTCAGTGGTGGCACAAGATGAAAGTTTGGAAATTGAAATTGATCAATAGACTTTAGCTCTAATAATTGGAAGAGATGCAGCGTATATTATGTGAGAACAAAATATTGCTGAAACTGAAAGGAAGAACTTACAAACTGACATTGTTAATGGTTCTCTCTCCTTGGATCCTGTCACCCTCCCCTGCATTGACAGTTCCTCCCCTTAAAAATCAACCCTCCACCCCTTATCCTTGTAATCTATCTCCTTTCACCCCCAAAGTCCTTGAATGTCTTGTCATCTCTCAAATCTCTGTCCGTCTTTCCCAGAAACCCATCTTTGAATTCCTCCAATCTGATATCCACCTCTGCCCCAGTATTGAAATGGTTCTTAATGAAATCACAATTGCCATCCAATGAGAGCATGACAGAGGTCCCCTTGTCCTGTTTGACCTGACTATGGTCGATCACATCATCCTCCCTTGAAGCCTCTCCACTGTTGTCCTCCTGGATGGGATTCTCCTGGTTCTATTCTCATCTATTCTATCATAGCCAGAGAATGACCTGCAATGGCTTCACTTCCTGCTCCTACTGTCACTAATGGTGCCAACACTCCCACCCATGCTCTTTCCTTGTTTTTCTCAGCTCATGCTGCCCCTCAGCAATATCATTGGAAACTGGAGTGTCAGTTTCCACACGTTCATTGATGATATCTCGTATTGTCATATCGTTGCCATTTTGTGAATGTCGTCTTTACTTTGGCTTAAACTGATGGTCCTATAAATTGGATCTTTGGTCTCCTGATTGTCATACTGTCTTCTAGAGCTTCTCTTCAGTTTCCTCAGACACTGGGTCATGTTCTTGTCATCTCCACCAGCATTCTACCTCCGCATCATCTTTCCCAATCGCCGTCTATAAATTGGCAAGTCTGACCTCCGGTACGAGATGAACTGAAACTAAACATTGGGCAGATTGGGAGATAATATTCTCAACCTTCCCACCACAGGAATAATTTCTGAGCCAATGATTCCATTCCTCTCTGTGAGGCTATCAGGCTACCCGGACCGGCTTGTTCACAAATAAAAACAAATTATTGGCGGTCTGAAATAAAAATGGAAAGTGTTGGAGAAACTCAGCAGGATTTGAAGAAAGAGAAACAGGGTTTCAGACAGTCAATGTTGGACTTGAAACATTAACTCAGTTTCTCTCCACAGATGCTGCCAGACTTGATGAGTTTCTCCGGCATTTTCTGTATGTATTTCGGCCTGCTCACAACCTTGGCCATTTGATGATTGGTAGATTACATGCCATAACCAGGACCACCAATGTGCTCCTCTGTAACATTCTGCTGCCCATGCCCAAACTCACATCATATTCTCTGAAGAAGGGTCATTGGACTCATAACATTAACTCTGTTTTCTTTCCACAGATTCTGCCAGACCTGCTGAGTTTTTCTCCTTTTGATCCAGATCTTCAGCGTCCGCAGTTCCTTGTCTTATTCACATTATGCTCTGTTCGCCCTTCATCTACCCTTGTTAATGCTGCACTGGCTCTCCATTAAGCGACATCTTAATTTGAAAACTCTCACCTTCATTCACAAACTCCACCACCCTGTGGCATCGCTCTTCCCTATCTCTAACCCCACAACCCTCCAGGACAACTGCATGCTGCAATTCTGGCCAATTCAGTATTTCCTATTTTAATCACTCCACGACTAACAGCTGTACTTTTTTGCTTTCAAGGTCTTAAGCCCTGGATTTCCTCCTTTCCTCTCTGATCTCCTTGAAGATATTCTTTAGATCCTACATTTTTTTAGCTTGATATTATCTTGATTTGTGGCTTGGTGTTAAATTTTGCTTGACAATGCACCTGTGAAATATTGTGCAATGCTTTGCTACATTAACCATGCTATATAAATGCAACTTGTGGTTGTTTGCGAGCAATTTACAATCTAGGATTCCTGGCCATTTTTCTAACATCATGTGACAATGTTTCAGTGATTTTGTTGATGTTTTCTTGAAACCGTGTCATATTTCATTATATTTTTATACCATTGCCTTGGTCACAATTCCAAAACTTGTCACAAAAGAGATTTAAAGACTGAGAATCTGCAAGTGGAAGAGGGAGAGCCAATGGAATTCCATGTCACTTTGCTGCAACACCAAATAACAACGGTAAGGAAATGCATTTCAATAAGTTTTACACTAGCATATTGTGAGTTTGCCAAATAGGCGAAAAATACTTTTTTTTAGAAGGACAGTGCTCCTTCAATACTGTTTAGGCATCTTCTAGAATCATAACAGTGAAGGTAGCAACAATGGTAACAGGCGGAACTGTGAAGGACTATTACACTTCAGAAATATACACCAGCAGACACATGCATCACATGCATCATATATTGACATCGCTTACGCGCTGTAATGGAATACATAAATCACAGCTACTTCAATTTGTGATGACAAAATTGGAGAAACCAATAATTCCCTTTTTATAAAATAAGCACTTTGGGTTATTGATTTCTTTTAGGAAAAGCAAAGGAAAACTACTTTAACTCCTGCACATTTTAAATTAAACTGAGATTATCTTGGAGAATTAGTATTCTTGTTTGTGCATTTACAGAATTGAGTGGGAGTGAGATGGACTAATGCCATTGTATACTGTGTTCACATTTTCAGTATAATGTTATTCAATATTTTCAGTAGAAGTAAACTTTCAGACTATGGATACATTCATCATATTATTTTTCATACCTATTTGTGTAGAAATCTGCTGTATGTATCTCACCACCATATGGAATAAGTGAAACTCGTTAATGCACCAACCATTTATAAGTTACAATCAAGCCTTACAAAGGTTCATACTGAACCAGCAGGAGTGAAACAGAGAACTGTCCCGGACATTGGTGTGACTTGCATTCTGGTTTTACAGTGACAGCTTTGTTATATTGTTAAAACACTTCAAACCTTTCATTCTTCTAATAATTGGTGATGTCACATTGTAGGTGCTACAGAAGAAGCAAACCTAATCTTGAGTTGTTGGCTCTGATACTCAGAGGGAGGCAGGAAAGGTGTAGATGAGGGCAAACAACCAAAGGATCAGGTCAGGCTGGGGACGCAGGGATCCTGCTGAACATAATGGCAGGTCCCCACACTTCACATCAACTCTGATGAAGAGTCATCAAATTCGAAATGCTAGCTTGCTCTCTCTGCATGGATGCTGCTGTGATTTCCAGCATTTTTTGTTTACTTCCATAACCATTCTTTTTTAGCTCTACCTCTCAGCTGACATATGGCTTAAATGGTCAATCTAGCCGTTGGGAGTGATTTCCAGAAACACAGGAGACTTCGGGATGGTTCCTAGCTATCAGGGGCTGGCTAGGAGAGGGTTAAGATTACGATGGACTGGAGAGTTTGGACCACAATTAGAAACATTGGAAAAGTCACTATTACCTTGTTAAGCCAGGGGTTTCTATCTCCCATTCACTATCATGTCCTTCAAGCCTTGGGAAAATCATGTAAGAAGCTTTACATTGTATTGTCAATTACACTGTAGGAGCCCAGTTCAATTATGTGAATTAAGTCTCTACATCCGTGTATGAGTCATTTGATGCAGTGGGAGTTTCCCTCCTTCTAGGCCAGTAGACCTGGGTCGAAGTCTCATCCTTAAGGTGTGTCCAAACATTTGGATTAAAAACACATCCACTTAGAATCCCTACAGTGCAGAAGGGGGCCATTCAGCCCACCAAGTCCACACTGACCCACCTAAGAGAATCCCACCCAGACCCAACCCCCCGCCATATCCCACAACCCTACATTTACCATGTCAAATCCACCTAACCTAACATACCCCTGAACACTATGGACAAATTCAGCATGGCCAATCCATATAACCTGCATATACTCCAGAGGAAACCGGAGCACTTGGAGGAAACCCACACAGACACGGAGAGAAAGTGCAAACTCCGCACAGTTGTCCAAGGGGCGAATCAAGCCCAGGTCGCTGGTGCTGTGAGGCAGCAGTGCTGACCTTTGAGCCACTCTGCATGGCAAAGGTCATGTTTGCAAATTTGACTCTTCCACTCTCCTGAGCAGCTCCCACCCATCGCTGGATGTTGGGTGGGAAAGTCAAGGGCATAATATCATTGTTGATTTGTTCATCAATATTCTTGGTCTCAAGATCTTCTTTCATAGAATCCTTACAGTGTGGAAACAGGCCCTTCAGCCCAACAAGTCCACACTGACTCTCAGAGCATCCCAACCAGACCCATCCCCCTAATCTACACATCACTGAACTCCATGGGCAATTTAGCATGGCTAATCCACCTAACCTGCACATCTTTGGACTGTGGGAGGAAACTGGAGCACCCAGAGGAAACCACATGCAGACACAGGGAGAATGTACAAACTCCACACAGTCACCTGAGAGTGGAATTGAACCTGGGTCCCTGGCACTGTGAGGTAGCAGTGCTGACCACTGAGCCGCCGTGCCACTCATTGCAGTTTATGCCCTCAGGAGAACTGCATTTAGAAATCTTTGTTTCTTTATTTTACCAAAACTGATTTTCCTTTCAGCAATTCCTAACTCTCAACCCAGAACAGCCTTGTCCCCAGGAATTTAATATCACTTTTATATCTAGCGTGGTTCGTCTGGCAACTTCAAACTGCTGAACTGAATGTGACAAAAACAAAAAGCTTGTCACCTAATAGACTAACAGAATTCCAACAGCATTCTGAAATTAATACATCTGATGTCTGAAAGAACAGGACAACATAGGAGGGTTACTTTTGAAAATCAACAGAAAAACTCTGTGCACTACTTGCGTGTACTGTTCCCTCACTTAGCCAAAAAGGTGCTCACAACAAAAGACAAATAATTTGTTCCTTCCACATTTTCCTGGATAACTTCCCCCACACCCATTTGGAACAACTGCATCTGATTATCAGATTTGGTGGGAAACTTCGTTGAATTTGAAAATAATTGATCAAAAGATTGTGAAATTTGAAATCGAGAATTCCACGGTCTGTTCGGATGCCAATTATAAATGTGTCTTATCTAATTTTCTTATGGTTTTCAGCCTTCATTTAAGCAGCAGCAAACATGATATTTGGCTTTGAACAAGGTGTCTCCCTCTTGGATGTTCTTTATTTGAATTCACTACAAATCTGGGCTTTCAAGTTGCCTGTTCGCGACAGCTATTATTGTAACAAAAATCATCATTTTGGGTTATTAGTTTAAACTGAATAGTTCAACCATCTTCAAGAAATTACACTCAGGGGGAGTTGTGAGTCAGGTAATCCAATGGATTGTGCAGCAATTATAAAAAATGAGTGACAAAGTCATTCCAGTGTGGAAATTTAACTTCAGAGTCTAACAAGTTTTGTGCTTTTATTGTTATACTGCAATGTACATTATATATTTATTCAATGTTTTCTCCCAGTGGGAGTTTATAAGCTTAGGGCAGTTAAACAATTCCTGCGATGCATCTGTGAATTATCACAGATGGTCAGATTCATTCACTCATGTGCACAGTCTAACCATACCTAGTCTAAAGGAAAGAAGGACTGCAGTTTGCCAGCGTTGTGGTTTCAGCAGGATACAGACACCATTGGGAATGCCAGATTATAAAAATATAAGCTAACATTTCCGTTACAGTAAGTTATCTTTCCCTGCATAAGATACAGAACATCATCAAGGCTAAAAAGTAGTAAAAAAAAGGATTAGGTACATCAGGAAGTCATGATTGGTTTTGCAGTCTGAATATCATAGGAGGAATGAATGACTGAAGGAGACAAGTAGGGCCATAATGTGGGAATACCGAGTAGAATCACCAAAGGAAGGTTCACAGCTGTTCTCATCGTATTGATACATTATAAAAAGGGTGAAACAAGAAACACAGACAAACAGACACACTGGTTGCTACAGATAGGAGACAAATTGTGACCCGATGGCAAGGTTTTTCTGGCATTGTAACCATCCATATGAGGAAAGTGCTAGAAGAGACATGCCAGATTCTGAATTCATAACAAGGTTCAGATTGACTTGTCATTATAAAGAACTCTGATTTGTTGAAAGGAAAACAGATGCTTATAACAAAGATGAAAATGAAGCCCTTGGCAGCTGCTTCAGCAACAGAGCCTATCAGTCAGCTCCAAGGTAAGGTCAAGGACATAGACGATGAACAAAGGGTTGAAATTAACCCCTGTGTATGGCATACATTAAAGTTGAGGCAGTTTCGTGCTCTCTGACATGGTTCTATGCTCTCACCAGCCAAGATACTTGTAACTCCTAGGTTTCGAGGCACATATACAACCACAAACATGCAGGTGCCTCATAAATATTGAAAAGCTGGTTCAATGATATCAACCAGATCCCAAATAAGGTTTTTTTTTAATTGAATCATTTATTGTCATGTGTATTCAATGTAAAAATATAGTGAAAAGTATGTACCTTTGCCATACATACATGGCGCCATTCACATTAACTTAGAATAAGATAAAAGAAGTTAACTTAAGAGAGTCCAACTTTCCTTTCCACTGCTGCAGTCCCACTCAGGTTTTCTGTCCCTTGCCATGCCTCCACTAGATTCCCACTCAGGACTTTCCAGCCCTCGCCATGCCTCCACCAGATTCCTGCTCCAGGCTTTCCGTCCCTCACCATGCCTCCACCAGATTCCTGCTCTGGGCTGCCTCACTGGCCCAATCTCACCGTATGTGCACAGTTTCACTTTGGGCATTACCAGGAAAGCTTGACATCACAGGGTGGAAAGCCCAGAAGGGGGCCAATGACATTGAGTTACTTTAAATTATATTTTCCTTGTGGACTAGAAAGAGAGGGATGAAATATTGTTTCTTCTTCAATGGCTAGAAAGATACCTTTAAAACATGGACTATCGCAGTCCAGTTTCAAATGGGTACACATCCACAGCAGAGGAAGTCTCCTTCATAGAGTCAAAGAATTGCAGTAATGTGGAATGAGGCTATTTGGCTGACTGAGTCTGTGCCATATGAGAACTGAGCAAAGCACTGAGTGTTAATATTCCGCCCTTATCCTTTCGTTCTCCATCCCCTTAATAATGGGAACCGCTTTTCCCTATCTACACTTCCCAGACCCTTCTTGATTTTGAACATCTCCATCTAATCTCTTCTGAAAGATCTCTTTTCCAAGGAGAACTGTTCAAACTTCTCCAATCTATCTGGTTAACTGTAATTCCTCATTCCTGGAACCATTCTCGCCAATGTCTTTACTGCTTTCTGAAAGGGTGGCACCCAGAACTAGATGCTATATTCCTGTTGAATCCGAGTAAATGTTTTTTGTACAAATTTAACATAACCTCATTTCTTCTGTCCTCTGTGCACCTGTTAATAAAGAACTAAATAATTTGATTTGATTTGATTTATTGTAGTCGCATGTGCCTAAGTACAATGAAAAGCTTTTTTGCGAGCAGTACAGGCAAACAAGGACGTACAGATCATAGGATGTTTAAACAGAGCAAGGCATACAAGGTTATGGCTGCACAGGAGGTGCACAAAGCAAGATCAACATTACTTGAAGTTAGAGAGGTCGATTCAGCAGTCTAATAACAGCAGGGAAGAAGCTGTTCTTGAACCTGTTGGTGCATTTGTTCAAGCTTCTGTATCTTCTGTCTGACGGAAGAGGTTGGAAGGGGTGGGAGGGGTCTTTGATGATGTTGGCAGCCTTTCTGCGACAATGAGAAGTGTAAATGGAGTCCATGAATGGGATGATGGCTTCCGAGATGGTAAGTACTATACTAAATTAAGATACTCGAAATCTGCAGAGATAATTGATCTTGGAGTGCTTGATCCTGACATTGAATTTGCAAAGAGAAAAATGATCCATTCCAATATACTGGCAACATTGACGAACATCATTACCCTTCGCATGTTCTCTCTAGTTTTCCTTATCATTACTAACTTATAATCTCAACAATGAGCATATTACAACCCATGCAAATGTTTATTGATACAATGTTTCCCAATTCAACCTCAAAAAAGTTTTGAACTTGCACAGAATTTATAAATGTCATGTGATGTTTATCTATGCATTAAAAGGCAACTACAGCACAAACCATTATTTTCAGCATATCTTCAATCTATACTTTTTAATATTGCTTTTTCTTTGCAGCTGGCTGACCATAAGACCATGCTTTATGGCCTGCCACTTTCATAAGTGATAGAACAGCTCTGCTGTATCACATATGGACAAAACTGTTTTTAAAACCTGACCTAGTTTACTTGACATGGCTTGGTTCTCTCAGTCAGTCATGCAAGCGGTCATTGATACTAAGGCATGACTTCTGCAGAGCTCAGTAATGAGGCTTGCTATTTAAAGGGGAATGTAGGCCAAAATAAACACTTTTGGCTTTCACATTTACCTTATAACTACCTTCTTGGTTGTTGGGCTGTCAAAAAAGAACAGGAATCAGTCATTTATCTCTTTGAGCTTGTTCCACCACACAATTAAATCATGATTGATTTGCGAGCCAACTCCACAAAACATGCCCCATATCCCTTCATGCCTTTGAGTAAGAAAAATTCATCATTCTCAATTTTTAATATAACGATTATCTCCAGCATCAACTGGAATTTGTGGAAGAGCATTCTAAATGTCGATCACACTTTAGCTGTGGAAGCATTTCCTAATTTCACGCTTGTTTGGTCTGGCTTTGAGTTTTAGACTTTGTCCCCAGCCTTGTAGTCCGCAACTGGAGGAAATAGTTTCTATTTTATCTGTTCGCTTTAATATCTTGAAACTTTGAGCAAATCACACCTCAACATTATAAATCACATGGAATACAACTCTGGTTTGCCTGGGCATTCTTTGTAATTTAACCCCTAGCGTGCAGATGTGATAAATCAACACACTACTCCCTGTGAGCCTAATATAAATTCCGAAGGTGTGCTGCCCTGAACTGTTCAGAACACTCCAAGTGTGAACTAAACAGGACTTTGTATAACATCATTTCTACTTCTTGTAATTGAATTCTCTAGATATAAAAGACTAGCATTTTATTAATCTTTTGAATTAAAATGTCATGAATAAATCTTATAACATTTAAGAAGTGTTTAGATGTGCAGTTGTAAAGCTACGGCATACAGGCTATGGGCCAAATGCTGGAAAATGTGATTAGAATAGGTAAGGTGGATTTTTTTGTCTGACATGGATGTGATGGGCCAATAGCCCTTTTCTGTGCTGCAGATCTCTATGATTTGAACTATTGCTTTATGTCCCTGCACATCCAAGTCTCTTTGGACCTCCGATGGATGGCATTTAAGCCAGTTGACAGTGGTTTCACCCACCAGCTGGAGAGGTAGTGAGAGTTCCTTCCCTGTGGACATTCCTTTAGGGTGGAAAGCCCCTAGAGACGGCTGCTAATCAACATGAGTGAGTGCATGGTGGGGTTGTGGAATGGGAAGTTGTAGGAGTGGAGTTCAGTAGGGGTCAGGAGTCAGGGGGAAGAGTGACTTTCAGTGAAGCCCAACTTCCCAATGCTGGGTTGCCAACTGTTGCCAGAGCCCCCCCAGCCTGACACTCTTGTGACAGATTTGACCTTTGCACACAAGCTACTAGTGGAGGGTGGGGGGATGTTCTGAATCAGAGGTGACGATGATACAACTGATTCATTTTGGAGAAAACAATCAATCTCGAAAGAGAATTAATTATATTTGCCACCATTTCCTGACTAACTACATTCCATTGCTCATTTTTGGATGGATTACATTGAGCTTTGACAGTTTGGCAAAGAATTGGAAAAGATTGAGCAAAAAAAACCTTCTCATCAGTCTGAGGACAGATTCAGTTCACTCAACGAAAGCAGAAATGTTCCCTCGCTGTGGCAGACATCACCAGAACAGATGCTCCAGATGAACTGCACAGTTTGATTAATGCAGTTGTAAATGTAGCTTTGAAAATGTGAATTTTAGTGGCCTTGTACATAAAAAAGGCTCCTTTTTTTGAAGGCTTACAAATAAGCTGGATTTGTAGAAGCCTTGTGAGTTCAGTGGCTCATTAGGTCTCTGTTGCTTCCAGCTCGGTGGATATTTCAAAAGAGCTGAGTGGGTTCTATCAGTAGACACTTCAAACACTGCACCCATCAGAATGTTCATGAACTTTGGGGAAATAGCCACCTCAAAGCTAGCAGTTCGCGTTTCATACTGGAGTAATTCTCCATATTCCTCTTGTGCAGCTCGAGGCTCTGATTGATGTTGAGTGACAATCACTCTTTCTGCCCTTTAGGCTTCAACGGCACCACTCCTGGGCAAAAGAAACTGGCTTCGTTTTCCTGGGATAGCAAGAACTGCAGATGCTGCAGCCAGAGATAACAAAGTGTGGAGTTGGAAGAACACAGCAGGCCAGGCAGCATCAGAGGAACAGGAAAGCTGACGTTTCAGGTCAGGACCCTTCTTCAGCAAAAAAAAGAAGGGTCCCGACCCAAAACGCCAGCTTTCCTGCTCCTCTGATGCTGCATGGCCTGCTGTGTTCCTCCAGCTCCACAATGTGTTATCTCTGGCTCTTCAGCTTCCATTGTGAAAGGGGTTTGGAAATCTGGGTTTCCAACAAGAAGTGATGATACAGGTTTCTGCTTGAAGGTATAAAAGGAGTCTTCATATGCTGGGGTCACCATAACATTTAAGAAGCATTTAGATGTGCAAATATGATGCCAAGGCTATGGGCCAAGAGGTAGAAGATGGGACTAGAATAGTTGGGTGGTTGTTTCTGACCAGCACAGACTTTATGGGCTGAATGGCCTTTCTCTGTGCTGTAGACTTCTATGACATTAGATTACCAAAGGTGATTTGAGTCAGGCCACTTTGAAGAAGGGCCTGGGTTCTTGTGCACCATCTTTAAACCCTTGTAAAAGATTGAAGAAGTGTAAGTGGTGTTGAATGTAATTTGTGCTTACATTTCTGTGATCTTTTGCATTAGGTTGGGTAAGTTAAGGTGCATATCACTGAAAAAGAAAAACCCCAGAGCAACTTCTTACAAAATCCAGGTCAGAAATGTCAGTCACTAGAACTCTCACTCCAATGAATGCACTGTCATCAGGCTTGAGACTTCTTACAGTCCACTATATATAATTCAACCTGCCAACAAGTTCATGACTGCTCTCCAAATATGCATCTTTTTTGGAACATTTTGGTCTCCCTCCTTTAGGTTATGCATACACTGTGATTACAAGGGAAACTTGCTCCAGAACACTGAGTACAACAAGTTACTTTGTGAATCTTCACCATTCATTCACATCACAAAATGGTTCACTGCTTAATGATTTCTTTCTTACAATATTCTTTCAGTCATTCCCAATTCGTCCTTGAGGGTGTGAATTCCTTATGCGTCAGTTTACGTAACAAATGTGTACAAGATAATTTTGGACAATCAAAGCCAAGTTCTATGCTGTCCTTACTTTGTACAAACAAATTTTTAAACATGTTTAGACAATTGACTGGAATAGTATAGAAAGCATGGGGGGATGGTGGCATAGTGGTGATATCAGTGAACTGGAATTCAGAGGCTCAAATTAATGCTCTGGGGACATTGGTTCAACTCTGACCAATGGCAGCTGGTAGAATTTTAAAAGAATCACTTAATAAAATCAACATTTGGTGCTAAGATGATCATTGCCAAAATTCATCTTGTTCACTCATGTCCTCAATGGAAGGAAATCTGCCATCCTTACTCGGTCTGGCTTATGTTAGACCCCAGACTCATATTAATGTGATTGATTCTTAACTGCCCTTTGAAGTGGTTTCACAAGGCATTAGGGATAGGCAACAAATGCTGGCCTTGCTAGCAATGTTCACCTCCTGTGAAATATAATAAAACAGCAGAAACTGTGTATTTTTTCTCTTCTCCAACCCATGGGCACTGAGACTAATTCTAAAGTCCCCCTTACTCAAGGTGGACAAACTCACCACTTGGCGTCTTCCTTGTATCTCATGCTTTTTTTATAGAGAACAAAATTCACCAGTGGAGACATTAGGAACCAGAAACCTTTTCTTTAAAACAAAATTGAGAAAACAACTATAATATCTGAAACTTACACGTAGTGAATTTTACATAGGGTTTTACCTCATCCAGTTTCTCTGATGAAGAAATTGAAAAAGCTAATCACATTTTCAATAAGGTTAACGTGAAACCTTGCTTGAAACGATGAAGAGTGAGTTTCTAAGGCAACTGGTATATTTGTATTGAAAGAATTAAAATTGGTTGAACATATTATTATTGAAATGCCGAATTGATGAAGCTTCATCAAGTAGTGCATCACCTGAATGATATCCCCTCTGAATTGCTCCATTTTTTTGTTGTCTCCTAAGGGATTCTCACTACATATGTTATTTGTGATCCTTAGTAACAATCTCCCTGAATAAGCTATTGGTGCATTAATGAATCTTGTGGCTGACTTCTCTAGATAATTGCCTTGGAAGGCAAAGAGACCCTTACTGCTACTGTGCTTTTGTGAAATGTTTATCTTTCTTTTTCCTTTCTTTTCTCGGTCTTTATTTGAACTCACTGACTTCCTCACTGGGGTATGATTCACAAGCGATGATTACCTTCCTGTATCTCACTCAAGTAGCTATTATTTACGCATGACTGCCAGTCAGATATTTAATTCTGAAGATCATGCTACTAAACCTGATCTTGTCTTCAGTTAGGAGGTGAAATCAAATCACAACCATCTGGAGGCCAACCAGTTGGAGGCGGTGAGAGCAATGTGCTTGTTCTGACATTGGCATAATGGTTTGGTTTGTCCATATCAAAGTTACACTTTTTCTGCTCCACTAGCTTCCCTCTATTCTCAGTGTACTCTAAATTCTGATCTACTTCCCACTTGTCGCTTGACTGAAAACTGTTTTTCTATTGATCCAAGAGCAACTCCCATTTTTCTGAAATCCCTAGGCTGGCTCCCATTGAGCTCCCTATGTTTTCCTAATTTCCACTATGATCATATCCCAGCATTTGGTGTTGCCTAGGCAGCTAGTTTTAAAATATTTTTCATGGGATTTGAATGCACAGACACTTATTGCCCATCCCTAGTTGCCCTTGATAAGGTGATGGTGAGCTGCCTTCTTAAACTGATGCAGTTCATGTAGTGCAGGTATGCCCCTAATATTGTTCAGGTTGGAATTCCAGGATTTTGATTCCCAGTGACACTGAAAGCCAGTGTTACAGCTCCAAGTTAGGACAGTGTACAGCTTGGAGAGGAACCTGTTGATGGTGTTCCAATGGAACTGCTGCCCTTATCCTTTCAGGCTCTTTGCATAAAGTTGACTGCACTTGTCCTTCTAGGCAGTTTTGTAAATCTGACTGGAGGACCCAAGTGCAAAAAATCAAGGAGTAAATGAACTTGACTTTCACAATACAAATGATTCTTCCTTGTAGCAGTAGGTTCTCCCATCAGCCCTTAAATGGCTACTTGAGTTTATATATTTCACAGATCCAGATGGGACAGGAATGGTCTATGTGATCCATAAACATTCTGTTGGACTTGCCTTTCCTCACCTCCCATTCACCTAGGCAGCATCATTTGGGGCCTACAGCTTGCTGTTTCCATTCTAAAGAGACTTGACGTCAAATCTGACTTCAGCTTGGTGTCACCGTCAGAGAAGTTGTTCTATTGAGTCATCACTGACATTGGCCATATTGTATTCCTCTCCACCACTCACCACACAGCGCCCACATGTATATTTTGTTCAGGGTCACTGTATAGCTTTCAGGGAAGAAGACCTTGAATGCATTTGCTCTAACTGATCCCAGGGCTGAAATGGGCAAAAGAAGCTTCTTTATATCAGCTCAGTTCAGATAACTTAGCACAGAGCAGGAATTCAGTCTGGTGTTGATCTGGTTTGTAGACTTCTTTACAGTCTTCTGGCATTAATGCTTATTTGGAAGTTACTGGAAATTCTTTCACACAGGAAGCTCAATATCAGCTCTGTTGCCATCTTGGTTTTGGCAATGTGCTTCAGGTGTGAACAAGTAGTAGGATATGAAACTGCTTGCACAGGAATTCTTTTACATCAACAAATTGAGGTGCTTTCATGAACTATCAGCCACAGAGAGGGTAATTAATGTCAAAATGAACTGGTACAAAATACCTATAAATCAGATTTAAAATCACTTCAAATAACACCATAACTGATAGCACTTCAGTGATCTGCTCAATGGAATCCCCTTTTCAGCATTTTTCGAGACAGACTAATCACCGGGTGTCTTATGTGAACTTTAGTTGGTTTCAAGGCAGATCTGTCAGTGAAACAGTGATCCAAGTAATAATGGTACAATTACTGCTGCTGAGTGCTTGATAAAATATGTTTATAATAGGCCTATTCACATTCTGAATTAAGGTGAAACAATATTCATGCTTCTGCAAGTTTTACAGGAGACTTCACTCGCAGTATTGTCTTCCACTGTGACAACAGCAGAGAGTGGATTTATCCATGCAGTCCTTAGGAAGGCTAAAATGCCTCAGGACACCCGCAAACAGAGGCACCACTGAAAACATTAAAAATAACTCTTGTTTCACTTGGAATTTGCATCATCAAGCTGGTTGGGACATGTACAAAGAATGCTTAAAAGCCATTGTGACTATATTGCCAAAGAAATAGTTTCTGATGTCTGCGGCGACTTGTTTAGACAGCTGCGTACATGTTCCATCTCGAGCTGGAGTGTGAGACCAAGGAACGTGTTCATAGTCTTTCTGAAAAGCTTCATACACCTCCTGCACAGCAAGAATTAATAGAAAGATAAAAGCAAGCAGATCATTATTTCAGAGAGTCATAGAGTCACACGCATGGAAACAGTCCTCTCTGACAATGTTCCTAAACTAAACTTTTCAGACTTTCCTGTGTTTGGCACATATCCCTCAAAACCTTCCCTAATCACGTACTTGTCCAAATGTCTTTTAAATGTTGTAACTGTTCCCTACATCCACCACGTCCTGTGGCAGTTCATTCCAAACACAAACCACTCTCGGTGTAAAGAAGCTGCCCCTCACGTCATTTTAAAAATTTCTCTTCTCATCTTAAAAACATGCCCCCTTGTTTTGAACTCTCCCACCCTAGGGAAAAGACCCTTGATATTCACCTTAATTATACCCCTCATGATTTTATAAACCTCTATAAGATCACCCCTCAACCTCCTACGCTCCAGTGAAAAAAGCCTCAGTCTATCCAGACTATTTCTATAACTCAAATCCTCCATTCCCAGCAACATCCTGGTAACTTATTTCTGAACCTTGTCCAATTTAATAATATACTTCCTATACAGGGTGACCAGAACTGTACAGAGTACTCCAGAAGAGATTTCACAAATGTCCTGTACAACCTCGACATGCCATGCTAACTCCTATACTCAATAGTCTGAGCAACGAAGGCAAACATGCTAAACACCCTCTTAACCACTCTGTCTACTTGTAACGCAAACTTCAAAGACTTATGTACCTGAATTCTCTACAACATTACCCAGGGCCTTACCATTAATTGAATAAGTTCCTGCCCTTGCTTGATTTACTAAAATGCAATATCTCGCATTTGATCAATTTAAACTCCGTCTGCCACACCTCAGCCCATTGACCCAACTGATCAAGATCTCTTTGTAATATTAGATAACCTTCCTCATTGTCCACTATACCACCAGTTTTGGTGTCATCTGCAAACTTACCAACCATGCTTCCTATTTTCTCATCCAAATGGTTTATATAAATGACAAAAAAAAATGAACTGAATACTGACTCCTGTGGAACACCTCTGGTTACAGGCCTCCAGTCTGAAAAACAACCCTCCATCACCACCCTCTGACTCATACTGTCAATTTTGTAATTATTGGCAAACTCACCCTGAATCCCATGTGATCTAACTCTACTAATTAATCTACCATGTGGAACCTTGTCAAAGGCTTTACTAAAGTCCTTGTAAACAAGGTTTACTGCTTTGACCTCATCAATCTTATGGGTTACCTCCTCAAAAAACTCAATTAAGTTTGTGAGACACAATTTCTCTTGCACAAAGCCATGCTGACTATCTTAAATCAGTCCTTGCCTCTCCAAATGCATGTAAATCCTATCCTTCAGAAACACCTCCAACACCTTACCCACCACCAACGTTAGACTCACAGGTCCATTGTTCCCAAGCTTCTCCTTACAGCCTTTCTTAAACAAAGGCACAACATTAGCTACTCTCCAGTCCTCCGGCAGTTAACCCGTGGTTAAAAATGATACAAATATTCTGCTAGGGGCCCTGTAATTTCTTCTCTAACTTCCCAAAACGTCCTAGGATACACTTGATCAGGTCTTGGAGATTTATCCACCTTTATGTTTTCTAAGACCTCCAGCACTTCCTCTTCTGTAATATGAACTGTTTCCAAAACATCAATGTCAAGTCTCCTGCTGCTGTTCTGTTCTTGCTTCACCTTTAAAAGTGCCCCGATTCCTTGCCAATTCCTCTGTCTCTCTATCCTGTACCAACTCTTGTGGTTTTTCTTATGTCACCCTAATCCTTTTACATTTCCCTGACAAACACTGATTTCTTTTTCTCCACTAGGTCTTCCTTTCACTCTCACTGTCTCTTGATCCTACTCTGTCTCGCATTGTTCTCTTGAGTGTGTTCTGCCTCATGTTCCTGTTTTGATCCTGGGTCAACTGCCTTTCATCCCAAGACTCTAGTTCAACTTTCACTCATTTCACTTCATCTCCTTTCCTTATCCTAATTCCTGCAAAAATTTGTTTTGATTCTTTTGTGAGACATTGGCATCATTGGCTGGTCTATCATTTGTCGCCCATCTCCAAATCACCTTGGGAGGGTGGTGGAGATCCACTGACATCAACTGCTGTAGTCAATGAGGTTGGTTACACCACTATACTGTTAAGAAGGAAGTTCAAGGATATTGACCCACTGAAGGAATAGTGATATATTTCCAAGTCAGGATGGTGTGTGTCTTGGATAAGAACTTGCAGGTGACGGTGTTCCCATGTATCTTTGTCCTTCTAGGTGACAGAGCCATGGATTTCGAAGGTGTTGACAAAGGAGGTTCGGTGAAGTCCTTTAAAATTGGGGGAAAGTGTGGAAACAGAAGTCCAAATTTGAAACTCACTTTCTATAGACCTGAATATGTAGCACGAAAAGTATAGTCATCAGGGTCTCAACATTGGTATCAATATGCTCTTTAAATATTGGTGCAGGGGATGAATAGGTGAAAGAGAAATGTAGGAATGATAAAAAAGAAATCACAATCAAAAATCAAATCAGTAAATATACCCAAATACAAATTCTACTAAACTATCAGCATCCTCACTCCAACCAAGATCTGCAACATATAATGTACAGCACCATGGTTCAAATACAAAATCTTTGTCGTCCGTGCGCTTCAACATGAAGCATTTTTAGCACTGAACGATATCCAATTTCCAGCATAGGCCTGACCTTGCTTGTAAAACTGATTATGAAGCGATAGTTGAGTATGTTCGGTAGGGTGCAATGAGTGTGATATGACCAATAATGTGCACTCAGAGCCAACAGGATGTATGCAGATCGATTTTGGGCCACTTTGGCACAATACTTCACAGGTTTTAGAAAAGGCTTAGTTGTGGAACCACACAAATACATGATTTAAGATGCTGAGCCTCAAAAGTCATATTTGGTAAGCACACATGTATCAGGCATGGTTCGGTAAAAGTTGGCAATGGTTACTAAAAAGGTCCCGGTTTGAATTGCATTTACGATAAACATGAGAGCTACAAGTAGTCTTATCAGCCTGTGGATTAGGAGGGGGTGAAATGGAATATGTCTTGTGTCCAAAAGCTCCCTGTTAAAAATAGGGGTGTGAAATTCTGGTCAGGACTGGATTAGGATCGGCCATAATGCAAGGGGATAGTCTGTTATTTACTGTCAAGACACACACGTGCATGATACCAGTTGAGTCTAATGCAAGTGTGGGTCATCAAACTATTTTCCAGCAGATAATAAATGTTAAAAAAAAGCAAGTACTCCTGAAATAAATATCTGCTTGACAAATGGCTTATTAGGAAAATAGAAAGAAATGAAGATTATTCCAATAGATAGGGAGAGAAGATGAGCAACGTTCCAGATTGTTAATATCTTAATCTACACATGCAACATTTTTGCAGATTACACCCTTGGGATATTTGACAAATGAACTATCAAACTGTTGATGTTTTTGTGCAGCAGCCAATGCAGGAGAAAAGTATTTTAACATCTGCTCTTATTTTTCTAATTTACAAGAAAACTTTTATTTATTTAATAAAAATAATTCTGGAAGTATTTTTGATCCAAGTAGTCAGCATAATATTCTAAATTGCTAACATTTAGACTGCTTCTAATCTTTGCAGTAATAAAATGTTGAATAATGGAGATGACCAGAGTGATCATAAGTGAGTGATCTGCTGAAAGGGTTAATTTGAGAGGATGAATCATGGATGTAACTTCTGCATGATTTTGACCCGATGTAAAGGCCAAATTGAGATTACAGCTCCAGATTCAGTTTTGACATCTTTGTTGCTGTGTATAATTCACACAGTTTCAATTTTACATGCATGTTTTATTCTGTTCTGGTTTAATGTTGGTCATTGTGACTGTCAGCAATCCATGCTCCTATTCCTTGATGAGAGTTGACATTGCAAAAGCAGGCTAACAATTTGGTCATCATTACTGTCAAGAAATAACTTGCTGTTATCTGCTGAAGTTATTTTTTCACCCAACATATATTTTCTAGGAGTAACAGTCTTTAACTGAATATGCATGGAGTTAATGTTGACCAAGAAAATAAGGAAGAATTTTCAACTCAATGCAAACCAGTATTTCATTTTGAAATGTTCACTGTGTTGTACTATTTGCATTTTGTCTTGCCTCATTAGGTTTTCCTTTCCAATCATGCAACACATCATTCCCCAACAGAAAGAGCCTCTGGCTCTCTGCAATGGCTCGCAATGATGTGGACAACAAAAAGTGTGTAAATATAACGTAGGATCGACTCGGCGTGTGAATATTATTCTCTATCCCTGAGGAAGTGTCTGATGTCTGCCTCACAGTTCCCCTGGATAGCTCAGCTCAAACTGTGAACTCTGTGTGTGTGCATGTGTATGTATGTATGTATGTTGCATCATGTTTGTGTTTCTCTAAGCTGTTGTGTCATCTGTCGTCTTGCTTCTAGCAAGTATGCGGACAACAAACATTAATATTGTAAGGTCCTTGCTGCTTACAAGGTAGCATGTTCAGCTACTTTAAGTACGGCTGTAACACATCAAAACTGCCCAACGTTGCATTGATTCCCCCTTTCAGCTAGAAATGGATGTGATCAGATCATACCTTTTTCATGCCCTGGGCAATGTTTATTTGTTTCTTTGAACCAGAATGAGATTTGGTCCTGTTGGTGACTCAGAGAATTGTATCTTGGTCTGTGAGTGAGCACAAATGAGTGCAGGTTTGCTGTTGTCATACTTTCCGCCCATATAGTTGCTTAGGCTGATGTTAAACACCCTCTGCTTCCATTTACTCAGTACTTGGCACTCAGCATGATGCTGCCCTGCTCTGCTAAACCTCTCCAAACATATTCCTTTATTTTGTGTTTGATGACTGAACAAAAATTTTGACCAAAAGCAACATTCCAGGAAGTCTTTTGATTTCAGTGACTGAAAAGTGTTGATGAAATGCAGAAGTACTGTTCACAGCATGTACAATTTAGACATTAGCGATGCAACAGCAAGCCTAAGAAGTTGAGACACACTGGTTACAGAGCTGACCACTGGACTTGTTAACATTCCCTCAGTCTCCATGGAAGCGCATCATTTCTACGCATCTGTGGCCTGTTTAATTGGGTTTGATTGTCAATAACATCCTAAGTATATCTCAAGTTATCAGTGTCATATTAAGAGTTGGCAGAAAATGAAATGCAAGCAGGAAGGAATGGAAAATTGTGTTCCATGGAACCTTCCATCCTTAGTCACCTTGCCTTGTATGGTGCTCAGACAAGCGGTCTCAAACTCAATCAAATGAAAGAAAAAGTCATTGAGTGATCAGTAGTCTGAAATATGAACTGGTGGGCATTGGTTTGGATATCAAACAGCTAATAACTTAAGCCTTGGCAAACTATTTTGTTTATAAAGAGGAGAAAAAGAAATACTTAAATCAAAACTATTTTAGATATTTGATTTGATTAGAAACAAGTCAGTTTACTGATTGCTTAAGTTGCTGTACAAAAGTAAAAACTACATCTTAAACCCAATTTTAACAAGGTAGCAATTCTAAGATGCACCCTTATTTAAATTCATACCACATTTACAACATATTTTTAAACTTCATCGCATTTTAACACAGTATTTTCTCCAATAACTTTTACATTCCTGTTTACCATTATCATTTCTTTCCACAACAGGAACTGGTGATTAACTAATCTTCAAGCTTTATCCATGATAATCTTGGAATTTTTAAAAATATAAATGTATACAGTATTTGCTGCTCATTCCTAATTCCCCTTGAAATGGTGGTGGTCAGCAGCGTTCTTGAACTGCCGAAGTCTGTATAGCACAGTGCTGTTAGGAAGGGAGCACCAGGACTTGGACACAGAAGCACTGAAGGAATAGTGATACAGTTCCAGGTTGGTGTACGGCTCGGAGGGAAACTTGCAGGTGATGGTGCTCCCATATATCTGGGCCCGAAACGTCAGCCTTTCTGCTCCTATGATGCTGCTTGGCCTGCTGTGTTCATCCAGCCCTGCACCTTGTTGTCTCATCTGCTCTCCTAGTCCTTTTTGCTGGTAAAAGTCGTGGGTACGGAGGGTGATTGTTTGGAAGAGGATACTAGCTCTGGATAATAGTTGTGGATGATCCACAAATAGTTGTGGGCCACCATAGCTCATCCATTGGAGAAGAAGACCCATCCCCATCCTTTAACCCAGCACTCAAGTGTTACTTGAATAGTCACCAGCTTCACAATTTGACCTGAAAGTCTATTCTGTATGTTGACATCCATTTGTATGAAGAATAATATCTTACATTGCCTCTCAAGTTATCTTTCTCCAATTCAAATGTGTGCCACCTATAGCTGTTATCAAGTTAATTTAGCATTCAAATGAGTAATTGGTTTAGTATCAAACCAATACATACATCTCAAAGGTAACGGTTCCATTTCTGTAGTTACGCCACAAACAAAACCAGACAGTATCAATGCTAAACTTTTAACCAAATACAAAGCAATGGAGATTTTGCAGCCTGGGAAAACTACCAGCTCTTCATTTTTTTTTTAGTACATATTACTGTTTTGATTAAAGAATAGAGTTGTATTTTTAAAAATTTATTCAGAGGATGTGGGCATTGCTGGCTGAGCCAGCATTGATTGTCCATCCCTGAGAGAGCCAGTTAAAAATCAACTACATTGCTTTGAGTCTGGAGTCACATGTGGACCCGACCAGGTAAGGACAGCAGCTTCCTTCTCTGAAGGATATCAGTGAACTAGATGGGTTTTTATTGACAGTGGTTTCATGGTTGTCAATACACTGTTAATTACAGATTTAAAAAAAATTGAATTCAAATTTCACCATCTGCTTCAGTGGGTTTCAAACCCAGGTCTCTAGAACATTAACCTGGGCATCTGGATGAACAGTCCAGTGACAATTACGCGAGTCCATCACTTCCCCTTTCTCCAAGTTTGAAGATCTGCCCGCAAACAATGAGGACATAACAAAAGAGTTTGTACAAAAAGGTCATTTGTTGTGCACAATATTCTTACAGAATGCAGCAATTCCCAGTTTAGGTTTGCACCAAGCTTGATGGACTCTCCAAAATCATGCACACAGATGAAAGATACACTCGCTTG
This sequence comes from Rhincodon typus, assembly GCF_021869965.1. NCBI lineage: Eukaryota > Metazoa > Chordata > Chondrichthyes > Orectolobiformes > Rhincodontidae > Rhincodon > Rhincodon typus. Next base: position 26,511,503 of record NC_063361.1, on the reverse strand, counting down.
TGCCTGGTATAGTTTGGAACTAGAACCTGGATGAATGCACTGATTCTAATGGCAACTTCCATTCACACTGTTGGTGTTTATGCTTATTCTTGTACTTATTCCTGCATTTATTATTATATACTATTCAAATAGGGCTACCTTCCTTTGAAAAACTTTGCAAAAGTGTTTCCAGGTCTTCCACATCTAAACAAGCAGTATTGGTCATTATTAGCCAAATTGCAACCGTCCTATGGAGTTTTCATATGGGACATGGAGCTTAGGCAGGCAAATGAAGTTGAGGTACACATAAGTCACAGACAACTACATTCAAAAGCTGATGGTCTACTCCTATTTTATTGTTTCCACATTTCCATGTGCTGCCACCATCACAGAGACCACTTTAATAATTGTCTGCAGCTATATTCCCAAGAACTGCATTCCCAATGGAGTATGAAGTCAAGCTGTCTGGGCAAATTATTCTCTGTCGATAGCTATTTAAAATAAGGGAAGAAACTCACATTGTAAAGCTCAGCATTGCCCCCTGCCTCTATGGATTGCAGATACAGGGTTACCCACACCATGGGCCAGCTTTGAGATTCTCTCAAGATTGGGGGAAGTGGGGTGTGTAGCTGCCCAATCGGAGTTGTTTATTTTCTTGTTGTTTATTGAGTCATGCTGAAAAAATAATCACTGTGAATACTGCCCCAGATTTTAATAAATGCAGGCAATTGAGATGCTTCCGACTTAATATTTAGATGTTGCTGTGACTAGCTGTCTGCAGAAATAAGTCATTTTTCTACCAAATGCTGAGCTACAGTGACAGCTTTACACTTCACTACATATCCCTTCACATTAGTTAAATCATTTGCCCTACTTCTCATGACGTTATGGGGTTATTCAAGCTTATGGTATAGGAGGTGAGAACTGACAATGTACCTCACACTTTGGAATATAGAATTTGGAATGATTTTGGCACGTAATCATGGTTTCTTCTTTTGTGGATTCATTAAATTTGTGAACCACGGTGCTCCAAAGACATGCTGATAGCTTAGAGATTTCAAATGACAGATTTTGGTCTCAGTCTGTGAGTGTTCTCCATGCAACCACATTGAAACATTTGTATGCAATCATTGAATTTCTACACATCTTCTGAAGCACTTGACATTCCTGGTGGGAATATCATTTAATCTCATTATTACATGTTGCCATTGAACACTAGATGTTATATCCATCAGCTGATTTAATTTTAGTTTCAGATAAGCTATTTATAATGCATAAATAAAAAAGTATATTTGTTCTTCTGTGAGTTATCTCTGAGCAAGTGACACTCACAAAAACACATGAGCTTTATGTTCTGCACATTAATTTCAAAGTGCACATGGATATTGTACCCTACAAAATTCTGCACTGCAGAATTTGACCATGTACTATATATTGAACCTGTAGATGTTCAAGTTAACATTGCTGTACAGGATTTCTCTACATCACTGAAGACCTCTCCATTGGAAAACAAATGACAAATGTCTAAGTTTGAATTATCTAAATTCATGTAATATAAAACAGAGCTAAACTATTTTTCTGATAGTTGCAGTGAATGCATGCTGATGGCTTATATCCACATTGCTCAGTTCCTTGTTGGTATATATGTCTGCACCTTTCTTATTTGTATTTTGTGCATGGCTAACCTGAACTACAATGAAGAATGGAAGACTGAATTCAAAGTGAATGCTCGTCTGATTCTGTTCACCAAACCTGGATGCTGAGCTGCCTCTTCAGTAATCCAGAGAGTGGTACATGAAACGTGAGCATGTATGCAACCAAGCAAGACACTCAGTGCCCAAAGTGGTAGAATAAATAAGACAGAAAAGTCAGAGATATATTAAAACCAATACTACAAGAGCACTGATATGAGAAGAATGCCTATGACACTAGAGATAGAGGATTGCTACATTCATTGCAATGGCAATTAGTAGGAGACTATCTACATTCTGATTGTGTCAATCTTTTGAGAGTTCAGGTTGTAAATATTTTGTTCCTTTATTCATTGGATGAGGGCTTCACTGACCAAGCAGCTTTTAGTACCCATCCTTAATTGCCCAGAGTCAACCACATTGTGTGGGTCTGGAGTCACATGTAGGCCAGACCAGGGAAGGATGGCAGTTTCCTTCCCTAAAGGACATTAGTGAACCAGATGGGGTTTTCTGCAAACAAGACATTTGATAACAATTAGTCTTATAATTCCAGATATTTTATTGAATTCAAATTACACCATCTGCTATGGTAGGATTTGAACCCAGGTCCCCAGGATGTTAACTGGGTCAATAGTCCAGCAATAATACCGCTAGGCCATTGGTTCCCTCTATATATACAATAGCTCAGTCATGAATTAGTACAATCACATTTCTCTGTTAAGTCATGATCACACAATTGAATTCTCTGCAGTTCTGTGAAACATTTTATAGGTCACAAAAGTTTTGTTGCAAATTACAGAGACCATTGCATGTTCATAACTGTTGCCAGTTGATAAAGATTGCCTCACTTGAGCAAATGTTTAGGAGGGCAAAGGGAAGGCATACTCAGGCTTGCATAACAATTACAAAGATGATTACTTATCAATTTAGATCCAGCTTCTAATCTAATAAGATGGAATCAATTTGACTGAAAATAATGAAAAATCAGAACCAAGGCTAGCTCATTTACTCCTACATGGGTATATTTAGGAAACTCAAGCTGTTGTGGAAAGCTTTATTTGTTCTTATTCAGCTTTATTAGGTTCGGATAGATAAAGATTTATTTACGCAAGCAACTACTTTAGATATTTTAAATGACAGATGTCAAATATACACTCTTTATCTATTTGTGGCACAGTATGAACAGCTTGGTTGAAACATGATGACGAAGCAGTAACACATCTATTTACTGGTGAAAAACTAGTGACACTCAGGCATGAGATGAACATTTCAATGCATCAGTGCAGCAGCTCCTGTTATGAATGTCAATGTGAACACTTTCTTTAAAAAAATACACTTCGAAAACAAAGATGGTTGACTCTAAGTAACATGTACCTGATCTAAACCCAGGGCATTAATCAATTCCTTCTCACACAGGATTGCTGATCTTGATGCAACATTTAAAAGTACGATCCTAATCGGAGCATAAAATCTTCCTCAATTATTCATGTCTTCATCACTCAGCATTCTGAATATGTCAGTCCAGCACTATAATATCCTTGATACATTAACAACTTCCTGGACAAAGTTCATATATTGCACAACAAACTGCTTTAATCTGATTTCCAGAATGGAAAATTAAATGGGCTAAATTCCAAATACATTTTTTTAAAGAATTATTTAAACTGCATCCTATAGCGTTTTTGATTTGAGAAGAATGTCAGTAATCTAGCTTGAAGATTCAACTCTAAAGCATGAATCACAATGAATTTTATTTGTAACAAAATAAAACTAAATTAACCAGCCTATTAAAAGAGCATTCTAGGTCCATGGTTCTCTAATTAACTGACTACTAAATATGCAAGGAGTAAATGGAGAAACTACATATGCTCCTTTGCACCTAATTCATACTTTGTTAAGTACAATTTTTAGTAGTCGACATGTTTAAATTCATTGTTCTAAAGAATAAATTACACTGACCTAATGTACATCAGAAACCAGCGTGCATCAGAAATGAGATGCTTACCATGAGTGATTAAAAAAGGTCAGCCATCATTTTATTAACATCGGTAACTTAATATTGGAAATTCAATTTAACTTTACATTTTTAAGTGCTGCATTTTATGGGCATTCTTAACTCAAAATTTGCCACTCCTACCTACTATTCAAGTACTTGTTTCATTTAACAGTTTAATTCTAAAAGGTAATTCAACATTACCAATTCATTTCATTAATATTCCTTGGGCATCTTTGGGAATCAAATTTAAAATTAAATTATATTGGATGGATGTTATTTTCCAACTTATCCAAATCCTGATATGTCATCCAATGCAAGACACAATGTTTTTCTCACTTACAGAAACAAAATTAAAACATAATATTTGGTGAACTCTATTTGATCAATACCACCAGGAGCGACACCATTTACATGAAGCTCCACTATTAGTTTTTAAGTGAATATGAGGCCACAAAAGCCTTTTCTGTTCTAAGGAATGACATATTGATTTTCAGAAAGCTCACTGCAATTTTTCCCTTAACATAAACAGCAATTGCTGCAATACACACAACAGACAAATCTCAAAATCATAACTCTGTAAACGTACCTCTCTTCAGGAGTCCTGCCCACATTGTTTTAGGTTCTTGCTTGTGTAGTTTAACTGCTTCGAAGTCCACATGCATAAAAGTGCAGGAACACTAGTTTCTGATGTGCTTAAGGTTTTGTGATTGAGTGTGTACTGTCTCGAATATCCATAGTACATCGTGCCAGCGTGCATTATATTCAAAGAGTCACTCAGCTGTTCTGGGCAAATGCGGCTGGGCAGCAAATAACAGCTGTGGTCTCTTGTGCAATGGGAACTAAACTAAGAAATTCTAAGGCAGGGTTTAATTAAATAATTGCAAAAATCAACTAGTTCTTATTAATTGTGGTAGGTAGGGACTTTATACAATTATTGATTTACCAGCATCATTCAATGTTAATTTGCTTTGGCTAAATGTCATCGCCTGCCTTTAAATGAAGGATCTTGTGGTGCAGTGGTACCGTCCCTATGTACAGATCAGAAGGTTTAGGCTTGAATGCCACCTGCTCCAGAGGTGTGTCATAGATATTTCTAATCAACCTGTTCAGTGATGTTATTCCACAATTCTGGAGCAGGTGGAACTGAACTTGTGCATTCAGTGACATGTTATAACAAGTCCAAACAGATTAGAAATAATTCTACCATTAAACTAGTGGTCTTGTGGCACAGTGGCAATGTCCTGACCTCTGGGTCAAACGTTCAAGTCTCACCTGCCTGAACAGGTTGATTAAAGATAGTTTTCAGCCATCAGGTGCATTCACTTGCAGGAGATGTACTGGAAGACAGTTTGAGTTTTATTTTCCCCTTTTGTTCCATCTTCTACATAACTTTGAAAACAGTCTTTGTGATAAAAAGTTGTATGTCAATGGATTTAAGCTGATTCTGATTCCAAAGAGAAATGTTAAACTTGCTGGCCAACATGAAAAGATAATTTGTGCTGAGCAGGCAGAAACAACTGTGACTCGCTCACCTTTTTTTTATAGAGAATATATTTGTAGTGATTGGATTGAAAGCCAAGTGGATCTCATTGATGATGAGATTCATGATTGCGGTTGTTAACCTGGCTGACAGATATATACAGGAGATTCAGAGAGTCTCCTCACTATAGGGACTAGCTCTGGGCTGGCTGGTCCATTTACTGCGCACGTGAGAAAAGGGTGAATTGGTGATGGGATACTGGCCTCTGTGCAGTTATTTCAGTCACCTTTTTTTGCAATAATAGAAAAATAAATAAACAGGAGGTTCAGAAGGTCTCCTCAGTCTAGGGAAATAAAAAAAAAATAAACAGGAGATTTAGAGAGTCTCCTCACTTTAGGCACTGGCTCTGAGCTGGCTGGTCAGAATCAAGTACAGTGCTTGTGTAAATAAAAGCTGACGTAGTGAAAGGATACTGGCCTCTGTGCAGATATTCCGTACATAACATAAAGTGCAATGATTCGATTTGACTGTAAGAGTTACAGGGTACAGTTTTCAGATGATGGGGTTTCCCATCCTGCCAACCCAGAGAGTTGGGAGGGCTGTTGACCTGGTGTGGGCCTTCTCCTGCCTTCGGTAATATAGTGGCTGGGTTGGGGGATGGGAGTTGAAGTTCTTCAGTGACCTTTAATTAGCCTGAGCGGGCCCAAGGGCAGATGTGCAGCCCAATGCTTCCATCAACCCCGTAAAATGGGAGACAAGTTAGAGGGTAGGTGGGGAGACAGTGTGAAGGTCACATGCTCCATTTCGACACGATACCAGCTCTTCATAGGGTGATCTAGACAATCCCATTGCCTGCTTTATCCCCGTAGCACTGCAACACCATTTTGTTCAGATGGCCTTCTGAAATCACTGACAGTCTCCACTTCCCCCAGTAGTTGAGTTCTGGTTTATTACCACTCAGTGCATAAAACAAAACTTCCAACTTGCATTCCACCAAACACCACCAATCATTCAGCAGCTGCATCCTTTTCTCAAAAATTCAAAGCTGAAAGGATATGAAAAGAATTTTGGGATGATTATAAAATGCTAATTTTGTTTCTAAAGCACCCGGAGGCTAAAGCTTTGTGAAATTCTTCAAAGCGATCCTCATTAATTATCAGATTAGACAAACATGGGCTGGGAAATAAAAAACTGCAGATGCTGGTAATCTGAAATAAAACAGCAAACAACTGTCACTCAGTATCTGAAGTAAGAATGGGCTAATGTTTTTGGTTGGATTTTTAATCAGAACTAGTTGGGGCTGTGATGCTGAGGAACATGCAAAACGTTAACACGATTGTTCCTTCTAGATATTGGCCGAACTTGTGCCGAATTCCAATCTGTCCTTAATAAGTGCCGTTTATTGAGCAGTTAGGCTCGATGCATTTCTGTATTATACCCCCTTACATTGAAGACACTGTCCCACCTCCAAGAAATGCCAGCACAGTTAAGGGACAGATCCACTTCCAGTGGTGGTCACTGCTGAGGCTGAGGTAGAGGCATGTCAGTGGACAAAGGAGAACACTTTCAGTAAGCTGTGCCAGACAGCTAGGCAGGGCCTGGTGATTTTTTTTTATTCAATCACAGGATGTTGGTGTCACTTGCCTGGCTAGCATTTATTACCCATCTCTAATTTGCACAGTGGTTAGCACTGCTGCCTCACAGCGCCAGGGACCCAGGTTTGATTCCACCCTCGGGCAACTGTCTGTGTGGAGTTTGCATATTCTCCCCGTGTCTGCTTGGGTTTCCTCCGGGTGCTCCGGTTTCCTCCCACAGTCCAAAGATGTGCAGGCTAGGTGGATTGGTCATGCTAAGTTGTCCGTAGTGTCCAGGGATGTGCAGGCTAGGTGGATTAGCCATGGGAAATGCAGGGTTACTAGGGTAGGGTAGGGGAATCCATCTGGGTGCAATACTCTTTGGACAGTTGGCGTGGCCTTGATGGGCTGAATAGCCTGCTTCCACACTGTAGGATTCTATGAATTGCCCAGAGGCAATCGAGTTGTTGTGGGTCACGTGTAGTTCCGACTGGGTATGGATGGCAGATTCCTTCCCTAAAAGGCATTACATGGGTTTTTCCAACAATCAACAATGGCTTCATGATCATTTTATTCTAAGCCTTCAACCAGTTTTAACCAATCAAGGACAGTGAGCACAGATGAGCTACAAGGCTCACCTAATCAAATACAGAACAACAAAATGCTACACTGCAGCTCACCTCCCAACATTTCCCCCACCTTTGTCACAGCTCTCCTCCATCCCACCCATTACCCTCAGGCAGGGAGTGATCAGCCCTAAATAACTTGTATTCTTTTACACCTGTAACTTAAGTCCTCTACTATGTTTAGTTCTGGTGTTTCTGTTTCAGTGTATGTTTCATTCTTGTAATAAATGTCATTTGTAGTCATAGCCCGATTTATACAATATGATAATGTGGTTTTTCCGTCTCTAAGGGAATCAGGTGTATTATAGCCATTTCAAACAAGTCTCAAAACTCAATCCCGCAATAGAAGAAATATCATTAGCCCTGGGAGACAACCGTTTATAAACTGTCAATTATAAATTTAGGTCTGTAGGGAATATGCGTTCATCGATGGAAATTTTGTCGAGCAGAGAGAATGCAAATGCAAGCTATCTTAAAGAAAAGCAAAAGGCAGAGTAAGGCATCTTTCATCTGCTGAATGCTCTCCTGAGGTTTGGAGGTATAGTTGTTTCCAACACTTAATCTGTAGGTGACTGCTCATTACTGGATTGCATTAGATCAGGTTAGATGAAGGAAGACGACAGGAAACTAATTGGTAACATCAGCTAAATAGTGCACACTGAAGTTGTCAACTCCCCAATGTATTGTGGGCCAGTCAGCTAATTTATGTTGATAGGTGGTGTAATTTTGGTTTAAAGTGAAACACTTAGAGAAGAGACGTGAGCCTATTTTCAGGACATACACATCTCATCACTAGGGTATCACACTTGCTGTGAAGCTAATGCTAAAAGCATTTTTCTTCTCTGTTGCCTTTAACATTTATCAGGCTATTAGAACCAGTTACTGAAGCTCTATGCATGTAAACAGGTGGAGAGTTCCACAGACTGAGGTCAGGGAGCAATGTGGGAACAGACATCGGAATTTGTGTTGACCAACATTTTCATTTACACAGGATTTACAGCACAGAAACAGGTCATTCGGCCCATTCAGTCCATGTCAGCATTTATGCCCCTTTGTGACCCATCTGTCTATCATTTCTCAATTATCTATCAGCACAAGCCTTTATTCTCTTCTCCTTCATATGTTGGACCACCTCTCTGATAAATGCCTCTATACTATTTGCTTCAATCATTCCCTGAGGTGCTGATTTCCATGTTCTCAGCACACTCTGGGCAAAGACGTTTCTTCTGAATTTCCCAATAGGATTTCTTATTGATGTCCTTATTATATCTTTATCCTCTTCCCAACATGTCGAAACATTGCTTGGGACCTTGCAGTCCTGGGGGCAGCGAGATGGGAGGCATGTCTGATCCCCACTGTTTCCCACCTCCACCGGAATGAAATTCTGGACATGAAGATCCATTGCAGGTTAAGGAATACTTAGGGGCCTTGGGCCATTCTGCTGGGATTTACCTAGTTACAAGTCGGCCTACTGACAAGTGGCCTTCCTAGAGGGAGAGTGGACTCTTGTTGTATGGGATTGCATGAATAAAATTGGGGTATGTGGGAGGAGAGGCGGGGGTTTGGGGGACATAATCAAAGGCACTCAGTGCGTCATTGAGGATGGGGATAGAGGGCAAGTGGTGTAGTTGCTGAGAACTACCAACCTGCCCTTGCTTGTGACCTCCCTATCTGCTCCCCTCATTTCCTTGACCACTCCTCTAAAACTTAGCACCTCATGTTGGGAGAGACATCTGGGGGACTTAATATGGGACAAAGGCACACACGTAACCTTACTGTCAGCTGGCCTTTCTCGTTTGTTGCAGTACGAATCTTCCAATGCTCTTTGCAATCAGTAGGCCAATGGAGACTTCTGGAAGATTCTCTCTGTATCCACTCCAACAAGACTTTACACAATTTTAAAGACCCTTCACTCCTCAGCTCCCTCATTTGAGAAGAAAAGAGACTCAAAAAGCAGCGTAAAAAGAAATGAAAAACCAAAGAACAGTGGATGCTGGAAATCAGGTGTAAAATTAGAAAGTGCTGGAGAAACTCAGCAGGTCTGGCAGCATCTGTGGAGAGAAAGCAGAGTAAATGTTTCAGTCCAGTGACCCTTGTGCAGAACAAGAAAAGACCCTTTTGAAGAAGGGTCACAGGACATGAAACGTTAACTCTGCTTTCTCTCTGTAGATACTGCCAGACGTGCTGCGTTTCTCCGGCAACTTCTGATTTATATATGAAAGGAAATGCTTATTCAATACCATATTCCCTTACCTAATATGTGTTTTTCATGGAAACAAGACTTGACTGCATGGCTCTTAATTAATGTGGACAAAATTCACATATGACTTGAGCTCAGGAACCCAGAATGAAGAGTGGCAGCTGTTAAGTGACGATATAGAATGATTTTGCCTGAAGGTGATCACTGTCCACATTAAATGTTAATAAATTGAAGGAGAAAAGTAACTCGCCCTGAAGCTCTTTTGTCCCAGCTTCACGATTTTAATAAAAGATATTCGTGTTTGGCTTTCAAGCATTTTGTTTCAAGTTTAAAATGATTTATTAATGGTGCCCAGGACTTTTTTTTTTACACAGACATAAGACCTTTTTGTTTGTCAACCTGAGGTTACACAGTAATTTGTACGTGACTTTCCCTAACATTAGCCTGAGGGAAGGTGCTTCACAGAGAATATGTTTCATCTGTTCAGGATAAATTATGGCTCATTGCTCATTTTCATTGAGTTTAATCTCGTCTTCTTGGATTTAATAGGCATTTGTCTGCATTTGACGACTGAAAGAAACTCCATTTAAATATAATAATTTGACTGTGGGCTTTGAATGATAACTGTGGTGAAAGAGAGCTGGAAATAAGCGGTGGTGACAGAACTGCAGCTAAAACACAACAGATATTTGAATTGGGCCAACCTCAGCGGATATGTTCCCTTGAGATGAAGATAAGCCACTCCACCAAAGACCTTAGTAAGTACCAGAGTGCAAGAGGGCATACCAGAAGCAGCATTGGGTATATTTAAAAATCAAGTGACAACCTGGGGACATCCCACAACTATTTGCATGTCAAACCGAACTCACAGCCCACGCATCAGATCTGTGTGCCCAGCCATCAAACAGTGAATGGCTGTAGACAGTTAAACACTGGGAGGTAGTTCGAGAAGTACCTTCAGCGTTAATGATGGAAGTCAAGGTTGAAGCATTTTCCAAGTGGATGATCCATCTCAGCCTTCTCCTCAGGTCCCCAGTGTCACAAATGTCAGTGTCCAGCCAGTTTGACTTACTTCACATGATACCAAGAAATGGCTGAAGACACTGGATTCTGCGACAACAAGGTGCAGGGCTGGATGAACACAGCAGGCCAAGCAGCATCATAGGAGCAGAGAGGCTGACGTGTCGGGCCTAGACCCTTCATCAGAAAAGGGGGAGGGGAAGCGGGTTTT
>NC_063361.1:26470569-26500326 GCF_021869965.1 Rhincodon typus | reverse complement strand
CTTCCCCTCCCCCTTTTCTGATGAAGGGTCTAGGCCCGAAACGTCAGCCTCTCTGCTCCTATGATGCTGCTTGGCCTGCTGTGTTCATCCAGCCCTGCACCTTGTTGTCTCGGATTCTCCAGCATCTGCAGTTCCTACTATCTCTGACTGGATTCTGCACAGGGTTTGGGCTTTGACAACATTGTGGCAATGGTAACTGAGACATTTACTCCAGAATTAGCTGCACATCCTGTATAACATCTGCCCAGCACTGTGGAAAACTGCCCAGGTATGTCCTGTCCAAAGGAAAAACAAGGACAAATCCAACTTGGTCAATTATTACCCTATCAGTCTAATCTTGATCATCAATGGAGTGACGTATGGAGTCACCAACAGTGCTACGAGATGGCACTGGCTTAGCAATAACCTATTCTCTGATGTGCAGTTTGAGGTGTATCAGGGTCACTCAGCTTCTGACCTCATTACAACCTTAGTCCAAACAGGCACAAAACAGCTGAATTCCAGAGGGGAGGTGGGAATGACTACCTTTGATGTCAAGCCAGCATATGAACATGTGTGGCATCAAGAGATTTAGCAAAACTGCTCACAGCCCAATCATCTTCAGTTGCTTCATCAGTGATCTCTCCTCCATCAGAAGTGGGGGTGTTCATCAATGATTCCACAATATTCAGCACCATTTGCGACTCCTTTGATATTGATGCAGCTAGTCTTCACATTCAGCATGACCTGGACAACTTGCAGGTTTGAGCTGATAGGTTGCAAGTAACATGTGTGCCACACATTCAATGGCATTACAATGACTGAATTCCCCAGTATCAACATCATTGAGGTTACCATTGACTAGAATTTGAACTGGACTAGCCATCTACATACTGCAGTTACAAGAGCAGGAGAGAGACTGGGAATTCTGCAGCATGTTCTCCTGACTCTCCAAAGCTTGTCCACCATCTACAAATCACAAATCAGGAGTGTGATGGAATACCCTCCACTCGCCTGGATGAGGACAGCTCCAACAACACTCAAGAAGCTTGACACCATCCAGGACAAAGCAGCCCGCTTGATTGGCACTACATCCACAACCATCAACCCTCACTCCATCCCCAAGACACAATGACAGCAGTGCGTTCTGTCTACAAGATGAACTCTCGTAATTCACCCAAACTTCTTTGACAGCATCTTCCAAAAATACAGCTTCTACCATAGTGAAGGGGACACAGGCAGCAGATACATGGGAACACCAGCCACTCATCATTCAGAATTAGAAATATATCGCCATTCCTTCACTGCCACTGGGTCAAAATCTTGGAACTCGTCCCTAATAGTGTTGCAGGTGCACCCAGACCTCATGGATTGCAGTGGTTTGAGAAAGCAGCTCACCACTACTTTTACAAGGGCATCTAAGGATGGACAATAAATACTGACCTAGCCAGCGACATTCACATCACACGATGGAATAAAAAAATGAATCTGCAGATGAAAAAAAAAAGCTGGGGCTGAATCTTCCCAGGCTCTGAACCCCTAGTGGAAAATTTGGGAGTATCATCTGAGAAGTCAACGAGGTCTTTCTTGGTGGTGAAAGCAACAAATTGGATTCTCCAACTAAGTTCCAGACATTGAGATGGGATTCTCGCTAGTGGATGGTGAAAGACTTATTAATGGGGTTCATCGCACATCATTGCCCTTATTATAACTTAATCTTGCCCTTATTAATATGCAATCTCCTATTCTGCCAGCTGCCAGGTGGAAGTCAGAGATAAAATTCACAACGTGGAAGTTTGAGCAGACACGTTTTTCAGTAGAAAGTTAATGAGGCGAGTTAGGGGACAACAGTGCAAGAAATCTGCCATGATTCCCAAAAAAAATGATAATTTGCTAAAATATGGTCAAAGTCAACTTGAAGAATTTGTAACAAAATCTTCACCAACATGACTCGTGTTGTTACTGCTGCCTAGTAATACTGCAGTAGCGGCGAATGTAGTACAGGTACTCACAAAAACAGGAGATTGTGACCGTAGGAAGAAACGGTGGTAGTCTGCGGACAAAGAGGTCAGAAATTATTTTAAAACTTTATTAAAATACTCAGCAGGAAGAGTCCATAAGGTATCATCATTAAAATGTACTGAGCTGGATCTTGCTACATGGAGAAACTTGAAGAGTAGCCCGTTAGTTAAACTATTTCCCACCCTTTTCAGTTTGACCCTTTACTGGGATAAAAATTTTGCCAGAATATGAACTAACAATGGCAGGGGGCACCTGGGATCTCAGTGAATCATGAAGGTGACTGTCTCTGTTCTTTACTATGGGGCACTGATGGCATAGGGGTAATGACACTGGGTTTGTAATCCAGAAGTCTAGGCTAATGCAATAGGGCCAAGGGTTCATAATTCCACCATGATAGCTGATGAAATTGAAATTTAATTGAAAAAGCTGGTCTTAATAATGCTAATCATGTCAACTATAACCGATTGTTGTTAAAATCTCTTTTGGTTCACTGATATTCACCAATAATTGTAGACCCATAGTAATGTGGTTGATTCTTAACTGCCCTCTGAAGCGGCCTCAAAAGTTACTTAGAAGTTTATGGCCTGGGCAACAACTGCTGGCCTTGCCAGTGATGCCCACATCCAATGAAAGAATAAGCAAACACAAAATGATGAAACCTAAGTTTCAAGAAAGAAATGGAGGAATGTTTGAAAGGAAGGGTGAAATGCAATGGGTACACTGGAGTCAAAACAGGGACAGGAAGGAAAAGAAAGATTCGATTAAGAGATAAAAGGAACAGAAGTGAAAAAATGCTAAGTTTACATTTTTAAAATCATTATGCAGAGCATATCAGCTGAAGAAGAGAGGCAGCATGGTTGAAACTGTTCACTTTCTGTGCCAGAGATGTTCAAGTCTTACAGCATTAACAATAATAATGTTAGAGAAGTGCTTATAATCTTACTTACCAGAATTAACCATTTGTGGCTGGTATCAATATTCAAATCCAGCAAGTCTTGAAAAAGAAATCAAGCTAAGGGCAGGGTTCAGTTTGTTGGGAAGTAGATGCTGAATTGATTTACAAATTTTGGAGATTTGCAATCCACAATGTATCTCTTAATCTCCCAAATTGTGGGTCAATCAGCCCATGAAATACTGCATACACTGCTAATATGCTCATATTTTTATAACAAAATTTGACCCAATCATTTCAATTGAATTCTCCATTGGTGATTACTCATGTCAATGCCGCTGCAACATATGGGGGCTGAATTTCACCTTTGGTGCGAGAACAAGGAATCTGGACTGTCCTGAACCTTCCCCATGCGGGAAGCAGACTTGAGATTTTTTGCAGATAATGAGAAGAAGAATGGTAGGCGGGTTCTTGAAGCTAATGTGTCATTGAGAGCTCCCACAGGAGCAGAGCAGTAACGGGTATGTAATGGAAAGGGCACTTCAGCCTGAAGGTGCCCACTCACCATTCTTAAAGAATTTAAGTAGCTTCTAGACAAAGCTTACAGGTCATCACTAATGGGTGTCTTGGCGGGTGGGGGGGGCGGGCAACGTTTGCAGGGGGAGGAGTATTTCAGTCTACAGTGCGACCTCTGGATGCACCAACCGAGAGCCTGCAAGCTTGCCTGGCATGCTGGGCATTGGCCTGCCTCTGCACATTGGCCTCCAGCAATTCACCACTCCCTTCATCGCATCAGGGGCCTGGAGGCATTCATGGAATCCCATCAAGTGCCCTTAACTGTAGCATAAGGGATTAATTCTGACTATACAATTTTCCAGTGAGACAATCTACATTGTGACAGGAATTGAGGCATGTTTTCTTGTTCTCTCTCACAGCTTTGTAGCAAGATGAAGCTACAATGGGATGTTTCTGAAAGAAAGTCAATGTTTTCCTTACTTCAGCCATCTCTGTAAATATCCGCTGGCAGTACAACAACGGCAAGAATATGAAATGATCGAGGATCTTAACCAAACAAATTGGCTGCCCACCTTGTGTGGCTGGGTTGCCCTGCCCACGGGAAAAATAGACTAGTGCTGGGAACTGGGTGGAAAAATCCAGTAAGTAAACCAATGCCAACATTTCCAAGCCTCACCTACCTCCATACCCAACCTCAGTGGGAACTAAAATTCTGCTCATTGTCTTTGGTAACAAGCTACACAATGTTCTTCGTAAGTGATGGTTAATTGGCCAAGACTCCATATTTCTGTAACATTGCTGAACTGTGTACACTGCATGTTGTATGATAGCACAGACCTCAGAAAGGTACTGTACCTTTAAGACAGCTAGCTGTCATCACATGACACTCCAGCATAAAATTCTCCATCCTACTCCCTATTCAGTTCAGTTAGCAGCAGTGTGTTAGCAAATAGCCAGCCAGTCTGTTGGCCATTTAGGTCATCAATCAGTCGACCATGTACATAATATAACAGTAATCCAAGTAATTACATAACAATGACTAGATATATAAGCCTGAGATGTCATATTAGTGGACATCTTTAGTTATTAATAAACTTCCAGATATCTGACTCACAAAAAGATTGACTCTCCGTAATAAATGTTACATGGGTTAACATATAGAAAACAACAAGCAAGTCATTACATCTATACAGGCAGTCTCAGCACTGAATGGGTGAAGGGCAGGGTTACTGAGAAGTTAGAAGATTTAGGAACATCATAGGAATAAGGATTCAGAGGGGGCTGACAATTAGGTCAACTACTTTCTCTCAAAACCCCATTGAACTGCTGCCATTTGTAGTTCATTTTTCTACCCAACCACAACATGGTACTCTTTAGCTCCCATCTGACAGGAAAAGTGAAAAGAAGAAAAAGAGAGAAAGAGACAGGAACGTGAGGATAAAAAGAGAAGCCAAAAGAATGAGGGAGAAATGAAAGTTGAGAAAGAAAGGCAGATAGAAACAGAGAGGGAGAGAGAGAGACAGAAAGAGAAATAGAACAAACCACATGATTTGATTTGATTTATTGTAGTCACATGTACCTAAGTACAATGAAAAGCTTTGTTTTACAAGCATGATGGGCAGATCATAGCAAACAAGGTCATACAGATCATAGGAGCTTAGACAGAGCAAAGCAAGACCAACATTAGCAAGATCAACATAATTTGAAGTTAGAGAGTCCATTCAGTTGTGTAATAATGGCAGGGAAGGAACTGTTTTTGAACATTCTCTATTATGCACTGTACTATCAGGGATGCAGAAACAAGAGTTTCACTATTGTTTTGAAAGGATTGCTTTATTAAAAATGACTCCAGCTCTTATCTGGTTCTCCAAATTCAGCTTGCTGATTACTCTTTTTAACCGAGGTAACTATTCTGCTACTCCAACAAAGTCTGACCTGGGGTTTTTATTTTGTGTTTACTCTCTTGTGCGGTGAACAATATTTCAATAAGTTGCCCTTTGGAAATGTCTGTGGCAGCGGTTTGCTCTTTGCAGAGCTAGCACATCACCTTTAATTGACTGTAATGCCACTGTAATATCTGGCACCAGCACTCCAAGGATGATTAAAATGAGAAAACCAGGCGTCACACTGGGTTAGCCGTCTTTTCAATTTTACAACCTAGATTTTCAATGCAATTAGGGTCAATGTTTTTCTTCCTTTTTACTTGCAAGGTATTTAAGTGAAAGTCAAACAAAAATATTTTAAAAATACTAGAAGTACAACCGTTAGGTTGACATCCATGAAGAGAAAAAGGCCAATTTATCATTTAAATAAAAACTCTTATCATATTAAATGTTAACAAGTATTCTGATAGGCATAAACAAACGACAAAAGGAAATTAAGAGCGGATATGAAGGGGAGAATTTGAAACCATTTTAGATATTAAAGGCATAGAGGGGTATTGGAAGAAAACAGGAATATGGTGTTGAGATAGAGGTGAACGGGAGAGCTGAGATTGTGAAACAGGCTTGAAGGGCCAAACGATCTACTCTAGCTTCTAATTTCTATGCCTTAATTCTAATGTAAATGGGCTGAAACTAACAGAAAATAATCAACAACATAAAAATACATCTAAAGCAGTGTAATGGAAAATTTAAGGGAGAGGTCCTTGAATGGAGGGTGATAGTGGCATATTGGTACTGTCATTGGGCTAGGCATTCAGTGACACTAAATGCTCTGGGTTCATTGGTTCAAGTCCCATTGTGGCAGCTGGTGGAATTTAAATTCAATTAACAGATATGAGATGGAAAGCTGGCCACAGAGATGGTGACATTGACAGCTATCATTAGTTGTCATAGAAACCCATCAGAATCACTGGAAAGGAAGTTTGGTTTGGCCTATGTGTGACTCTGGACCCACAACAATGCAACTAACTCTCAACTGTCCTCTGACATGGCCTTGCAAGCCACTGAATTTAGGGACAATTAGGAATGAATACTACCTTCTTAAAAGACGAGGTCAGAAAAGTTAAGCCAGATCCTGCTAATAGAAAGCTTTTTTTTTGTCGAGAAAGGAAAAATGTTTATCAGCTTCCACTGCCACACACTGACAGACCCTTCCCACTCCCACTGTTATACTGTCTGCCCACTGGTTGATCTGGTGGCACACTGCCCTACTTTGAAGGGTCAGTAGACTTTTAACTGATTGCTGTTGGCAAAATGCAGCTCCAGGTCCCACAGAAGAGTATGGGACCTTGCTGTCCACATGAAATGCAGGCCACTGCTACATTGCATCCACCTATCCACACGTTTGAATGGGGAGTATCTTGGCAAGGTACTGGTGTAGTGCAGCTTCTGAGCAACTTGATAACATGTTACTACTTTCCAGCTTGGGGAGGGAGCGGGTGGTGGTAGAGAGAGAGAGAGAGTGTATGTGTGTGTCTGTGTGCATTTGTGTCTGTGTGTGTGTGTGTGTGTATACATGTGTGGGGTGGGTGTGTGTGTGTGTGTGTATATGTGTCCTGGGTCATTTGTTGGTGTGTGTGTGTGTGTGCGCGCGCGTGTATGTGTATATGTGTGTCTGTGTGCATTTGTGTCTGTGTGTGTTTGTGAATGTGTGTGTGTGTACAAGTGTTCTGTCTGTGTGCGCGCATGTGTATGTGTATATGTGTGTCTGTGTGTGTTTTTGAGTGTGTGTGTGTACGAGTGTGTCTGTGTGCGCGCATGTGTATGTGTATATGTGTGTCTGTGTGCATTCGTGTCTGTGTGTGTTTGTGAGTGTGTGCGCGTGCATGTGTGTATGTGTGTGTTGTCACCTGAAGTTGCTGGCTGATTTGCTCCTTAATGTTGATAGCGTCAACAATATTTAAAGTTCAAAACCTGGGCAATGTTCCTGAAGGCAGGTGGGTACAAACAATTAGCCGCATGGAGTGCAAATGTCCTTTGCATGAACTGGACGGAAGCGTTCAGCAAAATGGTTTGTGCTCAGTTTTGTTTTTAATTTTTGGAACTAGCATATCATGTTTCCAGTATTTCCTGTACTTATTTTATTACTACAGTACCAGCTTTTGCGATTCTTTCTCGTTCTCCAATTTCTTACTTTTTTGCATTTTACAGTTGACTTGTCTTCCCATTGCCCTTGTGAGATAATCGTTCAAAGTCTGCAGGAGATTCATCTCGTGAGCAATTTGTCTGTTATTTGTTTCACAACCCTGTTAGATTACACCAGTGACTACACTATCATTGGCTGTAAATGATCTGGGAATTCTCAAGAACTGGGAGACTTTCTTTGCTTTATTTCCTTATGTACTTGCTAATATTTCCATTCTGATAATAGGCTATGCTTGTGTATATCCTTCTTATCCATGACGCTGTTCGACATGTAGTATATTTCAGAATTTTCTGTTTTTGCTTTGGATTTGCAGCCTCTTTCTTTATTTCACTGTGCAAAATGCCTTTCAGGAGGTTCATCCCAGCGTCTATAGCCTACTGTGTGCACTGCAGCAACTCATCAAGGTTTCCAATGGTATTTTCCAAACCCGCGAGCTTTATCAGCTTGAAGAACAAATGCAGCAGGCATGTGAACACACCCTTCAAGTCACACACCATTCTGTCACCTATCACCATTCCTCACTCACACTGGGTCAAAATCTTGGAATTTCCTCCCTCCCCAGCAGCACTGTGGGTGTGCCTGGACTGCAGCAGTTTAAGAAAACTGGATGTGAAAAGACATACTGGCACTGGGAGCAGGTCAAAAGCAATTCACTGAGCTGATTCCTGGGATGAAGGGTTGATTTAACAAGAACGGCTAAAATAGGTTAGGCCTAAATTCATTAGTATTTAGAAAAATGAGGGATGATCTTATTGAAATATAGAAGGTTTATAGGGGGCTTGACAGGGTAGATGTTGAGAAAATGCTCCCACTAGTGGGGAGATTTCAAACTAAGTACAGTCACAGAATTAGGGGACAAGTATTTAAAACTGAGGTGCAAAGGAACTCCTTCTCTCAAAGAGCAGCACGTGTGGAATTTTCTACCCCAGAGAATTGTGCAGACTAGATCGCTGAAAGGATTAAAAGAGGAGTTCGACAGGTTTTTGAAATATCGAGGAATTGATGGCTATGAGGAGCTGGCACAAGAGAAGAGGTGAGGCCTAGGGCAGATCAGCCATGATCTTATCAAATGGTGGCGCGCACTTGAGAGCCTAATCCTGTTCTTATTTCTTATGTTCTTGTATTCTTAAAACATCTCGCCAACATATTCTCCATGGTAATTAGAGATGGGCGATAAATACCGGCAATACCAGAGAGACCCACATCCCAGGAACGAATAAAACAATTAATGGCTCTGTGGCCCAATAAGTTAACAAGATTTAGCATTAAACTGAGAGTTTCACTCACATACAATGAGACAGTTGACACAATTTATGCACAACTGTTCAAGCAGACTCTGAGTTTGTGAATAAAAAGGTGATAATTAAACCCATTTGCTCTGAATATAAAACAGAACGTGCAGCTGATTGTAGGCTGAGTGCATCCATTACAAATGCCAATTGCCTTGTTTGTGTTGATAATTGAGTGGGCTTTCATACCAGGAGGCCTGGGTTCAAGTCCCACCTGCACCGGAGGTGTGTAATAACATGGAGACAATAAGGACTGCAGAAGTTGGAAGCCAGAGTCTATAGGTATGAGGCTGGAAAAGCAAAGCAGGTCAGACAGAACATCTCTCAACAGACCGATTAGGAAATATCTGGAAATGAACAGGTGGGGGCTCTTGTGGTGCATTGGTAGTGTCCCTATTCTAGGCCAGAAGTCCTAGGTTCAAGTCCCACTTGCTCCAGAAGCATGTCAAAAATGTGTGGGAACAGACGATAACTGGTCAACGATTTCATTGTGGTATGAGGGACTCTGCTATGTGTACGTGGGTTCCCTGCAACACTATACTTGAAAGATACTTCATTAGGCTGCAGAGTGGATGATAAGGTCCTCAGGTTGTGAAAGACATTAAATAAATGGAAGTATTTCATTCTTCATTGTTTATTTCAACTACTGATTCATTTGATCTGGAATGCGCAATGTCACAACCAAATTACACCAGCATAGTGCTATAAATATGTAATTAAAATCATACAAATTTATCTCCACCAGTAAAATGATATTCACTTAGATACTTTTTGCTGTATAGGCACCAACCATTGGCTTGTAAATAATAATGCATATATTTCCAGTTTTTATTTACTTGGTTGGATTCTCAACATTACTTTCCTCAAATCTCTCTCCTACCAGTATGATTCACCATTGCTGAGTATTCACTATCCAGATTTAATCAGTAATGGGCAGGGTTTTTGTATTTCCTTAATCCCTAGATCACAGACCCCAGGCTGGTTCGAAGTTGCACCATTGCAGGTAAAGGGGATCTTTTCTTTGGATCAGCACACAGACTAGTCCAAGAAAATGTGGGAAGCAATCCACTGGAAGTATTCTTGGAATCTTGAATCTTGGAGACAAGCCCAAAGTGAAAACCTGGGCCACACTATTTGAGATGTCTTCAAACTAATAGGCCTAACCGCGAGGTAGTTTACAATAGACTTTACTCCATTCTAGCAGCCATTTCATAATTATTCTGTTGGCATTTGACTGAAACCAATATCTGAAGATATGGCCAAAGTTTAAGCCTCTTAACAAAAAAAAACAAAGAACTGAATTCAATTCAATTTAATTGAATTAGCTTTATTGTCACATGTACTCAAAGAGGCATAGAGATATACAACACGGAAACAGGCCCTTCAGTCCAATTTGTCCACGCTGACCAGATATTCTGAATAAATTAACCCCATTTGCTATCATTTGGCCCATATCCCTCTAAATGCTTCCTATTCATTACCCACACAGATGCCTTTTAAATGTTGTAATTGTACCAGCCTTCACCACTTCCTCTGGCAGCTGATTCTATATACACACCACCCTCTGAATGAAAAATTGCTCCTTAGGTCCCTTTTATATCTTTCCCCTCTCACCTTTAACCTATGCCCTTTAGTTTTGGACTCTCACACTCCAGGGAAAAGATTTTGCCTATTTACCCTGTCCATGCCCCTCATGATTTTATGAACCAAATAAGGTCACCCCTCAGTCTCTGACACTTCAGGGAAAATAGCTCCAGCCTACTCAGGCTCTCCTATAGCTCAAACCCTCCAACTCTAGGAACATCCTTGTCAATCTTTTCTGAACCCTTTCTAGTTTCACAACATTCCTCCCACAGGAGGGAGGCCAGAATTGCATGCAATACTCCAAAAGTGGCCAAACCAATGTCCTGTATAGCCACAACATGAACTCCCAACTCATAAACTCAATGAACTGACCAATAAAGGCAAGCATTCCAAACTCCGTCTTTACTATCCTATCTACTTGCAACTCCAATTTCAAGGAACTATGAACCTGCACTCCAAGGTCTCTTTGTTCAGCAACACTTCCCAGGACCATAAATTCTGCCCTGATTGGCCTTTCCAAAATGCAGCACCGCCCATTTATCTAAATTAAATTGCATATGCCACTCCTCGGCCCATCTGATCAAGATCCCGTTGTACTCTGAGGTAACCTTCTTCACTGTACACTATACCTCCAATTTTAGTGTCATTTGCAAACTTACTAACCATACCTCCTACGTTCACATTCAAATCATTATATAAATAACAAAAAGCAGTGGACCGAGCACCAATCCTTGTGGCTAACCACTGGTCACAGGCATCCTGTCTGAAAAGCAACCCTCCATCACCACCCTCTGTCTTCTAACTTTAAGCCAGTTCTATATCCAAATGGCTAGTTCTCCCCATATTCCATGTGATCTAACCTTGCTAATCAGTCTTCCATGAGGAACATTGTCGATTGCCTTACTTAAGTCCATATAGATCACATCCACCGCTCTGGCCTCATTAATCCTTTTTATTATTTTTTTGAAAAACTTAATCAACTTAGTGAGTCACAATTTCCCACACACAAAAACATGTTGCCTATCCCTGATCAGTCCTTGCCTTTCCAAATACATGTAAATCCTGTCCCTCAGGATTCCTTCCAACAACTTGCCCATCACCGATGTCAGGCTCACCGGTCTACAGTTCCCTGGCTTTTCCTTACCACTTTTCTTAAATAATGGCACCACGTTAGCTAACCTCCAGTCTTCTAGCACTTCACCTCTGGTTATTGATGATACAAATATCTCAGCAAGGGGCTCAGCAATCTCTTCCCTAGCTTCCCACAGAGTTCTAGAGTACATCTGATCAGGTGAGTACTCAGAGAAGTACAGTGAAAAGTTTACAAGTCACCACTTACGGCATTATCTTAGGTACAGAGAACTGCAGATGCTAGAAATCAGAAACAAAAACAGAAATTGCTGGAAAAACTCAACAGGTTTGGCAGCATCTGTGGAGAGAAGGCAGAGTTAACGTTTCGGGTCCTGTTCTGAAGAAGGGTCACTGGACCCGAAATGTTAACTCTGCTTTCTCGCCACAGATGCTGCCAGTCATGTTGAGTTTCTCCAGCAATTTCTGTTTTTGTTTAAGCCTCTTAAGTTGTTTAAATCCTAACCAACATCTGAAGATCTTTGGTTTTCCTTTTATTAAAACTACAAGTCTCTGTACAAATGACTTCAACTCTCTTTAATCCTGAACAGACAGTGCACTCAGCAATGCCAAATGAAAGGATGGAATCAAGTTAATACCTCAATTCTATGGTCTTCAGGAACAATTTTACACTGAAATATCGCAATACCTTTAACTGACTATTTACCAAATTCAGTGAATTACAATGCTATGACTTTGGTTAGCGAGATCTGGTGGTTGCTTACGAAATGCTCCCAATTTACAACAAAGTAAATTGAACAGATGCCAATTTTTAAGAAACGTTTAGCTTTATAAGTGACATTCAGCAGTTAATCAGTGTTTTACATGCCACCCCAGATGTTGGAGAAAGCAGTTCAAGGTTTTTGCCTCAGAAATTTGTGAGGCACATTCTAAGGAATTGAAATGGTAAATAACTCCTTAATACACTGCACATCAATTAAATTGATTGACAGTAAACAAAGTTTAGCTAGATTCAGCTGAATTACATTTCATGCAAAACTTGCTGACATGACACTTTAACAAGTAAACCATGCAGTGAATTGCTCTAATATGTTATTCAATGAGCTGATTCCTTTCGACCACGGAGAAAGTTCTACTGCTACGATTGCTTCTGGTTTTAGTTAAGGCTGCGTCTGTCACCAATCCACCACTAGGTGGGGCATCACACAACCATGCACAAAAACATACCAGTGAGAACTGAATGGACTTCTCTGACCAGATCAATCCAGGTATTGATCACACTGACCGTTGACAATTTTCCACCTATAAACGTCGTGCAGCTAAAAGGTTTTAATCATTCAATGGAAGAAGACAACACATATCCACAGCCAATTCTTCCATTTAAAATGGCACAGGTGAATCATTGAAGTCAAACAGGAGAGTAGCTGAGTCAGATGCACACTTGATTGGAATGGGGTAGCAGCCTTGGCAAAACAGCACAACTGCAAGTCTATCTAACTATGAAGTGCTGCATCTAAACCATTCTGAACCAACAGCAAACAGTTTGACTCAAAGCACAAAAGTTCACCACAGATTAGCATTAGCATCCAGTTTGAGGCAAGCACAGCATTATGGGTAGACAAACAGGAGGCTGGGAGAACACAGCAAGCCAGGCAGCATGTGGAGGAAAGGAGCACTCACCGTTTCGGGTATTATCCTTACCTAAAACATTGACTGCTCCTTTCCTCCAGATGCTGCCTGGCTTGCTGTGTTCTTCCAGCCTCCTGTTTGTCTACCTTGGATTCCAGCATCTGCAGTTTTGATTTTTCTCTCTAACAGCATTATGGAATTTGCTTGCACATGCACAGATGGTTCTAGGTGACATCTTGAATGCATTGTGAGAAGACACTCCATTTAGTAATGATAAAGACTGAATTCTATGAAAATGGGCTGTATCAACATCATTGAGAATTTTAAACACCAAAGGGTTCACTTTATAGAACTGTCAAATGAAGAATTACTTGCATTTATACAGCATGATTCAAGACCTTGGGAGATCCCAAAGCACCTCACAGTCAAAGCTACACTATTGAAGTCTAGTTACTGTTCTAATGTAGGAAATGTTGCAGCAAGCTTCTGTTTTGAGGGATAAATACAAGCCAGCATACTGCGGATTACCTCCTCTACTCCTCTTTGACATCATGCCATGAGATCGCAATCCTCCAGTTGAAGGGCAAACACCAGGGCATGATTTGTCTCACCTGAAAGGTGGCACCTCCAACCCTGCAGCATTCCCTTGCATTGGAGTGTCAGCCTGATATTTTTCTCAGATCCCACGGTGGGACTTCACCCCAAAACCTTTTGACTCAGAGGCATGTCTGTTACCAACTGAGTCACAGCTGATATCTGCAATTGCAGCACAACAGCAAATGTTGATAAACAAGGGAAAGAAAAATTAGATCATTATGAAACATTAAGCTTCATGGAACACTGCTGTCTGATGATTTTCAAGATAGCCAGAATGAGTTAATAATGGCACTGATTGATCTAACTGGCATTAATCTTAAATTCTGGGAAGCAAACACAATTTACAAACGCATTTAAGACAGATAGCAATATCTCTTTGCATGGCCATAAGTATAACTGTTAACTTCATACTGCTGGAATGCCAGAACATCAAATTCACAGCAGTTTAACAAAGGAGTCTTTTAACCAAATAAAGAGATGGGCATGACTTTTTTGAGTGGGTAGAGGGTGGTTATGGTTAGAAAATTGCAGTACTTTATCTGTAAGCTCATGCCTTTCGATGTTCAGCTGCTACAATTTTGTAGGCTGCTAGGAAACAGTCAGGCAAAGTTCCTACCCAAAGCAGGTGGGACCCAACTCATTTGAGCAAACTGGCAACTTTGGTGTTCCTCTGGGAGGATCTTGCGCTTTGG
Source organism: Rhincodon typus (assembly GCF_021869965.1). NCBI lineage: Eukaryota > Metazoa > Chordata > Chondrichthyes > Orectolobiformes > Rhincodontidae > Rhincodon > Rhincodon typus. The sequence continues at coordinate 26,485,948 of NC_063361.1, read as the reverse complement.
CCAGTAGCATTGAATGGTATAGTAGACATCCTTAAAAAACCACAAGCTCTGAGGGCACAAGAATGCTTCTCCTGGCCTCAAAATAGACTTTCAAGATCTCCGCCCTTTCACTCCCCACTATTCAGGCCCTATTTCTGGCTAAAATATACAGAGGATCAATTGAATTTCCTATTGATTAATGCTAGAATTTCAAGGGCCCAAAGAAACTTTCTCACACAGTGTGTAATTTGGGTGTAGAATGCATTGCCTGAAAATGTGGCAGAGACTGGTTCAAATGAGGCTTTCAAGAGGACACTGGATGATGATTTGGATAGAAATAGCATGCAAAGGTATGGGGGAAAAGCATGAGATCGGCACTTGACCTTTGTTTCAAGACCTAGTGCAGACCTGATGGGCCTAATGATCTCCCTCTTTGCCCTAATACTTTTTCCCAGGGTGGAAGTGTCAGTTACTAGGGGGCATAGGTTTAAGATGTGAGGGAGAAAGTTTAAAGGTGATGTACGAGGGAAGGTTTTTACACAGAGGGTGGTGGGTGCCTGGAACTCGCTGCCGGGGGAGATAGTGGAAGCAGATACTATAGTGAATTTTAAACGGCGTCTTGACAAATACATGAATAGGATGGGTATAGAGGGATACGGCTCCCGGAAGGGTAGGGGGTTTTAGTTGTGACGGGCAGCATGTCGGTGCAGGCTTGGAGGGCCAAAGGGCCTGTTCCTGTGCTGTAATTTCCTTTGTTCTTTGTTCTTTGTTTCGCTTCCGTGATTCTGTAATGTTGCCTGATCCTGAAACCGGTTCACGATTCTCAAAGTTGTAAGGTGAAAATCATTTGTGTGTGAATATTCATTTGATTCAGTAGCTTAGCAATACTAGATATAACGTTTTCCAACTGACCGGTTAAGCTTCACAACAGAATATCAATCCACACTCAACTACACTGTGCTCTTAGATATGATGGTTTATTCCATTGTTCAGTTCATGCAATTACATGAATCTATGAAGAATGTATGGAATTCTGCCACTTAAAAACTGAATCTTTCTTAATATGCATAAATGTATATAATATATAGCTGTGTGTGTATTTTGTAGACAGTATCTTAACATGAAATAGAAACACGCACAACAAAATCTGGTCCATGTGCTTGCTTGATAGTTCTAATTAAAGCAATCATTTTGTGGGAGGGAAAAAAAAATCAATTCCTGTAGCTCATTACAATCATCACAGTGATTAAATGAAGACACAAACTCAAATGTACATGATTTATGAAACATTTATTGCACCAAACTACTTCAGCTATGTAAAATCTCATGCTGCCTCGATGTGATTGCTAATGAAGAGAATTCAAAGGAAAATTATAACCTCACAAGCAGATGATAAAGTGGCCATAACACAGAGTGAAAAACAAGCTGTAATTTTTAAAGCAGTTTTATGATCTGAAGTATGTGTTGGGTGAGTGAGAGCTGATTCTGAGATAGTCAATACATCAATGTGCAAGATTTGCACTTCCCTTTCTGAAATTGAATTGAATTAGTCTTTATTGTCACGTGCACTCAAATGAGTGCTGTGAAAAGTTTGTAATGTCGCTGCTCAGGCGCCAGCTTAGATACAGGGTACCTAGGTACAGATACTTAAGGTAATTATAAATTAAAGATCAGCATAAGAATAAAAAAAAACGTTTTCTTTTTAAAAAGCAATTGAATTTTAATCTTTTCACCAAATTTATGCCAGCTTTCAGACCACCTGGGCCAAGTCTCTAGAACATGCTGGTCTTCAAGCCTCGAGGCCTTGTTCCCAGTCCCCAATGGCCTCGCCTCCTGGATCTGCGTGGACTTGCTGCTGTCGCTACACTGGCCTCTGTTCTGGGAATCGCTGCCCTCACATCAGCCTGGCCTGGGACTCACCTCTGGGACTCTCTGCTCCCACACCGGCCTGGCCTGGGACTCACCTCTGGGACTCTCCGCTCCCACACCGGCCTGGTACTCACCTCCAGGACTTGCCTGGACTCTCCGCTCCCACACCAGCCTGGTATGGGACTCGCCTCTGGGACCACCTTCGGGACTCACCACAACCTCCAATCTCCTCGATTCGTCTCCAGTAAGTTAAAGTAAAAGGTTTGAAAAACAACAAAGAAAGAAAAAGAGAAACAACTGGCAGAGCAGAGGACCTCTGACTAGAGTGTTTTACCCTGCTGCCATCTTAAATAAATGCCCAGAGGCCAGTATCCCATCACCAAGTCACCCTTTATTTACTTCTGCACTGTACACTGACTGTGGCCAGTCAGCCTGGAGTCAGTCCCCTGAACTGAGGAGACTGTAAATCTCATGTTTATATTGGTCATCCAGGGCTTTCCTGATTGGCCCAGGTGAACAACGCCAATCAAAGATCTCATAGTCAATGAGGTCTACCTGGTTCCAATCACTACACTTTCAAAATCCATTGCTGTAAATTACAGAGTGCATAGAGCATGCCTCTCAGAGTTGCATGCCAAATTCACACTTAAGTTAAAACCAGCCTCAGAGACAAATCTATAAAGCTTCTTGAAGTCACCTGTACAAATGGAAAATTTAATGGCAATATTAGATATTGCATTATAGTAACATAATAATATTGGGCTTCTTAATCTGCCTTGCATTTTGACAATGGAGTAATCAATTAATTTTCAATAGGTTAATGCCTTCATTAAAGTACCAGACAGAAAAATGAATTAAGCTAATATTTGATAAACTTTGTCATTTTCTATGTCTGCCTGTGTAACATACATTGCAATGATTGGGATCATGTTGCATCAGATGCCTTGAAGTTTATTTACAGAGCTACTTACACAGCCACAATATCACAGGCATACACATCGTTTGGGTTTTGTGCTTACAAATGTTAATTGTACATTGCATACACGTATGGCTGACTGACTATCTCACTGAATCCACTAAACACACACATAGAGAGTGACTGAAGGAGAGTTGGCTACCTTTACACCAGAATGTTACGTCGTGATGTCTTAAAGGTACAGGCATGTGTGTCTGGAATCTAAGCCACAATACAACAATATTGGCAGAGGTGTTTTCTAAGTTTAATTTCTAATGATGAGAAATTCACTTGAATAGTTTCGCTTCTACACAAATTTATGTCAATTCTGGGTGGTAGGTAATGGCCTTTACTGATATGATCACTTTGATTTTCTTCATTCATATCACTGAATAAAATTACACAGTTGGCTGTACAGGTGCCCTCTCTGCTGCTGTCTCTGATCTGATATGGATATGTAAACAAAGTGTTAGTCTTACTCTGTGTAATACATAGAAGAAAGATAAAGACGAGGCTGGAATGGAATTCCTTCTTCTTCACTTCATTTGAGAAATTAAACACTGAAGAACATTGTGACTTTTTGGAACTTCTAAAGTTGATTTTGAGAAAGCTTGAGTCATTGCTCCGTGAGTGTGTGCTTAAGACTTAAAAATGCATTCTTTCAATGAATATGGGGAAAGACGATATTTGTTGCCCTTGAACTGAATAGCATCTTAGGGAGTTAATATTCAACCACATTTACTGTGGGTCTGGAGTTGCATGTAGAGTCATAGAGTCATAGATATGTACGCCCGGAAACAGACCCTTCAGTCCCACTTGTCCATGTCGAACAGACATCCTAAATTAATCTAGTCCCATTTTCCAGCATTTGGCCCATACTCCTCTAAGCCCTTCCCATCTATATAACCATCCAGATGTTTTTAAATGTTGTAATTGTACCAGTCTTAACCACTTCCTCTGGCAGTTCATTCCATACACGCACCACCCTCTGTGTGAAAAAGTTGCCCCTTAGGTCAATTTTAAATCTTTCCCCTCTCACCTTATCCTTAGCCCTCTAGTTTTGGACTCCGCTACCCTGGGGAAAAGACCTTGGCTTTTCACCCTATCCATGTTCCTCATGATTTTATAAACATCTATGTGGTCACCTCCCAACCTCCAATGGTATCCAGGGAAAATAGCCCCAGCCTATTTAGCCTATCCCTAATGCTCAAACCCTCCAAACCCTGGCAACATCCTTGTAAATCTTTTCTGAACCCTTTCAAGTTTCACAAGATCCTTCCAATAGCAGGGAGAGCAGAATTGCATGCATATTCCAAAAGTGGCCTAACTAATCCTGTACAGCCACAACATGATCTGCAACTCCTATACTCAAGGCACTGACCAATAAAGGCAAGCGTACCAAACACCTTCTTCACTATCCTGTCTATCTGGGACTCCACTTTCAAAGAACTATGAACCTGCACTCCAAGGTCTCTTTGTTCAGCAACACTCCCCAGGATCTTACTATTAAGTGTATAAGTCCTGCCCTGAATTGCCTTTCCAAAGTGCAGCACCTCACATTTATCTAAATTAAACTCCATGTACCACTCCTTGGCCCATTGGTCCATCTGATGAAGGTCCTGCTGTTCCTCGCTGTCTACTACAGCTCCAATTTTAGTGTCATAAGCAAACTTACTAAACATACCTCCTATGTTCACATCCAAATCATTTACATAAATGACGAAAAGCAGTGGACCCAGCACCGATCCTTGTGGCACATCACTGGTCACAGGCCTTCTGTCTGAAAAGCAACCCTCCACCACCACTTCTACCTTTAAGCCAGTTCTGTATCCAAACGTTCTCCCTGTATTCCATATGATCTAACTTTGATGACCAGTCTACCATGAGGAATTTTGTCAGAGCAGACATTAAGCAAACCAAAAGTGTTGTTACAATTCATGACAGCTTTGTGGTCTTTATTACTGTGCCCAGCTTTCAATTCTAAATGTTATTAGTTGATTTTAAATTCTACCAGCTGCGTTGGTGGAAATAGCCTGGCTCTCTGGAGTACTAGTCCAGCGACATTACCACTACACATCTACCTTTCCAAGTGTTGTGGTACCCAGTGAGTTGGTATGGTACATTGCTGAATAAACGATACTGAGGGCATGTTTGAGAACAAGGGGAGAGATTTCACCTGAACAAAAAAAGTAATTACAAGGTCTCACATTTGGTTGGAAGTAAATAAAATAGGACATGAGGATAAAGTAAATGTTATCTTCACTCTGAAGGAGGTGAATTCTAACCAATGTTATCTATGACACCATAATGCTATGGATTATTTTGGGTACATGTTATGATGCTGAGAGTTGCATTCCATAAAACAAAGCAGTTGTCAGAGTGTTGCAAGATACGTTATTGAATTAAAGGAACTCTTTCGTCATTCTGAGTACAGTACAAGTGTTGAAACTGACTTTAGAGGCAGACATGTTTGTAGGAGGTCTCAAAACCAATAAAATCCAGGCCAAGGTATTAAGTAAAGGAAACAGTCCGATGTGGAAGGGATGCTGTGATGAGGTCAGGTCCCTCTTAACAGCAAGAGATAGTTGCAAAGTACACAGAAGTTCTTTTCATGAGCTGGCATGGAGGTCCAGCAAGCACATTCCCACAACAGCTCGGTTAACAGTCTCAGATTCAGAAAGTTAGATGCTACTATTGCCATGATAGTCACCAACCAATTAAGTGCCCCCACTTACAGTCTAAGTGTGAAATTCTGTCATCCAGAAGCATGTAGGAATAGAGGAAACAGTAATGCTCTAGATCCAGATAAAGCTCCACTTGCACCAAGTTGAGGTCAGAGCAGCTCTAAAGCTGGTTCTGGAGTCTGGTAGTCCTTGCATGTGCCTACGATTGATGTGAAAACAGATGTTGCTGTTATGAAGCAGGAAGATCAAAAATTGCACTCAATCAGGCAGCGAGAAAAACAGCACGTAGTAAATGAGAGTACTGGGGTTGTAAATAGAATTCCAGTGCTCACAGTAAAACTAAAAATTTGAGCTTCACAAATTAGTTTGATACCGCTGTAACTGTGTTCGTGATCTTGAAAGGAGAGTACAAGGAGTTCCTAAGTCACATTCCCTTACGGAAAACTGGTGTGAAACTGACCAGTTATTCCAACAACACTATTCCAATATGAGGTAAAGTTAGTGTTAGGGTGGAATATGATGAAAAAGTGCTAAGCCAGCACAAAGTGGTCTTTGAGCAAGGAGGACCAAATGGGAAAATTAGGCATCACAAGGTCAAACTCAACCAAAGGACAATATACAGCTTACCCTTCATGAGACTAAAACTGTGACTTATGCATAACTTGAAGCAGTAAATAAAGTGTTGAATACATTAGAAGAATCAGGGCAATTAGGAAGGTGAGGAGCACTGAATGGGCTGTAACACACAATTTAGGAGCAGATGCAGACAACTTGGATCTTCAACCTGCCCAGGCATTCAATAAGATCAATGAATTCACATTCCCACCCACCCACAATAACCTTTTACTCCCATGCTATCAACAATTGTTCTGAGGAAGGGTCACCGGACCCGAAACGTTAACTCTGTTTTTTACTTCACAGAGGCTGCCAGACCTGCTGAGCTTTTCCAGCAACTTTGTTTTTGTTCAAGAATTGATCTACCTCTGCCTTAAAAACATTCAAGAACACTGCTTCTACCAATGTTTGGTAAGAGATTTTCAAAGATTCACAAAGCACTATGAGAAACAAATTTTCATCACTGTCTTAAATAGGCAAGCCCCTCATTTTTCAACAGTGATCTTTAATTCCAGATTCTCCCATAAGATGCAACATCCTCTCCATAACTACCCTGTCGAGACCCCTCAGGATCATACAAAGTTCAATCAAGTCACCTTTATGTTAAGGTCCAGTCGATTCAAGGTTACCCTTATTATACTGATTACTGATATTTGTCTATAAACTTTCTCTGAACTGCTTCCAATGCACTTACATCCTTCCTTAAATATGGGGACCAATATTGTAAACAGTACTCCAGTTGAGATCTCACCAATGCCCTGTAGAACTGAAGCATAATCTGCCTACTTTGGTATTGAATTCCCTTGCAATAAAGGATAACATTAAATTAGCTCTCCTAATTACTTGCATACTAATCTTTGAGATTGATACACTATCATAACCAGATTTATCTGCATCTCAAAGCTCGGAATTTAGATAATATGCTCCTTGTTTTCTTCTACCTGCTAAAATGGACAATTTCACATTCTCTCACAATATACTTCATTTGCTACATCTTTACCCATTCACTTAACTTACCCACAGCTCTCTGTACCTTCCCCATGTCCAATTCACAAGTTACTTTCTTACTTAGCTTTGCATCATCAGACACTTAAACCACAGAAGTCTCTGTACCCAGTCTCTGGACTGCACAGGCACAGGCCCCATGACCGAGATGCCCTGTGATCACCATTTAAAGAGGGAATTGGCAAACAAATTTTACAAACCTATGAAAATTCGTCCTTGCTCACATCGATTGACAAGCAATTTAAATGGACATTTTTGTTTTATTTTTTGTTGTTTTGTATTATCAACTTTAAAAATATTTTAAATGGTATACTGATTGGTAGGTTGGTAATCGTTCCTATTAAATAGTCAATGTCTCCACAGCGAATGTAATTGAGCTTTTACAAGCAGTGCTAATCAACAAACAAAGGCCCAAATCACATGAGTTGACATTTCTACAGACTGCAAGAACAAGGAAGGTTACCCAAGTATTTGTTGTTTTGACACAAACTGATCCTGGATGCTGAGTTCAGAAGGGAAATAGGGGAGGCGGATAGTGAGGGGTGTTATTACACAATCTTAAAAAAAATTCTTCAAACTCAGAGCAGTTCCAAGACTTAATGAGTTATACAAAATGGTTTCTAGTACCATTTGTGGTTAATTTTTTTGTTGAAGTAGCAGCACTTTTTCAGATACTTTAGACACAGACCAGTGTTCTCAAGAAATCAGGTTTCTCCTTTGCATTGAGTTTGTGACACAGGAGACAAAAGATTACACATACAACTTCAACTTAGCATGCCTGGGCTTGGTGAGTTAAAATAGAAGACGTGATTGTGGTAGTTAGAGGAGAAAAAAAAAACGTTCAGTTGTGTGCCATACTCTGGATGTCAATTCTGATTTGGCACAACGATAATGATCTGTCAATGTGATAATCGTGTGCTATTTGAATACGTGATATTTGCACTGTTTGAAACTGTTATTGCACTTCCCTTTATAAATGCCTCATTCCCACCAAATGGTGCTTTAAATATTGATTTCTTCCCGGAATGCAGAACATAAAAATTTCAGTGAGATGAATTACAACATATTCATAAATCAAAAACAAGAACACAAAGAAATGACAACATGTCATAATCACATAGCTTCTTTAATGTAACAAAATGTCCCTAGATACTTCACTGGAGCCACAGGAGGAGATATTAGATGAGATGATCAAAAACTTGGTTGAAGAGATAGGTTTTTAAGGAGGGTGTTAAAGAAGAAATCGAGGCAAACAGGTGAAGAAGTTTACAGACAGCATTCCAGAGTTTGGTGCCTATGCAAAAGGCATGGGCACTACTTCTGGAGCAATTAAAATTGAGACTATTCAAGAGATCAGAATTAGACAGGCACAGATATTGGAGATTTGTAGATTTGGAGGATTTTATGCAGATAGGGAGGGATGAGATCATGGAGGGATTCGAAAATGAGGATAAGAATTTTAAAATCAAGACATTGCTTAAATGGGAGGTAATGTAGGTCACTGAAGTGATGGGGTATCAGGGACCGGCTGCGAGTTAAGGCAGGGCAGCAGAGTTTTGAATGACCTCATGTTTAAGGAAGGTAGAATGTGGGAGAAGAGCCAGGAGTATGTTGTAGTCGTTGAGTCTAGAGGTACCAAAGCCATGAGGGCTGGTTTCAACTGCGGATGAACTGAAAAGGGAAACAAATGTGATATCAAGGTTGCAAACAGACTGGGTTGCTCTCAGATCACTGCTGGGCAGGGGCCTGGTGTTGATAGCTACAGGGAACAGAGAGTGGAGTGGGCACACAAAAACAATGGATTCCTTCTTTCCAATACTTAGTTAGAAAAAAGACTTTGCTCATCTAGAGCAGGGTGATGAAAAAGCAACCTGATAATGTAACAGGCATGGAGCATGTGACAGAGGGAGGTAGAGCTGGGTGTCAATAGGAACAATGATATTATGGTGGGACAGAAGAGCACTGGAAATATTTCAAATCATTAAAGTTCAATTTAAAACTTATTGCTTTGATTTGTCTACACTATTGGCCACAAATAATTTTCACTAATTCTATAAAAATAAATAACTTGCATCTGATGGTTTTTGTCCAGCTTTATGTCTTTATTCATACCCAACAACTTGTAAAATTAAGGAAAATCAGCAACTGAAACCCAATTCAATTTAGTAAGTCCTACACCTAACTATAGAAACCTAGCTTCAAACAGATGAGGTTCACTGCCAGAAATGCCTATCACAATGTAACATATTTCACACCAGGACACATCATAGATTAATGTGAACTGCATCCTCCCATACTGAATAGGTCAGTTTTGCCACGGCTACCCTTCCAGTTGGTCATCTCCCCGTCCTTCCCTCCTTCAGTTATCGGCCACAGTTTTCAGACCCCACTTTGCGGACACATTGTTCATTTTCCTTCACCTTTTTCTGAATAATTCAGGTGATGAACTTGAATCCTGCAGGCTGTTTCAGGGACACATTACCAGAGTTGAAATTCTCAGAACTGAAAGTGGGCATGGCTGATCTCGCACCAGAAACCACATTTCTGGGTAACATTATGATTCTGGGGTCATGGAGTAGAACCAATGACAACATTAATTCCTGGCCACTTCTTGAAATTAAACGCAGAGAATGCCTGGAACCGAAGGCAAATGCGTTATTCAACGGTTAAGGTTGAAGGATAATGGCTGATATCTGCAGCAGAAATAGATGTAGGGAGGTAACAATTTATTGACACTCATAGCTAGCATACAAAAAAAGCTCTCAAAATTCCCTTCATTCTGAAGAACAAAAAAACGTCAAAAATGAATACTTTAAGCGGCATCCTTTTTTTGGCACAATCACATAGCAGCAATTTTTTATTAGGCACACCTGGCCTTTCTTTATCCAGAGAAATTTGAGACTAATAGTTTGAGATGAAAACCTCATTTGTCTTCCTTCAGTCTCCCCTGTGTGAGTAGGAAACCCAACAGGAACTGGTTCTGAGTAAAGGATCTAGTTCATGGGAGGTCCTTCATTCTCAACCTTACCTTGGCTGGTGGGCATTTTTCCATTATGAAGCTTTTTTAGCCGTTTTTGGTGGGATTTTCCATTGTAGTGGATCTGGGCCTGGGCAGCAGAGTTGAGTTGGATGTTACATACCCCACAAAGAGTGAAAGTCTGGAGTTTCTTTTCCCGCTTCTGCGTGCTGTCCGTGACTACAGATTGTAATTCTGTGGCGTCATCATTCACCAAGGAAGGATCTGCGTCTCCACTTTCAGGAGGTAGAGGAGGTTTTAATGGCCGTTTCATACCTTTAAGAAGAAAGGTCATTAACTGTTTTTTTAAGTACTGAAATTTCTTTTTTCAGCTTTCAAACTGAGCATCTCTTTTCTTTCACAGAGTATCTACAAAACTGATTTCATTTTCAATGTTAATGTTGGAAATCAGAATGAGAGAAACCTAGAACATCAAAAACACTCTATCTGTCCAACTAATTTTAGGTCTCTTGTCTGTCATGCTGTTGTCTGTCCAGGAGCGAAGAATCAACAAGCCAAAAGTCTCTTTAAACTTTGTAATTTCATAAAACAGAGTTATCTTCTGTTTGCTTTGAAACAAGAACACAATGATACAATGATAGAGCATCAGAGAATTGTTCCAGAGTACTTAATCTCAAAGTTTTTGTTAGCTCATTCCTAACTGACCTTGCTATGCCTTTTCTTTAAGAAAGATCAATAAAAATAATTTTCCCGAAAGGCATTTCTATATTCATTTCTAATACTGTTTTTTTTTGCAGTTTATAATGGGAAACAGCTATCTATAACTATACTGATAAACGCATTGCAAAGCTTAGTGTTGTCAATTAAATGCCAATTCCTTAATTTAGTTTTATTCCTGGTATGTTTCACATTGGTAATGCTTATTAAAACAAACCCAGAGGAGAAATAGACTAACACAGTATCAGAAACCTATTGGGTCATTTTCTACTGACTGTAGTCCCTGCTCCTGACTGTAGCCGCTAAAAACGTATATGAGGATGAGTTCCTGGCTTTGTGGATACCTCTGAGTCTCCAAAGATTTACATAAGAAGCTACAGCCTTAGGCTGTAGAGGTAGGCTTTATAAGTAGCTATAAAGATATCAAAATACAGTTTATTTCTGGCAACTTTAGGCTCTGGGTACATTCGAGTTTACATTTGTTTTATTTAATTGTGATGTGGCATGTTAATCCATATGTGGATCATGAGTTACTTAGTAGCAATGCAAATGCAACATAATCTAGAAATGCTATTTTTAGTTGCAAGTTAATTACAGCACAATGTTATGCTTTAATCCTTAGACTTGAATATCTTCCAAATGACAGCTGTATTGTAAGTTTACTCTATTATAAAATTCTCGTCAATTTTTTCATCTGTTCATGGAAGTGGGCGTTGCTGGCAAAGCCTGTATTTATTGTCCATCCCTAATTACCTTTGAGAAGGTGCTGGTGAACTGCCTTCTTGAACCACTGGGCACACCCACGGTCAAGAAAGGAGCTCCAGGCTTTTGACGCAGTGTCACTGAAGAAACAGTGATGTTGTGTGACTTGAAGGGGACTCTGCAGGAAATGGTGGCCCCATAAAACTCCTGCCCTCGTCCTTCTCGGTGGTAGAGATTATGGGTTTGTAAGATGCTGGCAAAGTAATTTTGGTAAGTTGCTGCAGTACATCTTGTAGATGATGTCCACTGCTGCCACAGTGTGCCATTGGTGGAGGGAGTAAATGTTTAAGGTAGTGGATGGGATGTTGATCAAATGGGGCTTTTTAAAAAATCTTGAATGGATCCAGCTTCTTGAGCATTGTTCATCCAAGCAAGTGGAGTTGATTCATTTTGAATCAAGGCAGTAATCAGGCCTGGTGCTGAGCTGTCCCAATGGAATTCAAATTGAGCACTAACAAGTAGTTTGTTGATGAGTGAATGCACTGATAACAGTGTCAAAGACAACTTCCAATGCTTCACTGATGATTTAGAGTAGACTGATGGCCCGATTGGATTTACTATCTTTTGGGGACAGGACACACATAAAATCATAGAATCCCATCAGTGCAGGAAGAGGCCATTCGGCCCATCATGTCTGCACTGATCCTCTGTATAGCATCCCACCCAGACTCACCCTATCCCTATAACTCTACATTTCCCATGGCTAACCCCCTGGCCTGCACATCCCTGGACACTATGGGAAATTTAGCATGGCCAATCCACCTAACCTGCACATCTTTGGACTGTGGGAGGAAAGTAGAGCACCCAAGGAAACCCATGCAGACATGAGGAGAATATACAAACTCCACACAGACAGTCATCCAAAGCTGGAATCAAACCTGGGTCCCTGGCATTGTGAGGCAGCAGTGCTAACCACTGAGCCACCATGCTGCTCACATGGGAAATTATGTAAATTATTCAGTAAATGCTGATGTTGTGGCTGTGCTGGAACAGCTTTGCTATGGATGTTTCTTGCTGTTAAACACAAGTCTTCTGTTACACAGCTGGAATGTTTCACGGCTTTGCAGCATCCAGTGCCTTCTTTCTTGATATCACATCAAATGAATTGATTTGCCTGAAGACTGACATCTATTATGATGGGAAGCTTAATTCGAAGGTGAGATGGATCATCTACTCACACTTTTGGTAGAAAGCGTTTCTGTGTTGACTTTTTCACTGACATTTGGTGTTATTTTTTGAGCCTCATTTTCCAATTAATTGTTTAATAATCCATGACGGTTCACAACAGGATGTGGTCAGACTGCAGAGTTTTGATTTGATCTGTCATTTGTGGGCTGACTTAGCCCTGTCTACTGCATGCTGCTTCTCTGTTTAGCCCTTACTGAAGATTACACTGTAGCTTTACCAGTTTGGCAACTCAGTTTTAGGCATGCCCTTCAACACTCATCATTGAGCCAATGTTCGTTCCTTGTTTGATGGTACAGTGAGGGATATGGTGGGCCATGGGTTTACAGATTGCGGTAAAATACAATTCTCCTGCTGATGGGCTAGGATGCCTCACATATGCCCAGTTTTGAGTTGCTAGGTCAATTCTGAAATCTATCCTATTCAGCAGAGTGGGAGCGTGACACAACAGAATGGTGGGTGTGTCCAGTGAGAAGATGAGACTTTGTCTCCACCAGGTCTTCGAAATGGGCACTCCCACCAATACTGTCATTGGCAAACACATCTGCCACAGGACAAACAATTTTTCTCTGGTGTTGGTGCTCTCACTACTTGCTGCAGGCCCAGTCTGGCAATTATATCCAGGATCCAGCCAGTTTGCTCAGTCATTATGCTTGTGAGTCACTGTTGGTGATGAGCTTTGTAGCTCTTTGTGCAGGTTTGATCTGGTAACATGACACTTTGTAGGATCTGGAATCTGAAGATTCCAACACCACTCCCTCCTGACTGTAGATCACGGTGCCCTGACCTCTGACAAGGACGATGGAGGTATCTGGGACATGAGCTGTTAAGTATGTTTTGGTGAATATGAATATGCCAGTCTGTTGCTTGACTAGTCTGTGAGGCAGTTCATACAATCATTGAATCCCTGCAGTGTGGACGCAGGCCATTTGGCCCATCATATTTACACCATCCCTCTGAAGAGCATCCTACTCAGTGTGCACCCGTCCCACCCCTGTAACCCTGCATTTCCTGTGTTTAATCCACCTAGCATGCACATCCTGAGGCACTAAAGGCAATTTAGCATGGCCAATCTACCTAATCTGCACATAGATCATAGAATCCCTGAACGGAAACATAGAATGGAAACAGGCCCTTTGGCACAACAAGTCCACACTGACCCTCAGAGCATCCCACCCAGACCCATCCCCCTATAACCCACCTTATCTACACATCCCTGAACACTACGGGCAATTTAGCATGGCCAATCCACCTAGCCTGCATATCTTTGGACTGTGGGAGGAAACCGGAGCACCCGGAGGAAACCCACACAGACACAGGGAGAATGTGCAAACTCCACACAGTCACCCGAGGGTGGCATCAAACCCAGGTCCCTGGCACTTTGAGACAGCAGTGCTAACCATTGAGCCACTGTGCCACCCCAGAGTTCAGCCAATGTTGGCACATGTACTCTGACCTTCATAAGGAGGATACTGCAGGGTTAACTGACCATGGTGTGTCATATCATTTCTGATATTCAGATCAATGCTGGATGGGTCTAACTACTTTATTCCTTTTTTTTTGTTGTGGTTTGACACAACTGATTGGTTTGTTAGGCCATTAAAGAGGCCATACCAGCATACAAACAAGAAACCAGAATAGGCCACTTGGCCCTTTGAGACTGTTCTGCCATTCAAGAAGATCGTGGCTGAATTGACTTTAACCTTAATTCTACATTCCTGTGTATCTCTATTGGTTAAGAGTTTGCCACATTACTGTGGCTCTAGAGTTACTTGTGGGCCAGCACAGGTAAGAAAAGCAGATTTTCTTTCCTGACCAACATTACAGAATCAGATGGACTTGATGACAATCTCTTAGTTCCCAGATCAATATTAATGAGACTAGCGTTTTATGCCAGATTCATTATTAGATGAAATAAAATGTTCTCAGTTGCTGTGGCAGGATTTGAGCTCATGTATCTGGAACATTAGACCAGGCTCAGCATTACTAGTCCAGCAGCATTACTACAATGTTAGCACAACGTATTGCTGTTTAACAGGGTATAAATCTTCTGGGCATTGGTGCAGCTTCTGTTAATTTACTGCTAATGGAAAAGGCCATGTAATTAATATATAAACACGCTGAGCATTTTTGTTAAATGGTAATTGATAAAATAATTAGTCAGATATTACATCCAAAAGCACTATCACAGCATCAATTGCTAGAAGAGTAGCTTTTATATCATCACAATTTGCTAAGGAAAGATCAACATAGAAAAAAAATCAAACTTCAACTTTTGTGATTTATTTGAAAAGTATAGGGTGTGTATATGTTCATGGCATAGGAGAGGAGGACAGTGATGCATAGAGAGGATGGAAAGGGAATGGAGGAGAAGAAAGCTGGAGAGGATGAGTGGATGGGATGATAAAGTAAGGAGATGAAAGGGTGAAGAGGACGAAGGGAAGATTGAAGAAAGGAAGTTCAGATAAGTCAAGTTAGTGGAATTGAGATCTGTAGCTAATTAAAAGAAGAGAGACATAAAACATGGGAAAGAGATTGACATAACAAGGTGTAGAGCTGGATGAACACAGCAGGCCAAGCAGCATCAGAGGAGCAGGAAAGCTGACGTTTCGGGTCTGGACCCTTCCTCAG
>NC_063361.1:26435789-26470169 GCF_021869965.1 Rhincodon typus | reverse complement strand
TTCCTGCTCCTCTGATGCTGCTTGGCCTGCTGTGTTCATCCAGCTCTACACCTTGTTATCTCAGATTCTCCAGCATTGGCAGTTCCTACTATCTCTGGGGAAGAGATTGCTCTGGATAGTAAACACAATGGCGGGGGGGAGTGGGAGTTGGGATGTCTGTTATGTAAAAGATGGTCAGAGTGTTCTCTAAGGAGAAACCATAGCCTCCAGAGACATTGAGAAGGTGATAAAATGGCAGCCAGTGCATGGGTTGAAATGGAAAACGCAGATAGCTTTGCTTGGATTATTTGCTTTTTCTGGGTGGGTACACACTACCTATGGTTAGTCACTAACAGTCTCCATTAACAACTATTCACTCTCCTCGCCAGATCATTATCAACTCCTTTGTCGATTCAACTGCTCTTCTCTCTCTTTGGGTTCTACCCTGTTGTTTACTCCCTACCCCATCCCCCTCCCTATTTTCTGCATATAAAGTGATATTTTTCCAGCTACCATCAGTTCTGCGGAAGGGTCACTGGACCCGAAATGCTAACTCTGACTTTTCTTCACAGATGCTGCCAGGCCTGCTGAGTTTTTCAAGCAACCTCTTTTTTTTCACTCTTCATCTGCTGTTTTTACCTCTTGTTTCACAACCATGTTACTTAGTTTCTCCAGGTTTCACTTTGGGTTTAAGTTTGCCTTTTGAATGTTTAAATGGAATGTGAATAGATATCTCTTGAATGTAGTAGAACTGTTATGTATCATTTGTTATCATAACTTTATATTGACACTGTTATAGATAGATACAGTTCTAACTGCAATCACATACTTTTTTATATTACGTATGAACAAAGTTGGTACAATTAACATAGCCCTGAATTAAATTCCCATTGCCTAATCTAAAGTCAGAGTATAATACTGGAAAATCTAAGGTGTTCTATTACAGAGGACTGAATGAATTAATTACAAAAAGAGTCAGTGTATTAATGCAATTAATACTTCTGTTGCAGTTAATAGAATACCTGATTTAAAAATATATACATTCTCATACTTAAGAGAACGCAATGGATAATTTATTTAAAACAGTCAGTGACCACAGAGGAAGCTATTCGTTTTACTTTTTGAAACATTTTCAATTTTCTTCTTTTTGTTCTACAATGTTACCATTCTCCTTTTAAAAATACTCTTTTTCTAATCTATGCTCTGCAATCTTTATCATATATAGCTGCAGAAAAGTCAGTGTTATGTCACAGAATGTATTGAGCCACAGTCAGCATTCAGAAGGACTGCTGCACTTACAAAAGTTATTCAACACTTCAGTGGTGCAATTCCTTTTTGAAAGGCTTTCATATGAGAAAAAAAGATGACAATTTATTTGTGAACAGGATAAATTCAGATTCAGTAAACTAGGATCTCTGGAGATTGTCAGATAATATTTTGTAGCAGTCCTTCAAACAGACAATTCACAGCAGTTATCAGATAATGAGAGTATGTTGACAAAACTGAATCAACTCAGGGTTTCACAATGAATTATAGAGCACAGATGTAGGCCATTCTGCCCATCAGGTCTCATCTATTGTTTGTACTTGATGTGCCTCCCAACCACCTTACTTCTTTCCACTTGAGAAACATATCCTTCAATTCCTTTCTCCCCAGATTTCCATTCAACGCATCTATGCGAATTGCTTCAGTCACTCCATTTGGTAGAAATTTCCACACTCTCATGAATTCCTTATCTGATTTATTAGTGACTATCTCAAGCTTATAAACCATAGTTTTGCACAGCATTAGCAGGATCAAGCTCCGCACAAAAGCTGTGACTACAAAGTACAAATCTGCTAAAAGACAATGAACTATTCGCACTGTATTGAGTGTCAACAAAGCCATTGCTGCTTCTCAGCTTTTATCCTGCGTACTTCTCCATTGCCAAAATAACTAACGCCTGGTTTCTTTAAATATTGAGTCACATGCATTTCAGTCACAACTGCTGGGTGTAGCCAACCTGTGACTTTTCCAGTGTAATTTGTGAATCAGAGGTCTGTGGCTGTAATCCAGAGATCTGAGCACAGCATTTGGGCTGGCTGCACAGTGCAGCACAGAAGGACAGTTGTCAACTTCCAGAAGAAATATAAAACCTTGTCCATCCTCTCAGGAGACACACCATGGAACTTTTTAATGAAGAGCTGTAAGACTTATTCTACTTCCTAACCAACATGGAAACTAAAATCACCAACATAGGTTCGTCATTTATATGATGCAAATTTGAGGAAGCTTATGCACAAATTGGCTGCTGTCTTTTCTGTATAATACACTAGTGATATTGCATGAAAAGGACTTTATTGGTTATGAAGCTCCTTGTTACCTACTGAAGTTGTGGTAGGAACTACAAGTTAATTCTTTCTTACAGAACATCTATGATTGTACACATGAAGCCACTGTATAGCCACCATCAACCTAATGGCACACAAAAACAAGATGTTTGCTTCTGTGCAAATGGCAAGTTACTGCCGTCAGAAAATAAATGTGCAAAATACATCTGCTTCTGATATTTACTTTAGAAGAAATTGGCAGGCTTTAGGCTATCATGACACTTTCAAGGCAGTATAACATGATCACAAGGGAGAAGATCAGTGGCTACATGCCTGGGTCACAAAGTATCTGCTAACTTGTTTAGAAAAGCCCCTAACCACAGAGAACAAATGCATTGAGAATGGAATACATTGGAAGAATAATGCTTTTAATGGGCAGTTGCTTGGGTTGAAGCAGTGTCATATTACATGGTTGAAACAATTGGAGGTCTTGCAAAATCCCACGTGTCTGGTAAATTAAGGCAAAATGCAGAAAATTACTACCGCGAACTGAAGTCTCATTATGGACATGGACACTGCAAAGTTGCAAGCTACGATAGAGCAGAATGATTGTGTAGAAACCACCAGAAGCAAATTGGCCAATTTTGGTATTTAATGGAGTGTTGTTTGTTTTCACTGCCTACTTTTTGAAAAGGTTTTGTATGTTTACTTAGTCCATGATGCTTTCTATTTTTGTTCAACCATGGAAATAGCAGATTGCAAGATGTTGTGAAAATAAGTTTATTTTTATTTCGTGCTTTAGTGCCTGTTCAATGTATATATCCACTGTTTTCTCATTACAATTGGTGAATTTTTCAATGTTAGTTTCTGATGTGCTGTGCTATTATCTATTTTGCTTCTTTAACGGAATAGCATGAGAGGCTACATGACAAACACAATTACAGAGACCAGTGTTTGTGATTAAACTAAGGCACCTCTGCCTCTATCGTGGAATGTATCCATCTTTGCCGGAGTCACTGTGTCCTCATTTCCTTCAGGAGTCCCTTATGACCTTGTCACAATTAATCACAAGTTCTCAGTACGCAGCAGAAGTTTTCTCTAGAAGTGTTCTTGCTATGCTGGGGATCTGGATCGTTGTTGTAGATGCTGTTGATGTTACCACAAGGCAAAGTGCTCAGTGAAGAATCATTCCACTGCGGCAGTGCAAATGTTGGCATTTGCACCATCAGAGATTGAGATCACCTCCCACTGTTTGTGCAAGGAGGCACAAGACTCAATGTGGGTGTCATGTTGAATTTGGGTTGGTGCAGAAAGGTCTGTAACTTGCTGCAAGTCGGGAGCAGCAAGCAGTGTGCTGCACTGTAACCCTGAGATCACTAGGTTAGAGATAAATAGCAGCACCGGCTTCTCTGTCCTCATCAGTGCTAGTGCCTCACCCGAGGTTTCTTCCTTAACAGTATCGAAATCTGTGCTGTTTCTGTTTCAGTTGTCAGATTTGGTGTTCCCCAGGGTATTGCTTGTGCTCCTTTTTGGCCCGTGTGTATTAAGGGTTTCTTTTCTCTATGAGAAAAAACATAGAAAAGTATTAGGAATAAATTAGCAACTAAGTCCTCTTTCATTACTACATGTACTATTATTCTCCTGTCTACAATGGGTCACATTTTCACAGAGTCAGACTGACTGTGGAGCCATTTAAAAAGGGCAAGAAGGACTCCCCAAAAGGGTCTAGGGTTGTGAGCTCACACCTATTGCAGGAAGTGGACATCTCTTGGCTCCTACAATTATCATGGAGTTGGGGCAGCTTCTCCATGACTTATGGTTCACAATCGCCGAAAGGAATCAGGATTCTGAATTCAGGAACGTTTTGAAAGGTTATCAAAAGGTTTTGCCTCTTCCACGCCCCATTCAATTTTCTGCTTATAGAAGCAAACACTTGTACAGCAACAATGGCAATTGTTGAAATCCTAAGATAAAGTGATACCCATTCGCAAACCTACTTTGTAAAGAAAAACCCTAATGTTCCCTGATACAACCCTATTTAAGTGCCAATCAGACAGAGCCATGAGAGTATCAGTATAGCATTACCCACTTCACACCTCTTAGTCTTGTCCAAATAAATATACAGACATTGACAAAAGAGATCAGAAAAAGAATACTTGTTATAACTACATCAATATGTTAATCAAGCAAAGTAAACACTTCATTCAGTTTGTCCAAACAGATTCCCTGCCAAACTAATGCACTTGAGAATCTTGGAGCTCAGCCAAACAGTCATTATGAACCCTTCTGGGGAACTGTACCAGCAAACTCAGCTAGCTAGATATCTAGCTGTCCACTTAGCTTCATAATGAATGATTGACTGAGCTTGGGATTTAGTTTTCCTGGTGGAAGAGAGTTCAGGAAGTTTCCAGGAGGAAGGAAGTGCTGGGGGATTCCTTCTTCTCACCTCTTACCCATTTGATGTCAGGGATAATACTTGAGGCAGTCGAGACTCACATCTCCCACTCCATGTCATCTGAAGAAAGTTATTTTTGACATGAGTTGCACATGAAGTTTGGACAACACCAGATCTCTAGTGCCTGACTTCTTCCAGGGAATGATTGCTAACCCAATAATATTTAGCCTCTTAATTTAAGTCTTCTAATTTCTTTCTTGTTCAGATATATTTGGCACAAATATCTTTCAAAAGTACATTCATGCCTTACCTTTGTGTTCCTTCTATATCCCTGCATTTCTTCTGGATCTCCCATCAAGGTTACTGGGTGTTGAGTCCATAATGCCTCTATCCTGTCACTTCTTCTGTTTGCTCCATCATTCACATTATTGCTTGTTACAAGATAGTGATATAGACATCACTAACATAATTCCCTGGAAGAAGGCTGGAAAAGATTAATAATATACCAGGTACCAGATGAGGCCGGACATGTGGTGTCAAATTACCTCAAAACCTTTGATCAATTTCATAATCACAAAACTTTTAAAAACTTAAGATGATTGTCACAAACTATATTATTGCAACCAAACCTCTTATAGAAAATTGAAAACAGGTTGAAACACAGAGAGCACCATCAAGAATAGTGTTCTGATTTGGTCTCATTACTCATTGTGGGATATTGCCAAATCATTGCTGTACCTGTCCTCCAAACAACCATCAAAATAATTTGTTGTACTAGTGACGTCTTTTTGATAAAGTTCTATGTAAGTATGACCCTTTCTTTGAGTTGAAAAGTTTGCAGAATTTGAAATGTGAATCTGTACCTTTATTCTGTGAAAATCTTTGATTCAAGTTGTGTTTTGCATTAAAAGAATATTGCAGGCCCTCGCAGAAATACGAAACACTTCTGATGTTTCATATCTTTTTTTCAGCTTTGATATATACCTGATGCTAAAATCTGAATGGTCCTTCCATGTTGACAGCAACCTACAGTAATTCCCCTGTGTACGTTACTACTCAAACTGAAATTGTCCTTAAAATGTAACGTCCATCACTCGTACCAATTATGCCTCAAGATGGCACTACTGGTCCACACTCAATCTTTCCTCGAATTAATGGAATATAATGGGAAATGCAAGCGCATCTTCTTGAAATAACACTCATTATTTTAATAACAGTCATTAAACAGATGATCATGAAACAATGTTGATTCTTTGTTTGCTGGAGGAGTCCTAAAAACCACAAGTTTCAGGCAAATATGAAAGGATACAAAATATGTTCTAAATGTAAAGCAGCATTTTTTTCTAAAAGGCAATGTCTGGCTTTATAAGCACTTTATAACAGGATTAATGCAAGAGCAAAGTACTGAAGATGCTGAAATGAATACAGAAATATTCAAAAGGTCAGGCAGCTCAAGGCGAGAGAGAATCAGAGTGAATGGGCAGTATTTAACACCGAGGACAGGAATCTTATAAACGCTGTGTGGGTTCTTCAGGTTAAGGGCTACTGCTTACAGATGCCTAGGTGGCCAGCAGTGGGTCTTCCCTAGAATCAAGGACCTGGATGAGGTGATCCTGGCACTTCTAACAGTGCTCCCTGATCCTGAGAGTCAGCCAATCAGAGGCTGCAGCTAGCACCAGTGGGAATGATGGCCGGTGCTAACAATGGCCCCAAGAGAGAAAGACCCAGGATCACCAGCGACCTTGGTTAAAGGTGGGCACAGTTAGGGTTGGCGGTCAAAGCAGGATGGGGGAACTTCCATGAATGTCGACCACTGGTGTGAGGCATTCAATTTCTTGCAGCGTTGCATTCAGGTCCTTGGGGCTAAACTGCTGATCTTGACCTCCGTGACTTGCTGTTCCCATTGCCTTATGCCTGGAGGGCCTCCTGCCTGCGAAAGATACAGCTCTTCTCTCCATAGGCCCCTTCATTCCCCGATGCTGGGTCCCTAATAGAAATCATAGGATCCTTACAGTGTAGAAACAGGCCATTCGGCCCATCGACTCCACACTGATCCTCCGAACAGCATCCCACCCAGACCTAACAACCTAACCCTATTCCTGTAACCCTTCATTTCTGATGGCTAATCCACTTAGCCTACATATCCCCAAACACTTTGGGCAATTTAGCATGGCCAAGCCACCTAACCTGCACATCTTTGGACTGTGGGAGGAAACCAGAGGACCCAGAGGAAACCCATGCAGACACGGGGAGAATGTGCAAACTCCACACAGACAGTTGCCTGAGGGTGGAATTGAACCTGTGTCCCTGGCACAGCGAGGCAGCAGTGCTAACCAGTGAGTCACCATGCTGCCCCACAAAAAGGCACAGCGTCCCTTTGAATGAAGCCCTCCCTCAGAATCCCTGGGAATACATAAGCAAACACACAGCATTTCAGGATCCTGCCCACTGACTGCTCTGTCTGCTGCTGGGTGAACACTGGTGGCTCTGGGATGAGGCAATTTAGTGGCCATTAATTCCCTACTTCAGGACTTCAACTGATAGCAGGCAGGAAAGCTGTCCATGAATCTTCCTGCCTAGATTTAATTGGGCAGCGGTGGGAAAGCAATTCAGTCCACACCGTCACCCTGCCACCCGATTAAATGGCCCTCCCTCTAAACTCACCTGCCAGTGGGCTTTAATATCCCCCAAAGTTTCAGCTCCATGACCTTCTGTCAGAGCTGGGAAAAGTTAGAAACAGAATGGCTTTAATTAAAGTGAATGGAAGAATGTTGGAGAAAGAACAAAATGGAAGGTCTCTAACTAGATGCAAGATTAAATAAATAGGTATAAAGATACAGTATTGTCACCTTTAACAGATTCAGCCTCGCTGGTTGACACAGCCTCAGGAATGGCTCTTCCCATTACGGCCAGCCCTGTCTACTCCACGGGTGGCAGAGTTTGTAGACTTATGTCACCTTCTCTTAGCCATTCCTGCTCCCTCCAGCTGTGTGACACCATCACTAGTTGTGTGACACCTTCTCCTGTGTGAAAGAGGCGTGTCTAAGAGTATTGTGTAATATGTTCATGATGCAGGTGCCATGGTTAGATAGCTGGCCATGGCCATGTTTGTAAGGTGTGAGTGAGATGTGACAGTCCATGAGGGTGAATTGACGCAAAAGAGCATTGGGTATGAGGAGTGTTTGTTCGAGATTGCTGATGAATGGCATATTGAGCAGTGACTGAGTATAGTGATGCAGTCAGTAAAACATGGTACTAAAAGAGGCATTCATTGACATTCAGCACTAGTGTGGGGCATTCAACTTGTTGCAACATTGCATTTAGGTCCTTAGGGACTAAACTGCTGTCCTTAATCTCCGTGACTCTCTGTTCCCATTGGCTAATGCCTAGAGGGCCTCCTGCCCCTGACTATACTAGAATGATCAGTGCAACATCTTAAAACCCATGTTCTCCCTCTCTCCCAAATGGTACTTCCTTCTTCATTCCTTTTCCAGATCAGATTCCGAGCCATGTGCACCCTTTAAGTCACATACGATTATTAAGTGCTACAAGTTACGAACAATATTGGACCCCTGTTGACATGTAAAGCCAATATACAGTGCCACCCACAGCAATTATTGTAATAAGCAAACAGTACAGAGTTAGCGTGCCACCTGCATTATACTGAAAGTGCAAGGGTTAATTGCACATTGCTATTCTGTACCCGAAATCAGGGGCTATCCAAATGAACCTCCTTTATGAATTTGCAGAACATTAATTGGACATAATTCTATGGAAATGTTTAAGAAAACTTAATGACATACAAAACGTTTACACTATAGTACATCATAGAGCGTGAAAGTAAACAAATGCATTTGCCACCAGGCCTGCTGAAGAGAAAAATTAGGCTGGTTAATGTGAGTATGCAATTTCAAATAATCCATAATTTTAAACAATTGGTTATTGCATCTAAAAGTTTCCTTCAAATTGGATGCAAAATGTAATATAGTTTTTCTAAAGAGGTAGTCTTTCATGATTTAAGCTTTATGTAAAACAATTAAAACTAACAAAGAAGAAACATTATGAAGATTAGGAGCCCTTCATTGCTGTAGCTCATTGTGAAGGACTTGACTTAGTTCACTGTTTGAGGAGGGAATATGTTTCACACGGTTATTTTTTTTGAGGAAGAGGACCAAGGAAACATAAATGTTTCAGGGGGGGTTTGACAGAGTAAATGCTGAGAGGATGTTTCTCCTCATTGGAAGAATGGAATTAGTGAGCAAAGTTACAGCAAAAGGGGTTGTCCATTTAAAATGGTAATGATGAGGAATTTCTTCTCTCAGAGGTTTGTAAATCCATAGCATTCACTATCGCAAGAGGCGTGGAGGCTGAGCCCTTGACTGTATTCAAGGCTGCGATTCACTGGTTTTTGAAGTACAAGGTGATCAAGAGTTAAGGGAAACAGGCAGGAGGGTTGTAAACAAGATTGGATCAATTGTGATTTTAATAATTCTTGGTGGAACAGGCTTGAGGGATCATATGAGCTATTCCAAGGTTCTTTTGCCTGGAAATTTTGCATAAATCATGACTTATATTTTACAGATAAAGTATTGTGGACTTCGCAACTAAATGA
The DNA here is from genome assembly GCF_021869965.1 of Rhincodon typus. Lineage (NCBI taxonomy): Eukaryota > Metazoa > Chordata > Chondrichthyes > Orectolobiformes > Rhincodontidae > Rhincodon > Rhincodon typus. Next base: position 26,460,874 of record NC_063361.1, on the reverse strand, counting down.
ACAAAGTCTTTCTGTTTACACTGTTGAAATCGCTTGTTAGTGCTCTGATCCATATTAGATGGTTGTAGCAGGACATGATGCAACTTCATTGTCTCTATTAAAAAAATAACACCTTCTGGTATGTTAAAACCCAATGCTCTCATGCTTCCCATAGAGGGACAAAATAACAATGATTAGGGGGAGGCAGTAGTGTGTGGTAATATCACTAATCTAGGAATTCTGAACCCAATCTCAATATTTTGAGGAATGGGTTCAAAATCCCATCATAGCAGATGGTGACAATCAAATTTAATAAAAATCTGAAATGAAAAGTTAGTTTGATGGTGGCAACATAACCATCGTCAATTGTAATAAAAATTAATCTGATTCATTAAAGTCCTTTAGGGAAGGTAAACTGCTGTCCTTACCTAGTCTGGCCTACATTGGACTCTAGACCCACAACAATGTGGTTGACTCTTAACAGTGTTCTGAGTAATTAGGAATGGGCAATAAATTGTAGACAGTGACACCCACATCCCGTGATGAAATAAAAATAAATTCAACTTGGCAAGAGCTTGCAGCCGAAAGTGAAAAGCTACTTTTCCGAATAGATGGTTTGTGAACTCTCATTGAAGTTGAAAGGGAGAATTTTAGAAATTTTTAGCTGTTTTCTGCAATGTAGAAGTTGAAACATTTTGCAAACTGTGACTAAAAACAATGCATCATTGCATCGCTGATAATCTGGCAAACTCTTTACTGTTTACAATCTGGTAAAATATGTTAGATAACCTTCTATTGTTCTTTCAACAGCTTGTTTACCCTTTCCACAGTGCAATTACTACAATAAATTAAGAGGAATACAGATTTAATAGTCTTGAATTAACAGTGTACATAAAACAAAGCATCATTGAGAAATGCTCATTAATTTAATGACAGCAATTAAGTAGAATAAGACTAGTCACTTTTTAGAAGCTGTCGTTTCTGTGGGTGGTAAAAAAATGATCATTCCAGACTAAAGGGAAGGATTGACTAATAGGTGCTGCAAGTGGTATTATGGTAGAAGCCTTTTTGTGGGAACACTCCTGTGGGGAGCTAAATATTCCTTACAGCCATACAGAACAGAAAATGCTACAAACTCTTTGGAGATCAGACAACATCCATAAAGACAGACAGGTCACACCAATGCATTTGTTCGATGAGTTTTCATGTGACAGATTGAGCCAAAATCTTGCTGCTAAAATAAAAATGCAAATTTGCCAGAAAATTCAGGGCACTAAAGAGATATGCTATGAATGACTAACCTGCAGAATTTGATAGCTTATTTATGTTGCTTGCCCTGAGGAAGGAGCAGCGCGTTGAAAGCTTGTGATTTCAAATAAACCTGTTGGACTACAACCTGGTGTTGCGTGATTTCTGATTTTGTCCACCCCAGTCCAACACCAGCATCTCCACATCATGGCCACTATCGTACTATTATCGGCCTGTGTTTCCAACAAGTTATAACACATAAATATTGAGCTGAAGGCTTTGGGAAAACAGTCAATTTAACAGCACATACTGACAGATACCTGCTCTAGCAAGGTCCAACCTTATCTCCCAGATTCCTTCTCAAGCAGATGCTCCTTGACCCACTGAGATTTCCCAGCATTTTTCATTTCTATTTCAAAAACTCCAGTATCTACAGCATTTCACATTGTATTCATTGCAGCAAATCTTTTCTATGGAGAAAAAAAAAAATCGCTGAAGATATGGACTGCACACTGAAACAAACACATAAATTATTGGAAAAGCTCAGCAGGTCTGGCAGCTTCTGTGAAGAGAAATCAGAGTTAACGTTTCAGGTCCGGTGACTCTTCCTCAGACTGTACACTGATCCTGACTGATGGAAACCTGTCCTACTATGTATCCAAGAACCATAGTTACTAATGTAACACTGAATGATAAGTGCGTAGTATTCACCATTGAACTCTTCAGAACAGTGTTGACTGTATTTCCCTTAGTTTTAATGCAGAAGCATTTCTATTTGAAACTTTTCAAGAATTTCTGATAGCTAGTCCTGAAATCACTCTAGTCACATTGTAGGGAAGGACTCAGAATTCCATTATCAAACTGTGAAATATCTACTTCTGCAGGTGTACTAACAGTGTATTAGCACCAAGACCAACTTTCCAAATTGCTGATCACTCATGGTGGCAACACAGAGACAGAAAAAGAAATGGAGAGAAAATACACTGGGAATTCTACTGTTTATTCTGATGACTTCAAGACAAATGATAACTGGGGCAAGCGAAAAAAGACTTGTATTTGTATGGTGCCTTTCACAACACCAGATACTCCGCGAAATGCAGCAGCCACAAACAGCAATGCAATAATGACCTGGTACTCTGTTTCTGTGATGTTGTTTGGGAGATAGACATCAGCAAGGATTCTACAGTAATTCCCCTGTTCATCTTCAAAATAACATCGTGGAATCTTTCATGTTCAGCCAAAACGGTGAATGGGACCTCGGTTTAACACCTCATCAAAGCAAAGACAATTACAACGTATGAGATTGAATGTGGTGCTGACCATCCAACGACACAGTTTATGGTAACTGGTATCTCTTCAGCTTCAACAAAACAAGGAATAACTCTAAAAGATTTTTGCAACTGTACGGTGAAATTGTTCAGGGGTAAAGTTATGAGGAGTGATTATACAAATTACAGGCCTGTTTTCTATAGAATTTAGAAGGTTGAGGGAGGGGTGATTTGATCAAAGTCTTCAAAATATTAACAGGAAAAGACAGGGTAGATAAAGATAAACTATTTTCATTGATTGGGACTTCTAGAACTAGTGGTGTAGTCTGAGAATTAGGGCCAGACCGTTCAGGAGACACGTTAGGAAGCACTTCCACACACAAAGGGTGATAGAGGTTTTGAACTCTTTTCCACAAATGGCTGTTGACATAGCAGCAGTTATTAGTTTTAAAACTGAGAGAGATAAATCTTTGTTAAGCAAAGTTATTAAGGATATGGGCCAAAGACAAGCATACAGAGTTAAGCCACAGATCAGCCGTGATCTCACTGAATGGCGGAACAGATTTGAAGGGCTGAATGGCCTACTCCTGTTCCTATGTTTCTATTGTGGTGAATGGGTTGCAATCTGTAGTTGAAGCTAGACTTGTTTCTCCAACTCCTTTCTGCCATCCTGGAATCGCTAAAGAGAGGGCAGAGGATTTTTTAAATTAATTCAAGAAATGTGGGTATCAGCTGGCTAGCTTGGCTTTTAATGCCTAACCTTAAATGCCCGGGAGAAATTGGTGGGGAGTGGCTTTCTTGAACTTCAGCAGTCTCTGGGATGAAGGCCACCTACAGTTACTGTCAGGAATGGAATTCCCCGATTTTAACCCAGTGACTTCAAAGAAATGGTGATATAGCTCAAAGTCAAGTGGTGACTAGCTTGGAGGAAAGCTTGCAGTTGGTGGTGTTCCCATGCATCTGCTGCCCCTGTCCTTCTGGGTGGTAGGGGTCTCAGGTTTGGAAGGTACTGCTGACAGACCCTTGTGAGTTAATGCACAGCACCTCGTGGATGGTACACACTGCTGTCGCTGCACAGGTGGTGACGGCAGTGAATGTTGAAGGTGATGGAAAGGCTGCCAATTGAGCAGACTGTTTAGTCCTGTCTAGAGCTTTATTAAACGTTGTTGGAGCTGAACACATCCAGGTAAGCAGAGGGAGTTCTATCAGACTCTTGGCCTATACCCAGTAGATGGTGGACAGGCTTTGGGAAAACAGGAGGTGAATTATTTGCCATAGAATTCCCAGCCTCTGACTTCCTCTTGTAACTCCCATAATTCAGTTTCCAATCAATAATAACCCCATGATGTTAATATAGGGGGATTCAATGATGGCAAGCGTCAATATTAGACTTTATGTTATAGGAGCTGATCATTGCCTAGCACTTGTAGGAATGTCATTGCCACTTATAAGTCCAAAATCTGGATGTCGTCCAGGCCTTACTGTATGTAGACATAAACTGCTTCAATATCTGAGGAGTTGTTATTGGTGCAGAACATTGTGCAATCACGAGCAAACATCCACTTCTGACACGACAATGGAGAGAAGGTCATTAATGAAGCAACTGAAGTCTTATTCTGGGCCCTGTGAAGGTTCCCACAGGGCACACTACAACATAAATCAAACTAGCTACTGAGTAGTATTGTCATTTATGATTGAAATTTTGAGATGATTACGAGTTTTAGCTTTTGTCTGATCTTAGGATCCATCTCAAGAATTGGCAGGATGTTGTTCCAAACTCAGATCACCATGGACCAGGCCATAATGCACTAGCTGTGCAATAGTAGGGGAGACAATGTCACTGATCCAGTAAAACAGAGGCCCAGGCTAATGTCTTGAGGAAATGGATTCAAATACCACCATGGTCGTTGATAAAAACTGGTAAGGAAAAGTAACAGTGACCGTGAAATTATCGCCAAATGTCATTAAAAGCCTAGCTGGTTAACCAATGTCTCTAGGGAAGGAAATTTGCTGTTCTTAATTGCTTGGTGTATGTGGGATGCCAGACCTACAGCAATGTGGCTGACTCTTAACTGTCCCCGGAAATCACTTCAGCGGAATTAGGGATGGACAACGAAATACTGGCCACGGTAAAAATAATAATTCAATGTTTCTTAGAATCTGCCGCAGGACCTGAGACAGAATCATCTTCACTAGAACTTCCAACAGTATTAAGAAAAATGGGCCAAACGTTTCTAGGCTCAAGCGCTTAGCTTTGCAATTAAATCTAATCTATATAGAGTTTCATCAGTAGTGCAGGCAGGCTGGTAAGTGAATGAGAATCTTCAACGTGGCTGGATTTCATCTGTCAACCCTGAGGTTAAACAAAGCCAGTGATGGACTATCAGACACTCAAAAGCAAAATACTGCTGATGCTGGAAATTTGAACTATAAAAAACAGAAAATGCTGGAGGAACACAGCAGGTATGACAGCATTGATAGAGAGAGAAACAGAGTTAATATTTCAAGTCCAATAAGACTTCTTCGGTTCATATCAGGCTTGAAATGTTAACTTTGGTTTACTCCACACAGACCTGCTGAGTTTATCCAGCATTTTCTGTTTTTATTACAACATGTTTAGTGGAGTCAGTCTGTGCTGACATGCTGCAGAGGAGAAACTCTTGTTTTAGCTTTTGGGTACATTTCTTAACTACTAGCTGAGTGCTTTGATGAGTGTACTCACGATGCCAAAGTTCATTTTTTTTTAATGACATCAGAGAAATAGAGTCAACCTATAAAGTTCTCCAAAAGGCTTATGACTGGAAATGTCCTACTTGAATTGGAAAACCTCAATAATTTTTACCTCTATTTTTGCTATAAACTCAATTTTATACTAATCCAAGAGGTCTACTGAGATTACCGGTGCAGTTTCATACATCATCTATCATGTCCATGGCCTTTTTCTCGGACAGGATTGTTGCTTCAAACTTTGTTCCATGTTTATGTAAGTCTAAACATAGTATTAACTGCCCCCTGTTTATTTTTTGCTACTGAGTTAGGCTTTTGCAAACAGTGAGTGTACTCATTGATGGCCCAGTACAATTTCTCTGAGGCTTTCTGTGTTCTAGTCAGGAAGCTCAAATTTGTGAAACATTAATCATCATTACCAGTGTCACCAGCAGCATTCTGCTGTATTGTAACTTAGCAGCCAATTTAATAAAGAAAAACGCTCAGATCTACATTAGGCATCACTTTCAACTTTTTGAAGGTCTAATTTTATCTGCTTATGTGGTCTCTTCCTTTCTGGCCCCTCTCCAAAGCAATACAGTTTATAGTGTTGGGTATACATTCATAGACCTCAACACGTTAATATGTTCTGCCAATATTCCAAGACTGTGGAAAACATGATAACATTAGTAACACATTCATGCAAATATTCTAATAATGATCTAGTAGTCTTTGTGGTAAAACTACAAGAAAATAAGCTCCTCATTGTTTAAAGAGGTAGTAAGAACTGCAGATGCTGGAGTCAGAGATAACGCAGAGTGGAGCTGGAGGAACACAGCAGGTCAGGCAACATCAGAGGAGCAGGAAAGTTGACATTTCGGGTTGGCACCCTTCTTCAGAAATAACCCGTCCTCTTTGTTTAATACGGCTTAGCAGACTCACGTATCTTCCGTAAATCCCACTGATATTATCTTTTATGGCTTATGCCTCAATAATCATAATAGATAAGGCCCATCTCCAATAAGAGTTTAACCAGTTTATCCCCTTGATATTCCATGGTATAATCGATCTGAAGTACACCCTCACCCACCTCTGTTATTAACAAGGTCGCTCCCATTGATCAAAAGGTTAGTTGAACCAACCTCAGAAATACAACAAGTGCAAGTCAGAGGGTGAGCACTCTGTACTGAGAGACTCAGCCCCTGACTCCATAATGCTTTTTCACCACCTAGAAGTCTCAAATCAGGAATATTGACTAATTACCTGAATGACTGCAGCTCCAAAAAACACTCAAGAATCTTGATTCTATTCAGGATTATGCAATCTGTTCAAATGACATCCCATCAACCACCGTAAGCATTTGATCAGCATGCAGTGGCTGCAGTGTGCACCATCTATAAGATGCACTGCAACAATGCAGCAAGGTTCCCTTTACTTCATTTGGAAGGATCAGCACAGAAGATGCATGGGAACACCATCAACTACAAGGTCCCCTCCAAGGAATGCACCCTCTTGACTTGGAACTAGATCACCATTCCTCACTCTGTCACTGGGTAAAAATCCTGGGAATTCTCTTCCTGACAGCACTGTGGGTATATCTACTCCACATGGACTGCAGTGGTTCAAGAAGGTGGCTGAACATCACCTTCTCATGGATAATAAATGTTAGCCTGGTCAGTGATGTTCTTATCCATGCCTAGGGGAGATGATGGCATCATGGTCATTCCACCGGTCAATAATCCAGAGACTCAGATTAATGTTTTTTTTTGCACGGGGTTCAATTTGACAACTGGTGGAAGATGAATTCACTTAATAGATCCAGAATATAGAGCTAGTCATAGTAAAGGTGACAATGCAGTTATCATTGATTGTGTAAAAACCCATCAGGTTTACTAATGGCTTATAGGGAAGGACATTTGCTAGCTTTACCTGGTCTGGTTTACATATGACTCCAGTCCCACAGCAAAACAGTTGACTCTTAACTGGCCTCTGATTTGGCCTAGCAAGCCGCTCATGCAAGGGTTATTTGGGATGGGCAACAAATGGCGGCTTTAATCTCAGAGATTCGTACATCTCATGAAATAATAAAGGAAGAAAAGTAAATAAAAATTCCACAATTAATGGCAGCCAATCTGGTAAATTTTTATCTCAAACATTGCGGCTGTATAATCTTCTACAACTGCATTATTTTAAACTGTCTTGATCCATTTTTTGATTGCCCCAGAGAACCAAACAAGTAATTTTCCTTTCTGTCAGCCTTGTGATATTGATTTAGATTTAATCTCTGGCAAAACGTGAGCAAGTGGATTAATCTGGAGAAACTATTATTTCTATTTTCCAAGATGCTTGAGTGCTGTGACCCAGAAACCATAAAGGCCAAGTGCATTTATTTTCTATTTTCAGAAAGTGTGTTTGATTCTCTGCATAATACAAAGCCAACAGTTAATTCAAAATCCCCCACTGCAACATCGTCTGTGTCAGTATTTACCTTTTAAGATTGATTCCAGATTTGTGAATTCAATTCTGCTTTGGTGAATAATATTTACTTTTCCAGGCTTGAAACAACCACATAATAATCTAGCTAAATCTACTGCTTACTCGATAAACGCCCTACATAAAGCACTGATGTCTGAGTGTACTGATCTATATAATGGTTAGCCATGGAATCTGTACTTTCACTCCCTGAAGCAAAACAAATACTGAGAAGGACTAGTCATGGAGATGACTGGATGAGTGCTGATTTGATAGCCTGGTTTCAGCTAAAGCTGAATCAATGCAAACCTACTGATTCCCATTGCTCGGAATGATCCTGAATGCACTGTTACTGACTTGATCAATTGCCATGATACTAGGCCAGTCAGTTCATTCCACACTGCTAACCTACATCCACACCAACCTTACATTTACATTAATAAAAGCAAAATACTGCAGATGCCAGGTCTGGCAGCATATGTGGAGAGGGAAATAGAGTTAAAGTTTTGTGCATTGTGTGACTCTTCTCCACAACCAAAGCAGAGTCATTCAGGACTCAAAATGTTAACTCTCTTTCTCTCCACACATATGCTACCAGACCTGTTGAGTTTCTCCAGCACTCTGTGTGTTTGTTTCTACATTTAAATTAGATCAGCAAAAGAAGTGCATGCTTATAACATAGCAGATGTAACATTAAAGAAAAAATTGAATGCTGAGGCCTGGTGTATGTGTATGTTGCCTTTAAGGGGACTCCATGTGCATATAATATTGTGACTCTGTCTGCCAGTTAATGTGCAGTGGGTTTGCAAGTTGCACACACACAGATCAGTTGGTTTGCTGTGATGACTGTGACCTACCTTATAATGTGTTTTACTGTTTTAAATAAACTAACTTATGAAGTTAATCAATCCTAGAACCATAGTATCATATAATACAGACAAGGCCCACTACTCTAAATCTACACTAGTCCCTCTTTCCTGCGCTTGGCCGATAGCCTTGAATATTATGACATTTCGAGTGCTCATCCAAATACTTTTTATAGGTTGTGAGGTTTCCCACGTCAATTACCCTCCCAGGCAGAGTCTTCCAGATTCCTTCCAGCCAGTTGGTGAAATTCTTTCCTCAAAACCCCTGCTTTTCACTTTAAAATTATGCCCCCTTGTTATTCATCCTTCAATGAAGGGGAACAGCTGCTTTCTATCCACCCTGTCCATGTTCCTCATAATCTTAAACACCTCAGTCAGGTCCCCCCTCAACCTTCTGAGCCCCAAAGAAAGCAACCCAAGCTCATCCAGCCTCTCTTTATAGTTAAGCTGCTGCATCTCAGGCACCATTCTGGTGAATCTCCTCTGCAACCCCTCCAATGCAATCACATCCATCTGGTGTGGGCACCAGAACTACACACAGTACTCTAGCTGTGGCCTAACTAAATTTTTTCAGGGCTGCAACACAACTTCCCTGCTCTTTTAATCTATGCCATGACTGATGAAGGCAAAATGGACAAATGATTATTAGGTTGTTATCAGTGACATGACAAAGACACTCAAATAACTTGGTACTACTTTTACAACTGTTCTGGAAAGCCCATAGTACTGGGTTCTTCCTCCTTCAAATTATTCATGGAGTAACAGAAAGAGGCTGAACAATTGTTTCTTCACGCATCAATACATCAAAGCATTTGGTCAAATATTTGATGAAATTGGTCTCTGGTGGTCGCACAAAACAGTTATGGTGAATCTGCTACACCCTTCCATTGTCCTATCTTTTAAAATCCATAGACAAGAAATGTAATAATACTATGTATAATGAGCTGCCCATTTTGCAAAACCTCACTCCACTGAAAGCATGCAAAATTGTACAAATTAAATTGCACAATTTGCATGTGTATGCAAAATATTGGAAGCAATTCAAGCAGCTCTGCTGTGCTTTTGCAGGGGGAAGACAAGATTTGCAAATGGTACTCAAAAGGTGAAAAAAAACTGTTCAACCTAGACACTTTAAACCTGAAAACAAGTCTGAAGGAGTGCCAAGAGATTGTATTGTTTCTTCTGAAAGTTTATGAATGTCGATCAATCAATTCTTATAATTGGATTGGAATGGATTCTACGTATAAATTCAGTGAAAAGTAGAATGAGAAACAGCGGTTCAATAAATGCAAGTTTTATTTGAGTAAAACAATATTAATACCATCATATAAATTCAAATTAATGTAGTAAAACAATCCATGGCACTACACAGAGGTATATTCACAAAAATCTGACTCTAAGAACTGTTCACCTCTGGGACAAATTCATGTATTGGCTTACAGTGATAGTCAAGGCTGAAGTTAGACCATCAGGCACATCAACCTCCACGCCTTGAATTTCCACATCCAGATATTGATAGAAACAGAACACGATGGTGTTATTTTAAAAGCAACTTGCAATTAAATAAGGATCCCTAACTTCATTATATTGAATGAACAGTTGAAGGAGTCGCATGTTAAGGGGTTCGCCTCTTCCGCAAATATTAAGTGGTACAACAACAGGATCTTAGAGACAACGGCCGCAAAAAGAGAAATCTGGTGAATTTTCCTCATTGTTTCTGACAAGGTAAACTGGTACATTTCAGTCAGATACCAGGAGACAGACCACATACTTTCCCACAAGTAAATGCATGTTCTAGCATGTTTGTTGGTCTCCAATAATAATAGTAAAACTTGAATGGCTTGAGAACTTGTAACAAAAATACCATTTACAGGAGATTGTATCAATATAATCGCTGACACAATTAACCTATGCTCCCTATTCCAATTTGCTTGTTAAGGCTGCTTTATTGTTCAACTTATCATCGACTGAATAAAAATCTTCTGCAGTTTGTCACAGCCCAATACTAACAACTTTTATTAACGTGGCATCACTGACATTTGTTATGGGCTAAACCATTCCCCCTTAAAATATATTAAGAAGATGGCCTAGACTCTGACTTTTTCTTATTTTAAAGATAAACGTGAGGTGCTGCGTTCCAGATGAAATTCAATTGGGCAAACTACTTGATGTTAAGCAAAACACAATTTATTCAAAAACTCTAGTTAAAATACAACAAAATAAAGAAGAACATAGAATAACTTAACTCTATTGAAAAACTTAACAGTATTAAAGATTATTTTGCTACTAATCAGCAATTGTTCCAATGTAGTAACATCCCATAAACACACCCTCAGTGAAAGGCAAATTCAGAGAAAACATTTTCTGACGTGCAGTTCTCCAATCCAGGAGGAAAGAACATCAAAAGACAATGCTGAGAGAGAGAGAGGGTGTAGCAGCTGGGATTCACTGCTTTCCAACCCTGCTGAAACATGAGCACCAATTGCAGAAAGCTAACTAAAAATCCTGGATCTATGAGAACATGATCACACCCACTCAGGCTACTCCTACTGTTCCAACTTACAAAAAAACCAAGGCGTCACAAGTTGTTCATCTTCTCATAGATTGCTTGGCACCTGTTCCCCCAATCTCTCTCTAAAAGAAACCAGGACAAAACACACCTCTTAAAGCCACAGCATCATTACACATTGCAAATCATCCCAAGGCAACTTACATATGCATTAAGAGACAAAATATGACATCAAGCCACTTGAAGAGACATTAGGATAGGTAACCAAATATTTGGCTCAATTGATAGATTTCAAGGTAAGGAAAGAGAGTAAAAAGAAGAGATTCATAGAGGTTTAGGAAAGAAAGTCCAAAGCTCAGGGCCTAGGCTGTTGAAGGTCAGGTTGTCAATAGGGAAACAGTGTGAATTGGAAATGCACATAAGCCCAGAACCGGAGGAGCACATGAGAAGAAATTTAAACATGAGAATAAAAATTTTCCAATGAAGACACTGCCCAACCAGTAGTTGACATAGGCCAGGAAGCACTGACACTGGTGAACAGAAATTGGTGTGAATTGAGAGGTGGATTTTACTTTTCAACTTTTCAAATTACAGGGTAGCATCATAATATGTTGCACAGTAAGTCAACTATTTAGAATTATGACTTTAGACTTAAACAAATAGTTTGGTTAACTTTACTGAATCTACGAAATTGCTAAAACTTTATTTTTTATAAATCCATATTATGACATGCCCAAAATAAACTGTTAAGCACACAGGTATTAACAGCATCAACGTAAACAGATTGTGAGATGATACAACAACTAGTGATGAGTCAAACGCAGAGCAACAGATGAGAAATGAGCTCTTTTTCTTGCTGTAGATCTGAGGGTTGAAGCCAGTATTAAAGACAGTGGAATTGGTCTCCCATGTTCTGGCTCCACCATCAGCATGTGACCATTTGTCTCCACCAACACAAGGTCATCACATTTACTCTGTCATGTCTTGTCGATTTAAGGCAGAGATTCCAGACCACACAAGGCTGTATCTTTAAGATAGTTACACGGCAGCACAACGTATTACTTTCAGGTATAAAAGCACTCACCTCATCTTCAGTTACTCTCTGTTTAACACAGTCAGTTATGGGCGTGTAAGGTACAGAAACATCAGTAAGAACAGAACCCAGATTGTGCAGGCCTGCACTGAAAAATGGCAAGTAACATCCATGCCACCCATGGTCTGGGCAATTACCAACAAAAGAGAATCTAACCACCGTCTCTTGAAATTCCATGGTCTTTCCATCACTGAATCTCTCACTATCAACATCCTGGGGATTACCCTTGATTGGAAACTGAATTAGACTAGCCATATAAATACTGTGGCTACAGAAGCAGGTCAGAGGCAAGGAATCCTGCAGCAAGTGATTCCCTTCCTGACTCCTAAGCCTGTCTGCCATCAACAAGTCACAAGTCAGGAGAGCGATGGAATACTCTGCACTTACATAGATGAATGTACTCAAAAGGTTAGACACCACCCAGGACAAAGCAGCCCACTTGATTTGTCCAAGATCCACAAACAAGCACTCCCTCCACCACTGACGCTTAATAGCAGCAGTGTGTATGATCTACAAGGTGCACTGCAGAAATTCACAGCACCTTCCAAACCCATGATCACTTGCATCTAGAAGGACAAGAGCAGTATATACATAGGAACACTGCCACCTCTAAGTTTCTCTCCAAGCCACTCACCATCCTGATTTGGAAATATATCACTGTTCCTTCACTGTTGCTGGGTAAAAATCCTGGTATTCCCTTCCTAACAGCATTGTGGGTCTACCTACAGCTCATGGAGTGTGTGGTTCAAGAAGGAAGTTCCCCACCACCTTCTTAAGGGCAACTGGAATATGCAGCAAATGCTGACCCAGCCAGTGACACCCAAATTCTATGAATGAATAAACAAAGTCAAATGGCAATGCTTCTTTAATTGCTACTAGCTCTTTCTATGAGGAGGTAATGTCCAGCAGGGACTTCCTATTGAACCTCATACAATATCTGTTGAGTCAAAAAGGAGCAAAGGAGCAATAATGTGCCTCTGTGATCAGGTGTGTACATTTATACAAAGGTATGTTCCTGCTTGAAAAATATCCTAGAAGTTACCCAGTTGATAGAGATGACATGTTGCTGAATAAACAGTTAATAACGTACCAATATTATGGGGAAACCTCATGTACTGAGAGGTTTAATATAACATATTCCCCTCTTCCAATTTTGTGCAAAAAATTATTATTCCCATGCTTCAGTTTTAAAGAGATGCACAATTTTGGATATGCAAGTTGTCAAAAATCTGCTCTTCCGATATTTTTGCAGTGATCAACTGAGTCAGTGAAAGAAACAGCTATTTTTGGCTGTAAATGAGTACTTCAGCATGGGCTGATATTGAATGATAAAATCATTTCCCAATTGCAATTGTCACCAGCCTGAACTGGGTCCTGGTTGCTGCTGATTTAATGTGACAATCAGAAATGATGAGCCCGTTTCTTGGCTGATTTTTAAACTCCAGGCTTTTTATTCCCACCTGGTGTTAGGTGGAAGTCGGTCATCACTGGACCCATATTTTCCAGATATTCAATGGGGGCAAAGTGACCAATTGTGCAACTACGTACCATACATCCTAGGGTAACTGTCAATAAAAAGCGTATAAGCTGTCGTAGATGGGCCTAGGGTCTGCTACTTCTATTATCCTCCCCTATTGAGTCATTCTAGAATACAGCAGCTTGTCTATCCATTAGGAGATTAGAAACTTTTTCTCTTTGTTTGAGGTGTTAAGGAACGTAAACTCCAACAACTCATGGGCCCTGATGCCCTCTGGATCCTTCCTCTCCTCACCTTCTCTCTTACCCCATCCTTTCTTATAATCCCACCTTTCATAGTGTATTCACTAAGCCTTTAACCTTCTGCTTTCTGACACTGAATTAGCTGTGCTTAGCAAGTGATTCAGTTTTATGTCCTTACACCTGCGTGTCAATGAATTTCAGGTGTGGCAGAATATTAAATTCTTCCTCCTTTGCCTTCTGCATTCACTTCTTTGAGCAAGAATCTTCTCTCTGTCCAATAGACCTTTTTGCCCATCTCCAATATTCTCCCTCCACCAACAGCACTCCCTCTGGCCTCTTACCCATTTTTGACCTTTTCAATGAGAAGTGTCAGAATGACATTGGTCACCTTCGTTGCTTTGCTCCGTTCACTCAGTCTAATCTGTCTCCCTCTGACCTTCCGCACAGCGGTCTCTCAGTTCTAACCCTGCTGCTGTTGGCAAACCTGCTCTTATCATCAGGAGTTCTGTCTGGGTTGAGCACCAACGCATAGACACTTCCTTTTACCTCCCCCTAGACCATGAACCCACCACTGAACATCAAGCCACTATCTCCAGGACTGTTACTCACTGCATCTTCCCTCCCCACCTTCCTACCTTACACTTCCCCAACTCTGCACTGCCTGTGTCTACCTTCCTCCCAAAACCCACAAACAGACTGCCCTGGTGACCCAGCGTTTCAGTCTGTTCCTGCCTCACTGCACTTATTTCTTCCTATATTGGCTCGATACTTTCTCCTGGTTTCTCCTCTTTTTTGACCCTTTCTTTTCCCTTCTCAACAATATTCAATTTTCTGGCCCTTCTTCTTCACTGCAGGTATTCAATCCTTCTCAACCTCCATACCCCTCAGGATGTCAAAGAACAACATAAATATATTCTACTGAGGATACAAGGCATTATTAAATGAATGTAGTCCCAGGTTAAAATCTTATCTTTCAAGGACACCCTGAGGACTTCAAACTTCATATTCAATTTATCTTACTTCTATACAGTACACTATCTCTTTTTAACCTTGTACCAGTGTGTGAATGCTTGATATTGTGTTTATTATGTTATTCTCTGTTAGAAGATAATAAAACTGCTCTTTCTATCACTTAAGAAAACCATTAAATTGGCTCCTTACTGATACAGTGGACCAGTTCCAATCCCCTTCCTCTTCTTCTTCCTCTTCCTGCTCCCCTTCCCCGGTAAATTGGACGACACAAATTCCCAACTTGTAGATCAGAGCAGGTACCTGACGGCAATAGGTTGCTGAATGCTTCTCCCAGCCACAATCCAACTGCTTCTTCACAACAACGTCCCTGCACGTTCCACGGTCACCATCCTTCTCGACCCTTTGTTCAAATAAGCTGGCAGCGGCAAAGCACCAGCCTTACCACATTATCACTCCTGCTCTCTCTTCCATTCTCATACCACGTCGGCCCTTTCTTTTGGAGGTTAGGGACTTCTGTGATTTGCATGCCTCTGCCAGATTGCTTCAGATTCACAGAGACACACCATTCCCCTGCATCTACGCAGGATGCATCTTATGGTTCTTAGCTTACTTCCTCTGTGCTTACTCACATAACACTAACCTGGAGGCTGTCAGCCTTAGTCCGCTTCAAATTGCTTTCTTCGCACCAGGGAGCACCTTGCCTCCTAGGGGGAGGTGTTGGCCTAGTGGTATTATTGCTGGACTGTTAATCTAGAGACCTGGATAATGTTCTGGTGCCTGGGTTTGAATCCTACCACGGCAGATGATGGAATTTGAATTCAATAAATATCTGGAATTAAGACTCTAATGATGATCATGAATCCATTGTCGATTGTTGGAAAAACCCAACTCGTTCACTAATGTCCTTTAGGGAAGGAAACTGCCATCCATACCTGGTGTCGCCTACATGTGACTCCAGGCTCACAGCAATTAGGGATGGACAATAAATGCTGCCTAGCCAGCGACGTCCTCATCCTGTTAATGAATTAAAAAGAAAACCCACTGCCTCAGTGTGGCTTACGTAGCTTTCTTATCACAATGCTCAATTCCAGGCTGCCAGTCACTATGGCTTGCACTGCTTCTTAATACAATGGGACAGACAAGTAGCTCGTGAGCGTAGGGAGCACTGAACAGTGAAGGGGCTCCTTATAGGGCACTGTGCTACCTATGTCACACTGTAGCATGTACCAACAGTTTATGCAGCAAATGCAGTGTATGTGCTTCAAGCACATGTGTGAAACTCAAAGAGGAATGGTCAATTAGTGGGGTGAAAGGGGAGCAAGGCCGATCAGGGTGTGCTGCCACAGTCAGTCATGATGTCTGTCCTATTCCATGCCAGGGGCTTGGCCAAAGTCAATCAGGCACTTGACCCCACCAAAGGTCAAGGATCCATATCTTTGCAGTGTGGGGATTGGCCACACACAGTCCTGTTGATCAAATACAGGCCTCCAGAAATTAAATGTAGATCAACCAGGTCCAGGGGCTGGGCCAATTATTCCTGCAGCAAGACAAAGGGAGGGCATAGATTATGATGGAAGTGGATGGAAGAACAGTCAGTGGTGATGCTGGAGCAGGAAAGCTGGTGAGGTGTCCCCACTGAGTGGGTGAAAACAGCAGAAAGCAGGAAGAGCTGGTCAATTGGCAGGATGAAATGGGTGAGGGATGTTGGTTGAGCATGCAATTATGAGAGGTGCAGTCCATAAGCCTTGGTGAGAGGTGTGTGCAGTGTTGCAGTTCGAGTGAGTGTCGGCCAATGAGTGTGAGGTGGCACTTATCCTTGAAGAGAGTGGATGCTCATTATCATCGCTGGTCATCCTGCTTCCCCTGGGGGGCAGCACTGACCTGGGCTGCAGATTAATTCCAGGTTGGCTTGGTCTGACCATGTTCCCCACAGGGAAAGGGATGCCCACCACTTCACCACCCTATCCATCAAGACCACTGGGTTCCTGTCTGCAAAGTAATTCCTCTGGACCACCTCTTGAGTCGTACGGTCAAGTACTGCAGCATAGGGTCCAGCTCTTAGCATGCAGAGTCTGTAGTGGTACAAGTTGGATTTCATGTATGGTGCCAGAGGTGTGAATGTCAGGAAGTTCTAACAGCAGTGACCACTTCCATCTCTCCGGCTGTGCATTTTATTTTTTAAATTTCAAAGATGTACTTTATTCATAAAAATATCTTTATATTAATACATAGTCACTAAAGGAGTTTGGTTCTGTATATGAGCATATGGAGAAACAAACAAATATTGGAGTTTGACTGTATCTAACAAACAAATGAAAGGCATTTCTTACTTATATAAGACTACATTTACATATATTTGAGGCACCGGTGGGGTCCGATAACTGAACGGACCCCCATTTACCTTCAGCAGGAAGACCTTCGACAGTGGTCTTTCCCCATTGCACCTTGGCGGCAGCTGCCCCAAACTTTAGCATGTCCCTCAGCACATAGTCCTAGACCTTGGAATGTGCCAGTCTGCAACACTTGGCCAAGGTCCATGTCTTGCACTGAAAGACCAACAAGTTTTGGGCACACCAAATAGTGTCTTTCACCGAGTTGATGGTCCTACAGGCACAGTCGATGTTTGTCTCAGTGTGTGTCGTAGGGAACAGACTGTAGAGCTCGGGACAAAATCATTGCAATCCTGGTGAATAGTGCTCAAGAGCTCAATTGGACAATTAACGAGGTGGGGAGCAACAGATTGTGATAGAAAGGTCACTCTGAGTCAGGGTGACCAGATGCCATGAATCTCACTCAACAAAACACTCCAACTGAAATGGGAAAATTCCATTCAACATTTTTATTACAGAGAGGTACACCTTGGTACTAAAAAAGAATATAAATCGATATTGTGGGCAACTGAGGAGGTTGAAGAGAGGAGAGGTAATTTACCGCTCCTCACCTGGTCACACATTAGGCATTCCAATGTCATTCTTTAATCCACAAAAGTCCAGAAATGACTTGGTCCCAAGCTTCCAGACAGGAGATTGGCTAAGTGATAACAAAAAAAACCAAAACTGATGTACAAGTTGGTGACTTCTCTGGTTTTTAGTTATAGAGACTAACACACATATCTCAGTCATGAGGTGAGCTTCCCACTCCTAATAGGTGTATGTTGCCACATCTATTAAATGGTTTTTCTGGCTGCCTGGAAGACTTATGTTTCCAATTCGATGTAATTTTCTCTGATGCCTTAATAGGTTTACTTGTAAGCAGATTAACATTCTAAGGCACACATATAGTTAAAACCAATACTCTATATTGTTAATTCTGCCTGCACAGTACAGTATTCATCAATGGTAAGATCAGCTTTTAGTTGGCACTAAGCAAACATCCAGAGTATTTTCTTACACTGCACTGACAACATCAGTTGTTGTAAAGGGCAGCCTTGCTCTGGGGGATGATTAAGAGACATAAATGTAATAATCTGCCCTGGCCTGGAAGCTTGTTGCTGATATGGATCACATTGCAAAGCAATGCTTTTTTAAAAACATGATGACTTCATTTTCTCCATAACATCTTTAGATATAATACTGAGCAATTCAAATGTGCTACAAACTAAAATAAAAACAAGTAGTTTTAAAGCTCAAATGTTAATGGAAAACAAATTTCCTCAATCAAAAGTTCAACTGAACAAAATCCTAATACATCTGACATTGTTTTGCATATCTGAATCATTGGAAACTTTTCTGAGCAAGCTTAGGCTACACAGGTACTAGAGTCTGGGTTTTCTACTCTTATTCACCTGGAGTATAGGAAGAAGACATAGGGAATATTAGCAGAACATAAGTGGAAGTTCTACTATGTCAGAATTCAACATGTGTGCTCCACGTTGTTTTAGGCGAGTGAGGAAGGAGCAGACATCATATTGACAACTGACCATAACCAAGTTAGTAATTGTCAAATTTATTCAACGGATGTAGGTGTCGCTAACTAGGCCAGCATTTATTATCCATCCCTAATTACCCATAGAGCAGTTAAGAATAAACAGCATTGATTTGGGTGCAGAGTCATATGTGGGCCAGACCAGGTAAAGATGAACCAGGTGAGGATGGTGGATTTCCTTTCCTAAAGTGTGTTCAATAACCAAAGGGATTTTTACAACAATCAACATGGTCACCATTAGGCCAGTATTTTTATTCCAGATTTTTAATGAATTCAAATTTCACTATTTTGATGGGATTCAAACCCAATGTCACCAGAATATTAGCTTGGAATTCTGGATTACTAGTTCAGTGACATTACTACTGTCTCACGTACCCTATTTTCTGACACTTCTACACTAATAGCAGCTAATTGTATTCTTGTCAGTAACTAATAGACATCTAAAGTTGCTGGATATTAAGGAAAGCAGGAGCAAATTTACAAGCTGCATTGTTTGATGGAAAGGATTTCCAAGAACCCTATTTCTGGTTTTGTTTGCTGCTGTCTACTCATTTAAGTACATATTAAATATCCTGTGGCTTAATTCAAAGAATTGCAGGGAGTTCTCCTAATGCTTTAATTAAAATTGTTCCACCAGCTAATTCCTTAAAAAAAAGGGAATGATTCACTAGACATTACTGTTGTGGATCATACTGTTACAGAACAGCTGCTGCATTCCCTACATATTCAACCTCATGGAAGAATAGGACTTTGGAGCCGGAGTATTCCATTTGGCCCTTTCTGCTTGCTCCATCATTCAATGAGATCGTGGCTGATCTGGTTATTGTGTCAACTCATCCATTCCTATCTGCTCTCAAAAACTCTTGAATTCCTTGTCTATCAAAAGTTATCTAGTTCTGCGAAAGTGGGCATAAAATGCAAGATGGAAGATGGTGCTGACAGCGGATGGCTCCTTGCGAGCTCCTACAGCAGATCTAACTCTAACATTTCTTATAACCATTCTACACTTTTAAACTTAAATTCTAAATTTGTAAAAATTACTAATAATGCTCTTTTATCAGAATGTAGCCTCAAATAAGATAACCTGCAAGCCTCTAAGTCTTTTTGATTTGTACAACCTTTACTTGCTGTGATCTGCCTGTACTGCTCGTAAACAAAGCTTTTCACTGTATTTCGGTACCCATGACAATCAATCAATCAATCAATAAATCAATTAATCAATTGAAAAATTCATTGCTCTTGCTCCCTCTTCTTTGTGGGGAAAGGAATTCCACACACCAACAACCTTTTGTGAGGAAAAGAAATATCTTTATCTCTGTCTTAAAAGGGAGACCTCTTATTCTTAGGCAGTGACTCTATTTCTAACCTCTCCCACAAGAGGAAACATCCTCATGGTATCCGGCTGATCTAGTTCCCTCAGGATTTCTGGCAGCATCTATGGAGAGAAATCAGAGTTAACATTTCCGGTCAGTTCTGGGGAAGCTAACTCTGATTTCTCTTGACAAATGCTGCCAGACCTACTGAGCTTTTCCAGCAATTTCTATTTTTGTTTCTGATTTACAGCATCCAAAGTTCTTCCGGTTCCCTCAAGATTTTATTCACTTTAATAAGACTTCCTCTTATGTAAACTCTAATGGGTACAGGCCCAATCTGCTTCATAAGATAAGCTCTTCACTTCAAGAAAAATTGAGTGAACATTTTTTGAACTCTTTCTAATGCAGTTATTTCCTTTTTCGAGAAAGGAGACCAAAACTGAACACAGATGTGGTCTCACAAAGACCTTCGACAGCTACAGTAGAACCTTCCCTACTTTATTCTTCCATTCCCCTTAAAATAAACTACAATATTCCATTTAGCTTCCTAATCACTTGCTTTACCTGCAAACTAACTTTTTGTGATTTATGTACTAGGACACTTGGATCCCCCTTCACCACCAAGTTCTGCAATCTTTCTCCGTTTAAATAACATACTGCTTTCCATTCTTCCTGTTAAAATGGACAAGTTCACGTTTTCCCACATTATTCCGAACCTGACAGATTTTTGCCTGTTCACTTAACTGAGCTGCTTCCCTTTGCAGATTCTCTACCTCCTCTTGACAAATTATTTTCCTACCTATTGTACAGCATCAGCAAATTTAGCTGTGATATATTTGATGCCTTCATCCAAGTCATGAGTATCAATTGTAAATAGTTGAGGTCTCAGTCCTGATCCTTGCAGCACCCTTCTACTTACATTTTGTCAACTTGCAAAGGACCGAATTATCTATATTTTCTGCTTTTTGTTAACTGACCAATCATTTATCTGCGCTAACACCTTACTTCCATGCCCTCTGTTCTTGTCTTGTGTGGTCATTTTGATGTGGTACCTTATCAAATATCTTTTAGGAATCTAAGTCCACCACATCCACAATGTTCCATTTATCCAACTTGCTGGTTACTTTCTCACAGTCTCTAATAGATTAGTTAAACACAATTTCCAGTTTATAAAACTATGCTAAATTGTGCAATCACATTATGACTCTCTAAGTGTACTGCTACAACCTCCCTAATAGTCCATTATTATGAAACACATTTTAAAACATTTCAAAAGATGTAATATTGCAATAAATAACTTATATTTTCATAGGACCTAAAACATCCGAAAGCACTTCATAGGGATATTGCAAAACAAATATAATACTGAGCCATGTAAAGAGATTTTCATGGATTTTGTGGATTTTCATGGGGAACAACTCTGGAACACCGACTGTAAAAATGGTGACCAGAAACGGATTCCTGGATTTTCACCTCATTGCAGTGCCCCCAGTTTTTGCTGGTGCAGGATAAGAATGTAAGTAGGAAGCCTGTACCTGAACTGACACAGCCAGCTCTACACTGGTGTGTAGGCATCTCCTAACTTCACCCTGCAATTTTCATTGGGTCTGGCCAGATCCCCATGACTGGTGCTTCCTGGCCCCTCAGAGAATTTGGGCACCATAGTCTTGATTCAGGAACCTTTTGAAAGGCAAGTTTACAAGGTTTTACCCATACCTCCATGGTCCTTCCATGCAATGAATGCCTCTTCTGTGCTGATTCACCCAGTATGCACTATATACGCAACCAAAGAGATGTGCAACACAATGGTACAGCTGAGAGAAGAAATATAATTGCTATTATTGGTCTGGATCACAGCATTTTTTCAGCAGGGCTTTCTGTTTTGACAAGTGAAGTGAATTGCTATATGATCTCTTTTGCCAACGTCTCAATGTATACTTAGACAAGATTAAGAACTGTAATTGTTTGAAGGAGGTGGCTGTGGGCCAAGAATGGCATTGAGATGGTATGGAACATATCTGGGGCCATGTCCATGTCCATGGTGAGGGCATGATTTACAGTGCATTGTCATGAGTTGGAATAGGTTAGCATGGAAGTTTTAAGCAGCCTTGGGGCAGGTAGGTTGGGTGAGCTTGTGTGTGTGTGAGGGTGAGGACTGAAATGCCTCAAATCTTCCAACACAATTTGGTGATATCCCGCCAGGAACCCTACAATCCCCGAAGTGGGTCTGGCCACTCAGGAAGTATCTTGACTCAAATTACCCATCCAGTTGTGAAAATTCAGTTTGTCAGATGAGATAACTAAATGTTTGGTCAAGGAAGTAGGTTTTAAAGAGTGTCTTAAAGGATGAAAGTGAGGTTGGGAGGTGAGAGGTATCTGGATTATGTTCCAGAGCTTGGGACCGAAATAACAAAAGGTATGACCATAAATGGCAGAGCAATTAAGATTAGGAATGCTCAAGAGGCAAGAATTAGAGATGCACAGACATCTCAGAGAATAGGGCTGGAGAAGGATGAGAAATTGGGTGAGGTAAGGCTATGATGAGATTTGAAAACAAGATGAGAATTTTAAAATTAAGGCATTGCTTGATCAATAGTCAATGTGGGTTGATAATATAATACAAAACACGGTCAGCAGAGTTTGGATAATCTCAAATTTACTGAGGGTAGAATATGGAAGACCAGCTAGGAACATGTTGGTTTATCAAGTCTAGTGATATCAAAGATATGAGTCAGGATATGGAGGTGGAAATAAGAACTCTCAGTGATGGTGAGAATATGTGACTGGAAGTTCATCTTGGACTCACGTTTTTCTGGAAATTCAGTCATGGGACGTGGCAATGCTGCCTGGGTCAGCATTTATTGCCTATCCTTAATTGCCCTTGAGAAGGTGGTTGTGAGCTGCTGTCTTGAACTGCTGCAGTTCATTTAGTGTAGGTAAATCCACAATGCCTTTAGGGGGGGAGTTCCAATATTTTAACCCAGCGACACTGAGGAATGGTGATATATTTCCAAGTCAGGATGGTCAGCGGCTTGGAGGGGAACATGCAGGCAGTGATGTTCCCATGTATATGCTGCCCTTGTCCTTCTAGATGGCAGTGGTTTGGAAGGTGCAGCCTAAGGAGCCTTGGTGAATTTCCACAGTGCATCTTGTAGATGGTGCACACTGCTGCTACTGAACATCAGTAGAAAGTGGAATACATCATCAAGTACTTTATTCTTAGATAGCTGCCAGGGAGAGTAGTGGAGTTGGGGATAAGGTAACAGAATTTGTAGTGGAGTCTGAAAACAATTGCAGCATTTGTTTTTATTTCAAATTATGCCAATCTCAATCATGTACATTGCACAACCTCAATAAAAAGTAGTGACAGTGTAGCTAGAATATTACAAGATTTTTATCAAACAGATTTACAGCATAAAATTGTCCCAAAACTTTCACCTTGAAAGCATGAAGTTATTACTGAATGCTACTGTCCTTACAATTCATAATCTGTTTGTTGACTGGACTAGAATTGAGAACCACTTGTCCTTTGCCTTTCTAACTTTTGTTCATGAGTTTCTTCAGTACTGTTTCTAATTTCTTACAGTGGTTGTAGCACTGCTTCATGTAGACTTTATAATCTACAATTATAATTCATGCAGCACGTAATAAAGTTTGTTATTTGACCACATTGACCTTTTCTGAACATATTGGAATGCCATTCCCCCTTGGTGACAGGTGAAATAACATACTGTCAATTTATCACTTGGCCTTATGCCTCTGAATGATGTGTGCTCATTAACACAGCACTCAGAAACATGTGTCCCCGACAGTACACGACACTGACTCTACAAATATGACATTTACTTGAAACCCACAAGCATGATATTGCCAGGCCAAATTTGTGGCAATGTAATTACTCCACAATTAGCATATTCTTCTGTGAGAATAGCTACAGGCGAGTAACTTCATTTCAGTTTCATGAGGCAATATTTGTAAGCAGAAAGTGAACAAGCCTCCAAGCTCCTCAACGTGACAGAGTTCTGCATGGACAGTCCCCAGAGCTTATGTGCTCACTCGGTGCATTAGAGCCACCATTTCCACCTGTCTCACAAAATAGAAAGTTGTGCCTACAGATTCACAATTTTCACAGCAGATGGCTCTTTGGAATATTAATGTGGTAAATTTACTGGATGAGAAGCATCAGCCTCTCAGCCTCTCCCCTTAGCTCAAGCCCTCCAAACCTGGCAACATCCTTGTAAATCTTTTCTGAACCCTTTCAAGTTTTACAACATTTTTCCTATAGCAGAGAGACCAGAAGTGAACGCAGTATTCTAAAATGCGCCATGTCAAGATCTCTCAAGGTCATGCATGTTTCAATTGAGCTACTCTTCTCAAATTCCTACGATAGAACTGCACTCCTGCTTGCGTGCTAATGTTCACACAGTAGCACTGCAACATCAATGAATGTTAGAGCAAGGAATAGGTTAAAGAAGGGGAATAAGGCTGTTTTTCAGTGAGGGTCAAACAAAATACTTATGACAGTGAAGGCCATTACATTCTGAATCACTGGAGGGAGCTTGTATAGGTGTTATACAAGGCAATTCAGCATAGCCTTCATTTGAATAAGGCAAGAACAGCAACACTAGTAAGGAGCTAATTTAGCAAAATTGCTCAGCCTTTTTAAGTAAAGGTTTTGACACTTGCAGTTTTTATGTAAAGACCAAAGTGCAGTCCATGCAGTATTATTGAATCACAGAATTTTAAAACATGAGACCCACTTGGGCTCATTCAATGTCTGTCAGTTCTCTGAAAGAGCCATTCACTCAGAACCAATCCCTTGCTTGTTCCTCAAGTCCTTTAAATGCTTATTAATCCGCTTCCCTAATAAAACTGCTTTGTTCATTGTTGTTTCTAGAAAAGGGGAGATGGGTCAGTGTAAGCTTTCTCAGAGTGGTGGGGGGGTGGAGAAGGGGCAATGTGAGCATGTTCAGCAGGAAGGTGGGGGAGAAGGGGCAATGTGAGCATGCTCAGCAG
>NC_063361.1:26386592-26435779 GCF_021869965.1 Rhincodon typus | reverse complement strand
AGCAGGAAGGTGGGGGAGAAGGGGCAATGTGAGCATGCTCAGCAGGAGGTGCGGAGATGGGGCAATGTGAGCATGCTCAGCAGGAGGTGGGGAGCTGGAGCAATGTGAGCATGCTCAGCAAGAGGTGGGGAGATGGGACAATGTGAGCATGCTCAGCAGGAGGTGGGGAGATGGGGCAATGTGAGCATGCTCAGCAGGAGGTGGGGAGCTGGGGCAATGTGAGCATGCTCAGCAGGAGGTGGGGAGAGAGGGCAATATGAGTATGATGGTGCAGGATTGTGGCAACAAAGCACTTTTCACTGTATTTTCCCAAATACATGTAACAATAAAAAACATCAATCATTCATTCACACTCAAAACTTTAGGTGTAATGAGAAAGACAAGAAGTTATAAGACTATGCTCTTGCCATTGTATGTTCTGCTGAAATCACTCTGGGCTTGAAACATTAACTGTGTTTTGCTTTCTACAGATGTTGCCAGAACTGCTAAGTTGCTCTGTGTTGGTTTCATTGTATGTTAATTTTGTCATGTCTGCAATAACTCACAAGACAAGAAAGAGTGACAATGAATTTGATGTTGCTGATTGTTCTGGATGTTAGTTCCTCCAGTAACTGGAGCCACCAGTAACAGCTCATTCAAGAATATTCAAGGTGGAGAAATAGAGTAGTCAGAAACAAATATTGAGATAAGTGAGGGGTCAGCAGAGGAAGAGATAGTGGTAGGATGAACATAGAAGAAGCATTTGGGTCCTGAAGACTTTCTGGAAGAAATTTCAATGGGTTGATATTTCAATGGGACACTCAGGACCCATGATGCAGAGAAGGAAGGCAGCCCTATCAGATAGATTTTATTCTGATGTTTCCCAAAAACACTCTACTTTTGATTAATGAGGTTGGTTCTCTGCCTAGCTTGCATACTCAACTAATCTCCCAAATGTACAGTTCCCGCTGTGAACTCCCTGCCAACCATATTATTGGAACAGAAGACACTTGAGCCTTATGAACTCTGCAGCCCTGAAGCCTGTTACCACAAGCTTAGAAACTCTGCAGAACTCCAGCTCCTGGTTCAACACCAGCACACACAAATACAACTTGACACTGTGCCTCAGTGATCCTCTTGATTCTCCAGGAGAGCAGAATAGTGTCACATGAAGACATTAAAGAGCATGTAGAGTGGACATTTGACATTGTTCTAGATATATGTTGGTTGTCCCTAACTATGTCCGACTTTAACACGTTGCATATTTTACTCATGGTCTAGGCTGTGACAGTTCTCCAGTTTGGAGGTTTACAGCTGAGTTGTTGTACTTAAAACAAACCAAATCTTCCAACATTATGTTTCATTTGGGTGGTGCCTCACTATGTTTGCATTTCTACGATTGTAAATAATATGATGAGTGCTTCTTTGTGTGACACAAACCTACTGCTACAATTTCAGAGAAAAAACAATTACTTAATTGAAATGACAGACGTGATAAAGGCTTCAAACATCAACAGATTGGCATAAGTCAACAGCCTACAAATTTTGCGTACACAGTTTCCCTGAGGTGGTCTGCCTTGCTTCAGCATAGGATGTAATATCACTTGGGATTGTTGATCAAGACATCTGAAGCAAGTTTTCAACATTTCAAATTAGCTCTCAATAGCAGTGCAAACTGCTTAGTGCGTTTAATTATAATTTACCTCTAAGGGTTTGAATGCACTCAGAAATTAAAATGAGTTTCACAGTCATAGCTATTGCTGGTCAGTGAATAAATTCACGTTTCTAGGTAAAGGATAAGACAGAAAAAATGAAGGGATTATAAATGGATTATAAATAGTTGCATATATTTGTATAAGATAAATCAGTTGCTTGGACACTTTTTTTATAAAATCACTGTGTGAAGGAGAGCTATAAGTTTTCCTATATTTGCCAACAGGAAAAGATTTTAACCCTTTTTGCACAATGAGAATGGGGAATGTGGAGGAGAGGAGGAACACCAACCTCTCTGCTTCCAGTCTATGCTCACCCTCGGTGCAAATTGACTTTCAAGTTGGGGAAGTGCATGAGATGCTCATTGCAGTAAGCTGAGGGTCTCAAATTTCCAAATCTCAACATCCCAATGTTGTTCAGACCCAACATTATTTTAACCCCCAGCGGTGTTGAGAGAAATCCATTGGTACACAGTGTATTGTCTGGCTTGCTATAATCACGTAATACCTATGCCTCTGCTGTAAATACTTTCAGTTTAGCTTGTGGCACACACCATTATATGGGTTACGCAAGTCCTATACATTGCAGAACATCCCAAGAGAAGCTTTCGATAAGTGGATTCTTTTTGGGTCCTCACCTCCGTTCTGAGGTGCCACTCTCCTGATACCAATTGTGTCCCAAGCCTTTCCACAATTTAGCATTAATGCTGGAGACTATGCCCTCTGGTACCTGGTAGTGGCTTTCTGCCATCCAGGTTTTAGGTGGACATCCATTCTGGAACAACGCCAAGCAAGACCAGGAGGTTAAAATGACCCGAATTCACCCTAAGGCAGTGATGTGAGCTTATCCACTCCCCTGCACATTCCACCTTTCCACCAACACTTCATCAAAATCAGTTAAAATATCTTTGGCAAACCAGTCATGAAATGCAAATACAAGCAAAGTAAAATATCTTGTGGGTTCTGGAAATCGGTAGTAAAACAGAAAATGCTGGAAATATTCATCAGGTTGGGCAGCATCTGTGGATAATCTTTCATCAGAATAGTACCAAGCACACTGAAACATCTGCTTGTTCGTCCCTCTACAGATTCTGCCTGACCTGATGCATTGCTCCAGCATTTTCTGTTTATATTAAAAAAGACACTATTTGCTTTTTTTTATTTGATGGGTTTGGGAATACATACTCATCTCTACAGTATACCTTTTTGGTCACTCTAGCTGTCACCTGGACATTTGTAGACATTGTGTACTGACTGGTCTTAATCAGATGAGAAAACTCGAGAGACTGTAGAACAGAAGAGGCTTTGCACTAACTTTGCCATCACGACTGGACTGTATAAACAGCAGCTCTCAGTTTCAAATCCATATAAAATGTTTTCTGAACATCAGTAATGGTTTGCTGAACGTAAGGTGCCCAGAGTCTTATCCATCCTCTAAAGACAGATAATTCATATGGATGGCAGCTGATTCTGATAAATGGTGTTGCCTTCTCATCTTGGGACCTTGTTTACGGTTTAGCTGCTGTGCGCTGTTTGATTTTAACTATTATTTGACTGAGAGATGAGTGCGTGTCAATAGATTTATAAAGCTCTGTCACTAAGAATAGCTGAGACTGACAAATGTCATTGTAAATCTCCCTGGCAATTACAGCGGTAAGTGACTATGGACAGTTGTAAGCATGCTTTATTGAGGGGAAATTGTATATAATAATGACTCGCAGTTGTATTGGTTGATGGATTTACAGTTTGTACTTTGGTAGAATCTAACATTAGTGGAAATAACACCAACTTTCAGGCACAAAAATATATTAATCCTGACAGCAAACCTGCATAAGACGGAAGCCAAGTGTCAAACCCAGCCCAGTTTAAATTAAAGTGGATAACGCCAACCCTTTAAAATGTGTTTCTTTACTTTTTTTTGCATTGGAACAGCTTTGAGGTACTCCTGGAGACTTTTTCGCTCTGCACATTCATAAATCGAGGATAGCAACTGTAAGTTAACAAGAAAACAAAAGATGAAGAGGTAGTAGGAACTGCAGATGCTGGAGAATCTGAGATAACAAGGTGTGGAGCTGGATGAACACAGCAGACCAAGCAGCATCAGAGAAGCAGGAAAGCTGACGTTTCGGGCATAGATTTTCTGAATTTTCTGAAATTTTCTGAAGAAGGGTCTAGGTCCGAAACGTTAGCTTTCCTGCTCCTCTGATGCTGCTTGGCCTGCTGTGTTCATCTAGCTCTACACCTTGTTATATCAAAAGATGAAGAGGTGCTTGATTTTATAGCTCACAGAGTTGCAGTGCAGGACAATCAATGGATTCTCAGCACTGACAGAATTTCAAAACCTTTCTGACTCAGTTATCAGTTATATTGCTTCATCTCGTGGCAGTTAGGAATCATTGCCGGGAAAATCTGTGGAGGCAGTAGTAGGGGCTGGGGGGACAAACAGAAATATACATAAATCCATATTTCTGAAGGTCTGGGGGAGGCATCCTGATCAAATTTCCTCTCCGGCAACGATATGAGGGGAGACCACTTGACAAACATTGTCAGGAGCAACGTGTCTTTGTACTGATCAAAGAATCAAAAGCAGGGAAACTCTTCCCCTGACTCCAAGTCCACGTTCAGAAGCGCAGCCCCAATGAAGTCATCTTAAAAATGACGGCTCCCCATGCACCTACTGCTGCTAATTCCCAAACATACAGTGGGAATTTTCCAGAATGACTACATGATTTTGGTGCCCACTGCAACACTTTAGCTCAACACTTGCAAAGTCACTACTTGATCACTGGGTGAGTCTTTAACCCATTCAAAATTCAACCCCCCCTTTGCACAGAATTACAAACCCGTTCTATCTGTGCAGGTTTCCTTTTTGAGCAGAACAATTCATTTAGGTCCACATTTTGCTCCATTTCAAATATTCATCTCTATCCTCCTGTGAAAGATGCTGTGCTCTTGGATCAAACGGGTCCTGTCGTGAAACAGTTCAGGTTCCCTGAAAATAAAAGCAATGTCTACCTCCTCTGGCCAAAGATCAGAAAATGAGTTACGTTAGTGCAGATGCTACCGACCTAGGTTCTGAGAACTAGACTCAAAACATTCACTCTGTTCCTCTCTCCACAGATGCTCCCAGATCTGCTGGGTTTCTCCAACACTTTTTTTTACCTCATGCTCCGTAGAGTCTATTAGCTTATTTGAAGTGCCCCTGTAGAAATTGTACACAACATATTATTAAATCAGACCTGAAAACAACATTTACAAATACTATTTTTGAAACAAAAAGGCTGCACAAAGATAATTGTCTTATGATTAAAAGTTACAGATCCATTGATGGTTCCTGTGATCATTGATTTTGTCATAAAATCTCAAGCAGACCATAAAAATTAGGAACAGGAGTAGGTACTTTGTCTCCTCAAGCCTGCTCTGTCATTCAATAGAATCATGGCTGATCCAACATTCTTCACACCCACTTTCCTGCCCTTTCCCCAAAATCGTTGATTCCCCATCTTGGCCTTAAATATACACAGGGACTCTGCTCCCACAGCTCTCTGTGGCAAGGAGTTCCGAAGACTTATAACTCTCTGATAGAGGAAATCCCTCTTCACCTCTGTCTTAAATTGGCGTCCCTTTTTTCTGAGACTATGCCCTCTGCTTCTAGACTTTCCCAAAAGGGAAACATCAGCATTTAACCTGTCACACTCCTTAAGAATTCTATATGTCTCAATCAGGTCACCTCTCATTCTTCTAAATTTCAATGAGTTGAATCCCAACCTGTTTAACTTTGCTCATAAAACAATCCCTTCAAACAGGGCATCAGCCTGGTGAATATTCTCTGAATTGCCTGCAATGAAATAATATCTTTCCTCAAATAAGGGGAGCTTAATGGAAATTTCAACGAAAAAGAGAAAATATTTTTGCCATGTCTGTCTAAAGAGGTAGGGTATGTAAGATATGTATTAGATAAATCAAATATGTTTCCTACACACACACCTTTCTTTGTTTAAATTTGTTTGTTGCGCAGTATATATTAAAGATTGTGCAACAGCAGCAACCATGAAAATACTGAAAACAATCTGGATAATCTAATACAGAGGATCGAGGGCACTGAAGTTATAAGTAGATTTTACATCAAAATTCATGACAACAGGAGTTCAAAGAACACATGATCTAATATTCTAGGAAACTGTATGTCAGTAGAAAGCAACAGTATTGTAAATCTGCACTGAGTTTTTGGATTTAAATACATGATGCTTGACTTGTGTCATTATGATCAATCATTTGTAGACATTATTAAGAAGCCCTCCCTGTTTCCTTTTACATAATTGTAAAGTCTGGCTCATTGTCACAACTTTGCCACGCCACCTTAAAATAGAATTTCCAGATACAGTTGAATGAAGGCACTGTGGGGCCCTTAATAATCTCTACGCTATGTTCCATCAGTCACTTGGAACAGTTTAAATTCCCATGAAATTCAATCCTGAAGCCACCAAAGAAATGACAACATTTCTCTAAGTAGATGCGCTTAAAAACATGGAACCAAAAATAAAGCAATGACTTTCACAGTGACCTTCAAGTAAAATCAATAAAGTCAAACCCTTCTGGATCACTAAGTACCATCAATTAAGAAATTTTGCACCCATTTTTAATGCTGAGAAAAACCGTTTGTAGCTTTTCTTGTTTATTCTTTCATGGGAGGTAGGAATCACTGTTCGGCCAGCATTAATTGCCAATCCCTAACTGTCCTTGAGAAGGTAGTGGGGAGGTACCTTTTTGAATAATCACTGTCCACGTGGTATCAGTACACCAACAATACTGTTTGGAAGCAAGGTCTGGAATTTTGATTCCGCAGCAGTGAAGGAACAGCGATAGGGTTCCAAATCAGGATGGTGTGATGATCTGTTGTCAGGTGACTGGCATTTCGTAATTCCTCCCTGAATTATGAAAAATAATTGACCTGTTTTGGAATAAGAAGTTTATATTTAATAATTTTTCACATCTGAAATCTTGTTTAAAGGTAACTTGTCCATTAATGGATCCCAGACAAGACTGTTGTTTGTTTGGAGAAATGAAATTGCCCATAATGTACTGGTTGACACTCTGTAATTATGCAACCCGTATCTCTGTTGTAACTTTGTTTCATCTTTGGCTGTGGCAGCCATTAAACACATTATTTGGAAGAGGATTGGTTAACTAGTCAGGGCATTGTGGTGGGGAGGAAATGACAGAGATAGGGTAGCACTGACATTTGCTAGAGTCGGACTCTGGGCAAGGTTCCCCAATTTGTTATGGTTCCAGACGGAATACCCCCAAATTGTTAAGCTGGCTCTCCTTCTTTATCTACCTACGCCCTTCGGTTGATCCAACAAGTTTAATTTATAATCAGATCCCTTCCCTTGTCAATACCTTTTTCCCAGACCCAAATGAACTTAGCTGTGGACTTTTATGTTTTTTGGTGAAATGCAAGTCACGTTGTGTTTTATGGAGTGACACTCGTTGCAAGGCCGGGTAAGTTTTCTCACAGTTTCTTACAAAACTCACCACTTTAGTTGCCATTGTATTATGGCATATCACCATTCCATCTTACTGTGCGCCATTCCCTGAGGAACTCACCAGAAACCCGCCATAAGACCAGTAACTCCCTTTTTGGCCGCGGCATCTTCAAAAAGCCCATGGTGCACCTGGAGGAATGCTGGGCCCTGCCCTGCATGTGACCGGAGAGGGGATTGAGACGGCTGATGAGCACAAATTGGCACAGAGCCAAGGGTCCTAATTGATGGAGTGGTGCACAGGACGGCAGCCCACTTCCTGGAGGACAGGCAGAGGATGCCATGCCACTGTATGATGCCTGCCTGGTCAGAAATCAGCACTCCAATCATTGCCACATCCAGGGTTAGGAGGACCAAGTAACAGTGTTGAAAGAACGTCAATGACATTCTCCATGCTGCTAAGGTAAGTGTTCTCTGTTTTTTACTGTCTGCTACCTCACACACACTCTTTTTCTGCTACTGCACTCACTTCCCACCAAGACTTCTGCTCTCACACCCTCTCTGTAAAATGCAACCGCTTCCTCCATTTGGTCCCCTTAATGGCCATCATCTCATGCCACTAACCATGCATGCCCTCCACGCTGCTTCCACATTCCCTTGGGTCACTGAAAGGCTGACATTTATCAGACAGTTCAGTGTACTGTATGGAGTACTCCCTCTAACCATTAGCTGCAACACAAAGAACAAATCAGCCCTCCAAGCCTGCGCTGACACATTTTGCCCTTCCATACTCTAACCGTCTTCACTTACAGGATCTGTATCCCTTTATTCCCTTTCTATTCATGTATTCGTCCAGGTGTTTCTTGAATGCAGCTAATGTGTCTGCTTTCACCACCTCCTCTGGCAGTGTGTTCCAGGCACTCACCATCCTTTGTGTGAAAAACCTGCCTCACACATCTCTTTTAAATTTCCCTCTGTCCCCCGCACCTTGAACCTGTGTCCCTGAGTAATTGACCCCTCCACCCTGGGAAAGTGCCTCATACTTTCAACTTTATCCATGCCATTCACAATCTTACAAACTTCTATCAGGTCGCTTCTTAACCTCCTGTATTCCAGTGAAAACAAACACACTCTATCCAACCTTTCTTCATGGTTAAAATCCCCCATACCAGGCAATATTCTGGTAAATCTTTTCTGTACACTCTCCAAAGCATCCACATCCTTCTGATAGTTTGGTGATCAGAACTGTATGCAATATTCCGAATGTGGCCTAACTAAGGTTCTATAAAGTTGCAGCATAACTTGTCTATCCTATACTCAGTGCCCCTTCCAATGAAGGCAAACATGCCATAGGCCTTTTTAACTGCCCTATCTACCTGCGCTGCCACCTTCAGTGAATGTGGACCTGCACACCCATATCTCTCTGCATATCAATATTCTGAGGGGTTCTGCCATTCACTGCATAATTTCCACTTGTACTTGACCTTCCAAAATGCATCACCTCACCTTCTGCCTTTTGTATCTTATAGCTGAACCAAGAACCAGTGTGCCAACCCATGCCAACCGATGTCTACCATATACCATGAAAACTTCCATGTTAACTCCAATTAGCATTATGTCTTACAGCTGAACTAGTGTGCCAAACCATGCCAACTCAACGCCAACTGATATCCACCATACACCATGAAACCCTCCATGCTAACTCCAGTAGGCACTCACCCAGTGTCCACCTTGGATAGACTCAGAAATCATGTAGAGATAAACTAAAATACACTGTTCTCACCATTTAGACTTGTCAGTGGGAAAAAAACCCTCCAAGTCATGAAAACATGAGA
Organism: Rhincodon typus; assembly: GCF_021869965.1. Classification (NCBI taxonomy): domain Eukaryota; kingdom Metazoa; phylum Chordata; class Chondrichthyes; order Orectolobiformes; family Rhincodontidae; genus Rhincodon; species Rhincodon typus. Next base: position 26,426,770 of record NC_063361.1, on the reverse strand, counting down.
AATTTCAAAGTTGAAGTGGGTGATCTTTTTTAAGGAGAAACTTCTGTTGCATCTCTAATTATTTAATAGTCTCTTTACACCGTACATTGGGCAGTGATCTCAGAATCATACTCTACTGAGAAAATTAAAGCTTTTGAAGCACAGCCAATCATTCACAATGAAGAGCTTTAGCAACATGTCCACAAAGTTCCTTTGAAACTGCTTGAACAGATGCTACACCACATGGCCTGACAATCAAAGCAGTCTAACAATTATTGACAGAAGTGGCCTTTTTCAAATATAACTTAAATGAGGGAATTAAAAACCCTCAGATCATAGAACACAGACCATAGAACAGTACAGCACAGTACAGGCCCTTTGGCTCACAATGTTGTGCCGACCTATTATCCTACTAAGATCAATCTACCCTGCATACCCTACATTTTACTATCCTCCATGTGCCTATCCAAGAGTCGCCTAAAAGTCTCTAACATGACAATAAACAGACCTTATCTGTGTTTGAAAGAGCATTTTGGGCTACTCTACAGATTTGTGACTCATCGAAGCCAATACACCAACTAAAATGGAATCTGTCTGAGCAAACTTCAAGCGCCATGCGCTACTTTCAAATGGCCCTGATGAGCTCTGATTTCCCTCCACCATCCTTTTCTCTTCCCGACTCCACAGAAATTCGGCCCCACACTTAAGTATTGGGTGGGGTTTGAGGTCATGATCTTGTGAGCCGGTTATGAGAGTGCTGCCAATCTGTTGAACCTGCCATTTGTGCATTATATCTCCAATTTATCAGGCTTTACAAGTAAATCAGAATGAAGATTTAGAAGCGACATCTCACTTTTATGAATAATTCATCCATCCATTAGTTGGTGCATTTTCTATGTTTTGACCTCAATGTAAACTGGAGATGACAAGTCAATTCAAATGTAACCGGCAACAAGTATATTAACGGTAATATTTTCCTTGATAACATCACACAAGCTGTTGTTACCATGCATCTGAGATCAAAATGGGGATACCTGTCAACATGAAATGAGGGTTCTGCAATGACTGTTTAGGTTTTGTTACAAATTCCACAGCTGCCATAATCTTGAAGCTTGTCTTGAATTTATTGCTTCAAAATGGTTGTGAACATAGTGAGTAGATGGCCATTAATGTAGTAACCCTACTTTAATATCCTGCCGCTTTAGATTTCTGAACTACAACAAAGGTATTTCTGCACAAATCATTGTTTAGAAACAATTGCTGTAATAAAGATATTGTTTCTCATGCGTCACTCATCTTCACTTTTTATCAAAGAGCAATCGGCTTTTTGGCTGTGTCAATTCTTCAGGTATACCACTTCATTGCAAAAATAAAATTGCAACGTTCTGAATCACTTCCAGTCGGCAGAAATAAACTGGTCACCTGGAAAGCAAAACTCAAATGGGTTTCTCCTTCCGTAATGATAAACTGATCAGTATTTTCATCAGGCCAGCCCCACTGTGCTGGATTTATACACATCAATGTGTGGTGAAGTTTCAAAATTATCTGGAGAAATGGCCTTGTCTTGTACATATATCCCACAAAACCTGCACTGGTTTTACTTAAAACGAAATCTCACTGTTTTAAAAAGAAATGGCAACTGTTTTAAAATTGTAAGAAGTTTGTTTTGAGCAAAAGAATGCAGAGTAATATGTCAAGGATACCAGAAATGCTCTGTCTGTTTGAAAAAGGCCCACATTTATTACTGGAATTAATAATATCGAGTTGTGAATTATATCTCAGAACACACTCTTCACTAAGGTAATACTCTGGCTTTAAGGAACCTGCTAAAAATGGCAATGAGCAGCTGTTTTCCATTATACTAAGACTTTGCCTTTACATATAAAATTTAAGTACTTTTTTGGAACTAACTTTATTCCTCATTAAGATCCTACTAAAAGTCATTTAAAATCTATTCAATGGCATTGAACTTTCCTGCTAATAGCTGTTACATTTTCATTATATCCATTTGTATTTAACTAAGAACAGCACAGTTACTTATATCTAAAGAGGTTCTTGACTGCTGGGCCCCTGTTAGTAAATACAGGAACCTTTTCCAAACTCACTGAGGGTTGTTTTTGCCAAAGGGCGATGACTGAAGGTAATGGGAGGAAGAGTAATTCGTTTCAAGTCTGCACTTCACACAGAATTAATTTTGGGTTATCATAATTTTAACTTGCCTGGAAGCACTGACCAGAAACCTGCAAGTTTATCACAGAAGTGTTGATTAGATACAATTTTCATGGAGCACATGTTTCACATTCACTTTCACCAATGCTATAGCCTGCAGTGTATTACTAGTGGACTGGATACTCAGCTTCTCAGATTCACTACAGGAGGTCTTGGTAGACAAAGCCCAGAGAAGTGGTATGGCCTATACTTGAACATAGAACAAAGCTACCCTGCCCTCCACTCTCCCTTTCACCAGAGCAGCTGATGGTGCTTTGCTTGGCCTCATCTCCAACATCCCTTCCTTCATCAGACCAAAGGGAAACCGATTACTACCTTTTCTCCTGGTGACTCCTATAAGGTAGGGCATTTACCCTTTTTAGGTGATGTCCCCACAGATATGTCCAGAATAAACGATGATTGAATGTTAGCAAAGTCTTGTCAAACCATCATTCATATTCTTCCAAACTGTCTCAAAGGTCCTCTTCCAGGACCAATGATTATGAATTGGTGAGTATCCCTTTATGGAGGAAGTAAATTTGGCATCAATGTCACATTTACATCTAAACAGTTGGTCAAAGTTAGGAGAGGCTATATAGTTGAAGTCCTAGCGTTCTGAGTTAATGGCTCAAGACTGGTATGACTTTTTTTTTCCCCCTTTATTCATTCATGGGATGAGGGCATCGCTGGCTAGGCAGCATTTATTGCCCAGAGGGCAGTTAAGAGTCAACCACATTGCTACGGGTCTGGAGTCACATGCAGGCCAGACCAGGTAAGGATGGCAGTTCCCTAAAGGACATCAGTGAACCAGATGGGTTTTTCCCCCTGACAATTGACAATGGAGTCACAGTCACCATTAGACAGTTAATTTCAGATATTTATTGAATTCAAATTCCACCATCTGCCGTGGCGGGATTTGAACCTGGGTCCCCGGAACATTATCTGGATCTCTGGATTAACAGTCCAGCGATAATACCACTAGGCCATTGCCTCCCCTTATCATTAATTCTGTTTCTCTCTCCACAGATGCTGCCAGACCTGCTGAGTTTCTCCAGCGTTGTCTGTGTTTCTTTCAGATTTCTGGCATCCACAGTATATGCTTTCAGCCAAGCCTTCAAATTGGCACGCAGCCTCTCAACAACATTCCTCTTGCTAGCTTCAATGTCTTTACCAAGATGGAGAATTGCATTAAACATGGGCTGAAAAGGCCTTCGAGCTGAAGGCCCAAACTCATCTCTCTACTGTCTTCTGACAACTTGCTCACATTCTCTTTTGATTGCAACCTGTAGGTTTTGAATATTAATAACACATGGTTCTTCAAAATTTTTTTGGTTCCTTTAAGCTTCAGATGTGGCATCTTATTAATTTCCTCTCCTATCTGAATTGTATTGTAATAGAATCAAGACTCATTGCAGCAGCATTAATCCTACATTCCACCTCAGGACTAGAGTTTCATATTTTCATTAGTCATCTTCTGTTTTAATAGTTGACAGCCTTCAACAACCTAATTTTTGCTTGACCCAAACCACTTCTGAATAATTATCTTTTCTCCCATTGTTATTCAGCCTTAGTTGTACGCTGAACTTTGAGTCATATCTTTTCACACGTATTCCTTTAACATTGCAAAATTTAGAAATGTTGAACAAGAAGCATGTGCATTTGTAATTTGTAATTATCTGTCCTTGTATAGATTTACAAGGTGTTTTTCCAATAATTCCCAGTAGCAAGGTGTAGGAGGATGTATATGTGGCAAACTACAATGACTTGGGGAGGGAGATATACAGTAAAAGGTCATCACATGATTACGTAAATAGAAAATTCATGTAAGTGATGAAGTAATAGTTTACATAATGATGGAATGACTTTGAAAGAGACACACGTCTCTGGAGCTCATGCTAAATCAAAGTGTACAATGTGAATAGACAGTTACTTGCTGATACTTTTGCTCCCCAATGTGTTCCTAACTGATCATACCTCCCTTGGACCTACACACTTTCAAAGTGTGTTTTCAAAGAATATTCTGGAATATGAATGGTGACTTCCCAAGTCGTGGGCTCCACAGGCAGGTAGGAAATCTATGCACCACCCTGCTGACATCAAAGCTTTGCTGATCTGTTTAACTCAGCTGCTTATTGTCGGTGTCGCTACGCGGTGCGGAGGCAGGGGATGAGAGGTTTATATTCAGAATTGTAGATGATGATAAGTCTCAAATGTCTCCAAATTGGATCTTGAGTATGTGAATAACCAAGACTAGCCAAGTTTCATCATTCACTGAAACTTTTGCTGGAAACATGTGAAGTCAGGAATACACCAAAAAAAAATGGAATATGCTGTTCACCTGAACTATTCCAGGTACAAACAACTCTGGCAATCTGTCTCTAAAATTAGGATTTAAAAATGGGAATAGAAGAAAGGTAGCTTCATGAGAACGAGAACTCTGTAGTACCCTCTTCAGATCAAAGGAAATGTTTCCGCAAGATTGTAAAAGTAAGAACCATCAGGCACTAAGAACGTACCAGGCAACCCATAGCTGTCTTAAATTAATTGATCAATTGATTCACTCATTCACAGGATGTGGACATCATTGGTGTCACCCACATTTGTTACCCATTCCCGCTGCCCTTAAGACGGGGATGGTGAGCCATATTCTTGAAGACACATGACTGGCTTGCTAGGCATTTCGGAAGACAGTTAAGAAGCAACCAAGTGTAGTAGGTCTGGAGTCACATATGTGACCAGACAGCAAATGGCATTCTGTTAAGGTGATTAGAGAACTACGTGGGTTTTTTACAGCAATATGGTGACTTATGATTACTGGTGGTTTCTTGTACAGTCACCATTACAGATGCTACTTTTTTGTAAATTTTGGGCTCAGTTAATTAGACTAATTTCAATTTCCCAGCTACCCCACGGCAATTTAAATATAAGTCGCTGGATCTAGGCATAAAACAGGCCTCAGCTGGTTTTGGGGTAAAAGTGGAAAATAATAGAATTTTAATTTGTGAGTGGTGGAGCAGGATGGTAACAGTGACTAAATGTAATATTCCTATCTGCTGCATTTTAAGTTGCATCTCATTTGGTACTGGACACCAATTTTTTCCAGCAACTGCCTACCGTAATACACCATTAAACTGACTACTGGTAAAGCCAACCTGACACTGTTTCTGCCTTTCAATTTTTCTCCAAAAAAACAGATGATGGGCTAAATCTTACTATGACTGCACTGATTGCTAAATTGTATTAGTTCAGTGGACTGTGGTATTGCATATAACCTTCATGATTAGCAATATCCCATACTTCTTGATGAGTGTTGAGGTGGGGAAAGTAGTCTTCTCACAACAATGATGGTCATGCACTTATTCACCTATCGAATATTTCACATCAGCAAACAGTGCCAGTCTCTCATAACACAGCAAGTGTAGAACTAGTTTAATTCGTTTATCATACCGTGGAATTTGCATTTGTATGCAGCCAATTGAGAGCACATTGGAATTTACTTTCTATGTGGATTGCAACTCGGTGGGATATGCAACACATCACACTCCACCACGAGATTCAACAGTGCACTGCTTCCTATTTCAGGCAGCAACATCACCTCAGTAGCGGCAACACTTTGATATCCTCTGCAAGAGATAATACAAAATCGCAAATTTTCCAGATGCAAAGTAGCCAAAGTAATACTGTTGCTATCTCTTTATCTCAATGTGGACAAATGCCACTTCCTGACAGTCCATGCATCATTCTCAAATTTTGCCAAAGAAAAGCTGGAACATACAAGTGATCATAATAAATCAACAAAAAAAAAATCACTCACTGATTAACAGACCTGAAGATGTGCCAATTGGCATGTGGATACCAGAGCTATGCACATATTTGAAATAGTTATTCACATCTGTTTAATTGAAAGATTCTGACAACTCCAATAAAAAAACAAAGTTCGGAGCACATCTATCACCATTAGTGACAACAGCAAGAATTAATGTATGTATTGACTTAGGCTCAGTCTCTGATTGTTTGGATGTCACTGAACCCAATTTCTACAGAGAATTATACGCTGTTGTGGTGGTTTAATATACATGAGCATTTGATTTATACTTTAAGAAGGACAGACTATTAGATGACCATAGAAAATTGGTTGTTACAGTTTAAAATTGTTGTTGAATCAACTGGACACTTCAAAAAAATCTCTAATGATATCTTACAAAAGTCCATTTTCATGTTATGTTTGTCACATTCTGCTTTTTCAAACCGAATGCTCTATCATTGATGCATATTTAGCAAATGTACTTTTTACTTGTGAGCATATACCAAAGGTGTCAACCTGTGAAAAACAGAGTGAAGAGTAGCCAAGGCAATTTAAGGATGACCGAAACGATTGAGAATATTTTTTTAATAAAATCCATCTGTACAGTACTTTTCACAACCAAAGGCTGTCCTAAAATATCTTACAACTCATTCAATACATCTGAAATCTAATCATTGTTGTAATGGATGAAATATGACAGCCATGCAGTACACAAGATCCGTCAATCAACAATGTGAGACTGATGGTGTTTTTAGGCCTGTGCTTTAGTCATGTTGGATGAGGGATTAACATTGACCTGGGAATGAGAAAGAACTCATCTGCTCTTCTTCAAAGTAGAACAATGGAATCTTTATGCCGACAGGGCAGGCGTGTCTCAGTCTAATATCTAATCTGGAAGATGGGATCTTTGACAGTACAACATTCCCTCAATATTCCATTGGAGTGTCAGCCTGGATTTTATGCATAAGTCTTTGAATTTTAATAGTTATCTGTCCTCACTTTATTTTGATACTTTTCTCATTTTTTTCTTTCTTACGACACAGCCCAAATAGCTATTTGAGAGCATATTTCTCGTTTTTATTAGAAGAAGCAGGAGAATGTTATGGATATTATGCCATCATTCACAGTAACAGTATGAGTCATCTAAAACGACTGAACTTGTAGTTTTAGTAGAGAAATTTACTTCTGTGAAGGATAGGAAACACGCGTAATACCAGCGAACTGCTCAGATTGTGATCCTTTCTTTAGAAGAGCTTGTTTTATGAAGAAATGTGAAACAGTTTAGGTCTATACCATCAGAATTTAGAAGGAAGAGAGGTGATCTCATAGAGTTATACAGTAATATAGAATGGAAACAGGCCCTTTGGCTCAAACTGGTCCATGGTGACCATGGTGCCCACTGAGATAGTTCCAGTTGCCCGCATTTGATCCATATCCCTCTAAACTCTTCCCATCAATGTACCTATCCAAATGTTTTTTGAATGTTGCTATTGTATCTGCCTCAACCACATTCTCTGGCAGCCCATTCCATATATACACCACTCTCTGTGTGAAGAAGTTGCCCCTCAGGTTCTTCTTAAATCTTTCCCCTCTCACCTTAAACCTTTGCCCTCTAGTTTTCAATTCCTTAACCCTGGGAAAAAGACTATATGTATTCATGTTATCAATGCCCCTCATGATTTTATACGCCTCAATAAGGTCACCCCTCATTCTATGCTCCAAAGAATAAAGTTCTATCCTGGCCAACCTCTCCCTATAACTCAGGCCTACTAGTCCTAGCAATATCCTCATAAATCTTCCTTGCATACTTTCCAGGTTAACTATGACTTTCCTAAAACAGGGTGACCAAAACTGTACACAATACTCCAAGTGCAGCCTCACCAACGACTTATACAACTGTAATAAAACTTACCAACTCCTATACTCAATGCCTCGACTAATGAAGGCCAGCATGTTAAATGCCTTCTTCACCACCCTGACCATCTATGACACTGTTTTCAATCAACTATGTACTTGTACTCCTAGGTCCCTCTTTTCCACAACACTCCTCAGGACCTTACCATTTACTATATAAGTATTACCTTGGTTTGACTTTCGGAAGTGCAACACCTCACACTTATCTGTATTGAATTGTATTTGCTAATCCTTAGCCCACTTCCCCATCTGATCAAGATCCCTCTGTAATTTTTGATAACCTTCCTTGCTATCAACGATACCTCCTAATTTTATATCATCCGCAAACGTACAAACCATGCCTTGTACATTCACTTCCAGATCAATTATGTAAATAACATAGGTCCCAGCACTGGCCCCTTTCCGTGCACAAATCCATGTTGACTATCCCTAGTTAGACTTTGATTATCCAAATGTTGGTTGATCCTGTCCCTCAGTATCCTCTCCAGTAACTTGCCCACCACTGATGTCAGGCTAACTGGCCTGTAGTTCCCTGGCTTGTCTTTGCTGCCTTTCTTCAACAACGGAACAACATTTGCCACCCTCCAGTCTTCTGGAAATTAACTAGTGACTAAAGATGAAGCAAAGATCTCTGCAAGGTCCTCAGCAAAGTCTTCCCTAGCCTCCCACAATGTCCAAGGATGGATTTGATCGGGCCCAGGGATTTTATCCACCTTAATGCGCTTTAAGGCTGCAAACACTCCTCACTGGTAATATGTACGCGGTCCAAAACATCTCCACTTGTTTCCCATATTTCCTTAGCATCCATGATTCTCCCCTCAGTAAACACTGGGGAGAAATATTCATTACAAATCTCCCCTAATCTCCTATTTCTCCACACATATAGATGGCCATGCTGATCTTTAAGGGGACCTATTCTCTCCCTAGCCACCCTTTTACTCTTAATATAGCTTTGGACCTCTTGGGATTATCTTTAACCCTATCTGCCAGATCCATCTCATACACTCTTTACTTTTCTGATTTTCCTCTTAAGTGTGGTCCGACACTTTTTATAGTCATCTAGGGATTCATTTGAGCCTGATAGCTTAAACTCAAAGGATGCCTTCTTTTTCCTGACCAGCGCCTCAATATCCCTCATCAGCCAGGGATTCCTAAACCTGCCAGCTTTTCCCTTCACCCCTAACAGGGACATACTGTCCCTGGGCTCTTGATATCACACTTCTAAAAGCCTCCCATTTGCCAGTCATTCCTTTTCCTTCAAATAGACTCACCCGATCAACCTCTGGTAGATCCTGCCTAATGGCCCCAAAATTGGCCCTGCTCCAGTTCAGCACCTTAACCTGTGGACCTGTCCTATCTTTTTCCATAACTATGTTAAAACTAAGAGAGTTATGGTCACTGGATCAGTGTCTCTTGCCTGACCTTGTTTCCTAAGATGAAGTTCAATGTTGCACCCTCCTGAGTAGGGCCCCCTACATATTGATTCAGGAAATTTTCTTCGACACATTTGACAAATTCCATCTCGTCTGGGCCTTTTACACTTTCGGTGGTCCAGTCAATATAGGGGAAACTAAAATCTCCAACCAATACTCTATTGTTTCTACAGTTATCTGCAAACTCTCTACACATCTGCTCCTCTAATACCTGCTGACTATTTGGGGGTCTTTAATACAATCCCAACAGAGTGACCATCCCCTTCTTGTTTCTAAGTTCTAACCATATGGTCTCATTTGATGATCCCTTAAGACATACTGACTCATTGAGACATATAAGAGCTTGAGGGAACTTTGGAAACAAGAAGGGTCTTTCCTTTTGTGCCAAAAACTAGGGGACATAATTTAAGAATAAGAGGTTCTCCTTTTAAGAGAGATGAGAACATTTTTTCTCTCAAAGGTTCATTAAGATGTCAAAATCTCTTTTCTAGAAGGTAATGGAAGCTGGGTCTTTAAATTTACTCATGGTTGAATTTGATGGATTTTTAATCCATCAAGAGTTCAGGGTTGCGGACAGGAATTTGGTGTTGAAGCCACAATAAGATTAACCATGACCTTACCGAATGGTGGAATAGACCCAAAGGGCCAATTAAAAGGTTTACTCATGCTTCTATGTTCCTGAGATAAAGGAAGGAAATTTTCCTTCACATGTGAGCTACTAGCTGAAAGCTGGACAATTGATTTGTCTACTAACTGATTATGTACAATCTGCATTGTCAGGGACACTTAACAAACATAATTTTTTTTTGAATGAGTGAATAATTACAAGTAAAACACCAGAAGAAGTTGAAAGAAAAATGACTAGTTTTTGAAAATAAGACTATCATTTTGCAATAACAGAACAATGATCTTAGGGAGCGATGGACAGTTCAGATAAAAAAAGAAACACAACATCTTGCTGTTTTTGGCCATGATTCTCATTGGCCTCAGGTTTAGATTGCAAGCTGCTCCATTACATTCACTTTATTCAAAAATTGTCCTAATTTCATCAAATAAACTAGATATCAAGGTGATCACTGTACACAAAGATGAGGACATCATCTATCAGAATCCCCAATAGTTGTAGTTAACAGCTGTTATTATAATAACACCAGAGACATCAGCTGAGACAGCCTGGCTTGCTTCTAAAAGGTTGAGCTCATGATTGGAAACAAACTGTTAAAAATAACAGCTTTTCATACCAGTTTTAGGTGTTTAGGTCAAGTTATATTTAATAGAGCAGCTTTTCACTCATAAGCTGATTTTATTCAAATAACTGTTTATTTAGTAGCCGCTGAGGACAACATCCAAACAGACTGAATTTGAATATTGGAAAATTGGACTGACAACACCAAGAATCAAAGGTTTTTTTAATGTACACAGTGGGAAAACGAGGTGAGAGAATCTGCCCTTGACATCAAGGCTATATTTGATCAGTGCGGCATCACGGAATCCGAGCAAAACTGGAATCAATGGGAATCAGGAGGGAAATGCTCCATTGATCGGTGCAATACCTGGCACAAAGGAAGATGGTTGAGGTTGTTGGGAGTCAGTTAGCTCACCTCCGGGATATCTCTGCAGGTCTTTCTCAGGGTCATTCACCATTGTGACTTGGAAATATGTCATCGTTCCTTCAGCGTCTCTGGATCAAAAATGTTAGAAATCCCACCTTAATTACACTATTAGGTCCACCTCCACCAGATGGACTGTAGTGGCTCAAGACAGCAGCTCATCACCACTTTTTCAAAGGCAGCTAAGCATGGGCAATAATTGCTGGTACAGCCAATGGCCCCCATATCCCATGAATGAACAAAAACTGAAGTAAGATTCCCACTGTCAGTAAATATTCAGAAAGTGATCCTCCTGAAGTTGAACCCAAGTGCAAATGCTATTCAAACTCAGGTCCTTTAGCCGTACGCTTTGTCAGATCTCAGCTGAATTCCTTGATGGAGCAGCTTATTAAAGGTGATATGGTCTACCTTAGGGTGGAGAAGTAAAACTGCAGTTGAGCAAGATCAGCCCACTCTACATATGCTATTAACTGATAAAGTTACAAATTTACAAAATTTGGCTGTGAGGCAAGTGCAATGATGTTAAACTAATTGTGCTGCCCTTTCAAAGAGCGAACACAGGCATAATGGGTTGAATGGCTTCTTTCTCTACTGTATGTCTTTTGGTCCAATGACAGCAGAATTAGAAAACCCCCCATGCCAGTCTACTGAAGCTGGCAATCCTTGTTTGTCATTTGGACAAAGTACAAGACAGCTGTTTGCACTGATATCATTGCACCCCAGTATAATTCACTGCTTTCAGGAATATGTGAGTGGAGAAAAATCTTGTTATGGTTGTGGGGGGAGGCAGGGGGGAAACAAGGCTATATATTCAGGTGATATCCTGCAAGAAAATACAGTAAGTTCTGAATTAGTTGAAATAGTCAAAGGAAATTAAACAAACACACATATATTGTGTCAGAAGTGGGGACAATAACTATCTCCAACAGGATAGGATTTAACAGTCTTCCCTTGACATTCAACAGCATTCTCATTTCTGAATCCATTGCCTTCAACTTCCTGAGGGTTATCATTGACCAGAAACTTAACTGGATTAGCCACATATTGTGGCTGTAAGAGTAGGTCGGAGACTGGGATTTCACCTCCTGACTCTCCAAAGCCTGTCTACCATCTGCAAGACACAGGTCAGGAGTGTGATGGAAAACTCCCCACTTGCTGTATGAGTGTAGTTTCATCATCAAGAAGCTTCACAGCATCTAGCCTGTTTGATAGGCCCTCCATTCATTATCTTAATCATTCATTCCCTCCACCACTGGCACACACAGTTGTACTGGTACATAATGTTTGCAAGGTGTACCACATCACAGTTCCCTCCACAGCACCTTCCAAACCAACCACCTCTTCCACAATATTTTCCAATTTTTTCCTACTGTGACTGCATTTCAGGACCTGAGAATTCTTGTGAGGTCTCATTGTGAAAGGTAAGGCTAAATGGATGCCACTGAGATTATGGGGGCCTGTTAGTGAGGAAACACCGACATTATGACACTGTTACAGGCCCCTGGTGACCCCATAGTTTCAGCTCAACTGTTGGGTCCTATCCCCCACTTTGGGAAGCCCTCCTCTACCCGTGGAAGGACAAGGGCATCAAAAGCATGGGAACTCCAACATCTACAAATTTTGGCCAAGCAACGCACAATTTCAACCTGGAAATACTTCACTGTCACTGGGACAAAACCTTCAAAATCCCTTTTCAACAGAACAACCGAAGAAAATATACATGTGGTCTGCAGCAGTTCGAGAAGGCAACTCATTCCCACCTTCACTTGGGCAATTAAGCATGGGAATTAGACGCTGGCCTAGCCATAGACATTCATATCCTAAGGATGAATCAAAACAAAAATAAGCCAGGAAAGGAGGTGCATAGATCTAAGAAGGAAATATGAACAACGAAACAAGAAATGTCCACTGTGATATTCAACCCCACTTTATCCATTGACCATGTACAACCCATCTCATCAGGAATTCTGTCCATGAAAGACCCAGACAGATCAGACCTTGAATTCCAGGATAAGTTTAATAGTCTAACAAACTATTCTTGTTCATACACTCTTCTGTTCTTATTAACTTGACTTTCAAAGTGCACTTAATAAGGCAAAACACAAGAGACGAAAAGCTAAAATAAAAAATGTAATGGATCTAAAATAAAGATCTAAATTGGATTATTAATTAGATAGATAATAGAGAAAAGAGGATAGTCACCAATGATAATCGTTCCAATTGGGTAGCTGCAAGTAGGCTTAGTCCCGCAAGGCTTAATAACCTTGAAAAAGACATTGTAAATAAATGCCTACAATCAAGGATCACACCAAAAAGGGCAAAAAAGCAGGATAATCCTTTGTGAGGAATTATTGTTAAATGTGTTCTTCATGGCACTAACTGGCTTTGTGTAGAAAATGATAATAAATTGAGAAGAAATCTATGCTGATGCATGCTGATGCTTAAGATGGAAGATCTAAGCACCAATTTTTATCTGGGGTTTTGAGGAAGGTATGACAGCTGCAGACTCATTCTTACTTGCTTATCATTCACTCACTCCACCACTGATGTACTGTTGCAGAACAGCACCTTGCAAACCTATGAGCTCCACCATCTCTGCCATTGTTGGGGTGGTATGGTGCTCAGTGGTTAGCACTGCTGCCTCACAGCACCAGGGACCTGGGTTCAATTCCACTATCAGGTGACTTTCTGTGTGGAGTTTGCACATTCTCCCCGTGTCTGTGTGGGTTGCCTCCGGGTGCTCTGGTTTCCTCCCACAGTCCAAACATGTGCAGGCTAGGTGGATTGGCCATGCTAACTTACCCATAGTGTCCAGGGATGTGTAGGCTTGGTAATTAGCCATGGAAAATGAAGGGTTACAAGGATAGGTTAAGGGGTGAGTCTGGGTGGGATGAACTTTGGAGGGTCAGTGTGGACTTGATGGGCTGAATGGCCTGCTTCCACACTCTAGGGATGCTGTGATTTCTAGAGACCACTGGCAGCAGATCCATGGGACCATCACTATTTTCAACTTCCCCTCCAAACCACACACCATCCTGACTTAAAAATGTTTCGCTGTCCCTTTGATCACTGGATCATAATCCTGGAACATCATTATCCGGCACAGACTTCAGCAATTTGAGAAAGTGCCTCATAATGCAGTTAGGAATGGGGCAATAAATACTTGGCCAGCCAGCAATGCCTACATACACAAAAGAAGAGAGAAGCTGTGCCTATTTTAACCCCTGAGCCCAATCAGGCTTGATTGCCAGTCAAACCAGACTTAATAAGACCATTGGATAAGAGAAGAAAGGATCTTTCAGTCAGCTGAGTGGGATTATCAGAAGAGTCACAGAGGAAGTTGAGGGCAACAAAGTCATGAAGATTCCTTGCGGACACCTCCTCTCTCCCTCCAATGATTATCCCAGCCCACAAAAAGATCATTTACAACAATTTTAGTTTGACTTAACTGGATCTCTGCTAGCCCATTCTGTACAAAGTGCTCCAAGCAGGAACACAGCTGTGATTGAGGTATACAGCCTAGAGGTAGCTTACATCAGGGTCTGAATGACAAAATTTATCCATTTTTGGGAGCAATTCAATTTAATGTCAATTGGACCTCAGTGATTGCATTGATGGAAGGATCATACCTTAAGTGTAGAATTAGAGAAATTACAGTGATACTTTGTGAATTATTGGCAACCATATTTGGCCAATATAATTCAAGAAAGTTATGGTGCCATTACAAAAGGATCCAGAGGAGTAGTGACAGGTTTTAAATGAATGAGTTTTAGTGACCAGCACAGGTATTTCCTACCTCTGTTTGGTATGCCCACTACCTCGACAAGAAACCCCCACCTTTCATTCCCATTTGCAGTGGGTTGCCGATTGCTGTTGCCTGTGACAGCGGGGAGGCAGTGATGTCTTGGCAAAGTCACTGGATTTGGGAACCCAGAAACTCCGGGAAATGGTCTGGGAAACAAAAACAGGAATTGCTGGAGAAACTCAGCAAGTCAGGCAGTGGGAACAAATTAGAACTAACACATCAAGACCACTGACCCTTCTTCAGAACATGTTTTGATGAACAGTCACCTGACTTGAAACATAACTCTGCTTTCTTCCCATAGATGTTGCCAGACCTGCTGAACTTCTCCAACAATTTCTGATTTTGTTTCAGACCTCCAGCATCCACAGTTCTTTATTTTGTTTAAATGTTCTAGGTACTGTGTTCAAATTGCCCCATGGCAACTGGTGACATTTAAATTCAATAAAAATCTGGATTGACGAAACTAGCCTAGGTCCTCTTGAGGTACTGTAGTTGTATCCCTACCCCTGGAACACGAGGCCTTGGTTCAAGTTCTGCCTGCTCCAGAGGTGTGTAATAACATCTCTGAACAGGTTGATTCGAAAAATAGGTTAATAAACAAAAGTTAGCCTAATGGCAAACACGCAGCATCTGTCAATTACATTGAAAAAAAAAACTCATCTAGTTCATAAGCACCCTTTAGGGAAGGAGATTTGTCATTCTTTCCTGGTCTGTGTTACGTGTGACTCCAGACCCACTTTAAAGCAGTTGACTATTAGCTGCAATAAATGCCAGCCTAGCTCATCCCATGAAAAAGTAAATGAAACTCACAAGTTTGGGAAGATATAATTGACCGCTTTTCCTGAGCTATGATGCCAGTTATAGCCAAGCATCCCTGTCCTTCATCATTGTATACTAAGACCAAGAGATTTTGCTGCTTGGTATTCTACGACAGGATTGAAGAATACACACAAGAATGAAGCGCACTGGTACCTGTGAATCTGCATCCTGGCAAGAACCAATATCACAATGAGGGAAACCAGAAATGTTTGAGGTAACAATTCTGTTTCTGTTGGAAAATGGATAAAAATGTAATTTCATCAAACGTATTATTTTTCCAAATCAGAAAGGGCATGAAACAATATTGCATGGAATGAGAAAACAGGAATTAGTGACAGAATATTAAGCCAATGGTGCTCCTGCTCATACTTGAATGGCATATAGATACTTCTCCTATAGGAATATGCACAGAAAATGAACAACTGGCCCAGGCACAATAGTGGCCACTGAAGGCATCTTGGTCAAATTCAGATAGTTAATAGATAAGCTTTGAAAAGCCAAAGTCAGTGAGAAATGGTCTCTTCTCATCCTTGAAATTTGTTATTATTTTGTTAAAACGCTCAGCATGGTCCTTCCGCTTGGAGAGGGGAGAAGAAATTCAAAGTTATCAGTGAAAAAATGATGGACTTAATGATACATTATGCTTTTTTTGTGTTTGATTGCAGTACAGCTGAAGACTGCTAATTCGTTGTCTGTTGTGAGATGTAAGTGGAATGCTTACACTTTTAAATGCTCGCTTCAAAGGGAAACAGTTCCAATAATTAGAATGAGACGTGACAAGGTTTGAAAAATATGTAACAAATGAAATCATGTGTGGTATAAAAGAAGGATTTGTAGCACCATATAAATTGAAAAACGAAACCTTTACAGAATTATAGTAGCACTGGGTGCAATTGCAGCTCATCTTCCTGAATGTTTGAGAAAAACTGCATCTCATTGGAGTGAAATCCTGTTATTTTCACCTCCCGCTGATAGTCAGTTTTTTTTGATTGCCAAATTGATTGCAACAGTATTTGGGCTTCACTGCAGAAAGTAAACGTGCATTCAATTACAATCAAGTCACAGATAAAAGAGAAATTGAAATACAGTATGTGCTTCTGGTTGTGGATAGAACACAAAAAAGCAAAGTTCTTTAGGGAAGAATAATAATATGGAATTGAAGATCCTGCACAGTATGAAGCTGAGTATATTTTAACTCATCCAACACCAGACAAGTTGTCTTGCCTTTGGATGATTTAGCTACTGGGTTCAGGGAATGGGCAATTAACTCTACTCCAGCTCTCTGGTTTGAGACATGAAATACTATTAAAAACTGACTTGGCTCATGTCTATGATCTGAACAGATCAATTTGAGCTAGCCAAAGCCAGGATGCACAATGACTAGTTTATCTGTATTGAGAATCCTCACACACTCACCAAACACCATTATTTCACATGTCTTTCTGTCCCAATTCCAGCCTATTACTGGTGTAGGCATTCAGCAATATACCTTGAATCCTCCTTCCGATATTCACCCAGTAAATGCAAGGAAAGGAATTCTAAAGATGTGTAGCTGTTCTGATAATATTCTTATAATGATAATTTATAAAATAATATAATGATAAATTAATGATAAATGATAAATTATGTTCTGAGGAAGGGTCACCGGACCTGAAACGTTAACTCTGTTTTTTCCTTCACAGATGCTGCCAGACCTGCTGAGCTTTTCCAGCAACTTTGTTTTTGTTATAAATTAATATATTGTTGGCATTTGACCCCAAAGAAAGAAAAAAAGCAAGAAGGAAAAAAGGAACACACAAAAAAAGAAAATGAAGTCACACATTAAAAATTAGAGATGGAACTGTCTAAAACAAGTGAAGTTAGCCTTTCTTCCTGCTCATTTTCTAACTTTTGTTCGTTCCCCGATGCCAACTTTCTCTACCCGACAAATATGGCAGAATAACACTCGATAGCCAATCGTAAGGAATGATTGGGTGTTTGACCAACAAAAGTTGTCTCTTCTGCAGCAACTTCCATTTGCCAATTTCTCATTACAATTGTTCATTACAGGCTACAGATTGCCACCTCTTCCCTGCATGGTGCAGAGTGTTGGAGCGTGCTGTAAGTTTGGGAATGGGGCCTTCGATAAGGGGTTTGTGAGTAATGCTGTAGAAATCAATACCTTGAATGTGTAGGTTCAAAACGTGACTGATCCTTCTTTAAAACCATAAGATTTCTGGAGATTTTCCCTATTAGGCTAAAAACAGACTCTACTCTTTTATCAGAGCCCATAAAAAATTCAAGAAGCATACAATTTTAATTCACATTTGAGAATAAAATATCAGCTGAAAAACTAGCTATGACAGTAAATATTTCACGAGTGTACTAAACTAAGCTTTTATCTGCCATAAGCGAGCAAAGTAAGGTCATGCAATTCTTTCCATTTCCTGCTGCCTGACTTTTATGAACATCTATTTTAGTATTTTGTGCTAACTCTTTGCTTAAGCTGATTTTGTACAAAAAGTTTCAGTACAGTTGCCCTGAAGTGACCCTACCAATGCTGGACTGCATGGATCAGGTGGAGAAGAAATAATGCTTCCATTTAGTGGGAAAGAGGGTGTGCATCTCTCCTGTAGCTGGCCAAATGTACAGTGGTTCTATTGAAAATGGACATATGTGTATCTTTCTCATACTTGTGTGGTTTGGCCCTTAGAGAAAGAAAAAAAAAATCTTTCCACGGTTGCCACATCATCAGGCAGCAATGTGCCCTGTGTCTGTGTAATTTAACACACTTTCCACACCATCAACACGCCAATGAATTTGAGTTGTTGCTGGCACCATCATAAATTAGGAACTCATTGAATCTCACCGTGTTTGTGGGATTTAACCTTCAATGTAGCAACAGGCGTGATATTTTGTTGCAAAGAATGGACAGGTACCATTTGCCCTTCTCTCACAGTCACCATAATTCTAACCTGGCAATTCTTAAGTCTCTACCTGCATTGGGAATCATTACACAGCCTTATAGGTTAGTATTTCTACCCATTCCTCATACAACCAGAGGCAGAAGGAGACCGTATTACAAGGAAGGGTTCAGGCTTCCTTGACACAGCTGTGAGGTGAACGGATTGGAATTTGGTGATTACAGTAACTGGATTATTTTTCCTTACTTCAAATCCCTTTGTAGAAGAGCTAGCTTCTGACTGAATCCAATTGTTTTGGTTGGGGACAGTGGGCGATGGGGAAGACTTAAATATGAGGCAGCCACATAATGAGCCAGACGGAGTTTATTTGCATTTTTCCAATTTCCTTCATGCTCCCGGTCTGCACTGGAGAACACGGGGTGACTCAGAAAAGCTTTGAACCTCAGAGGTCTCCCATTTGGAATTTGCAGAGCCATCCCAGTTTATTGACACCAGGTGCTAACATTGTTGGTAGAGTGTGGGCTTTGAACTTCAGCTTCTCATCAAAACAGAATACTAGGCTTGAGCCCGACCTAACCAGCAGCCAAGGGTAGGGATGGAATTGAGACTGGGTTCTGTGAATTTTTTGCTGGAATCTAAAGTGCCTGTCATTGTATTTCCCAAACAACTGGCCAAGAACAGGACTCCACTGATTAGCAAATTAGGTTTAGTAAAAGGTGGAAAAGAAGAAATAAAGAGAATTGAATCAGAAAACTCTACATCAGGCTTCTTTTAGCGTCAATCTGCCAAGGGCTGGAATACAGATAATAACAGTTAAGGTGTTTCATGCAGTGAATTTGAGAGAATACCACTTACATTATAGACGTCGATGCTATCTTGGAATAAAAACAGTGAGTGGGACTTTATAGGGGCCTGAAAAATGTGGCAGAATAGCGTGAGAAGTCAGGAACAACTCACTGCATCATTTAACTAAGTTGTAGGAGCTGAGGCGAAATTTTTGATAGGCTGCGATGAGTTCCTTATTAAGGGAGATTACTGCTTATTAATGATCTTATGAACTGTGCATCCTGCCTCTTTAATATGCAGCTTCCTGTAATTACATCTGCTATGAGCAAACTTGACATCAAGAATTTTCAAGACGGAACCCATAGGTACCTGCAGATTTCTGTAGATTCCCTTAATTTCCAAAGATTTGCTCCAGAGGACCTCCTTGTTGGATATCAGGCACCAACATCTCAGGACACAGTCTATGGGCAACAGCTGCATGCATCTAACATTCACATTGGTATTATGGTATTGACGTCCAAAATATGGCAGCCTGTATGGAGACTTATGTCACATTTCTGATCTACTTACAGACTGTTTCTGCACATCAGTGTTACATCTGGGGACACAATGACAACTCTCATTACAATGCTGCAGCAAGGACACAATGCCTTCAGGACACAGACTCAGCTCATGGACTCTGGGCTGTTTGCTTCGTGTCTTAGTGCTCACTTACTTTGAACATACCTGGCTGCTCAGAACACCCCTGCCATTCCTTGCCTGGCCTTTTTTTGCACCTTGCCTGTCAGCAAGAGGTACCAGGCTCACAGTACTACTACATTGCTGTGTCATTTAGCGCAGTCCCTAAATCGGAAAGCATGTCATGGTTATCAGCAGTCCTGAGTCAAGTCAAGGATGATAGGCTCCAGTCAGGGGATCTTGCCACAGTAAGTCAAGGGTCGTGCCCACTGTCAGCTTACAGGCTTGGACACTGTTGCCCGAAAAAAGAGTACTCAAAACTTTTACCCAGGTATTCTGCCCTCATATGACAGACAAAAGGCAGGGGACGGACTCAGAACTTAATTAAACAAACCCTTATATATTTTAACTCTTTAAGTTCCAAACATACATTCATTGCAACATTTATTTCTCACTTCATTTCACTTCAACTCTAACTCACTTCATTTAACTTCACTTTAGCTTACTTTAACTTAAGTCACATTTAACCCCAACTCTAACCTGAACTCTGTACGTTTGGCTAGAATCATATACTACTCTAATTCAAGTGAAGTGGCCAACTTTTAACTCCATGCAGGTCTTGCCTCATGATTCTTTGTTCTCTCTGAAGATTTACTTCAGGGCATGTGCTTCTTAAATGTGGCCTGGAAAGCGTCTTCTGAGAAAATTCTTTTGTTCTGTTAACTTATCTGAAAACATGTTCCGTTTCTAGAAAGGTTTCAGGCACTCAGTCAATGAATTGATCAAAGCCTGATCACATTGTTTGATCCCAGCCAATGTAGTTTACTGGTAACCAACTCCCAAATATTAACAACAAGCTGTAAACAGCGACATTCCATACTCTATATTAGGTAGTAGTGGTGTCAGTATGTCTAGAGAGCACCATGACACTTGCCTTTTTTGGTTAACACAGGAAACTGCAGGTCCCAACATGTCCTGGATGCAGTTTAACTAAGGTCAGAGTTTAAACTACCTTGACCAAAATTCCCAGCATGCTTGATTGTAGCTCTTAACCAATCTAGTAAGCATTTCTGCTGTTGGCTACCTGACCACAACACGATCAGTCAGCCACTCGAGGTGGGCAGGGTCAGAAGCCATTTCTCATAAGGGGTGAAGAGTCAAATATTGGACAACCCACCACCCAGCTTGACACTGTCTACTCTATTTTGGGCCATTTTGAACGAGAGAGAGGCAGGTGCAAAGGGAGATGAAAGTAGGTGGTACGTCTGTTACTGTTGGTGCAGGTGGGGAAGTGTTCTGTGTGAGTGACCAGGCAGCACAGAAGGCATGCAGGGTTACCCATGTCGGGGATTGAGGTGAGTTACAGCTAGTGAAGGAAGATGTGGCAGACCCTTGGTGAAAAATGGGTGCAGTAGCAGAAATAGAGTGAGTATGAGGTATTGGAGAGAAGATGGTGGCACTTACACTGGTGGAGGGGAGAAGGTCATTGACCTGCTTCCCACAATGCTGGGCATTCTTCAAAATGGGTGAGAGTGCATTGGACCAGGGAGCAACCTTGGACCAGGTTGGCATAGTCTGGTGTCATGCCCTTCGCTGCTGGGGCAACAGGACGTTGTACCTCTCTGCCATCCCATTCAGCTGGAGCTCCAGGTCCATGCCATCAAAGCAGGGCACCAATTTTCCCTTTATTTTCCCTGTCTGAGACAAACGCCAGGAATCATGCAGGTTTAGCACCAAGTTGACAGGGCTTGTCTGGTTGCACAATGACCTTTAAAAGATGGCTCTGGTACCAGGGATCCAGTGCATTCCAGGATATCTATAAGACCATAAGATATAGGAGCAGAAGTAGGCCATTCTGCCCATGGAGTCTACTCCACCATTCAATCATGGCCGATATGTTTATCAACCTCATTCTCCTGCCTTCTCTCCATAACCCTTGATCCCCTTACTAATCAAGAAATTACCATCCCAGAGGTGAGGAGTTCTTCCAAGTAGGGAATGGAAGAATGGGTCTGAAATCAGACGATAAGGGTACCATTGAGTCGGTGTGGGTATTTAATGACGCACATTTGGTAAGTTGAGCTTGCTAGGCCTCATAGAAATAAATCCTTCATGAAACATGAAACTGGCACTTAGCTAAAAAAGCACAAGATTTAGCCCAATGCAATTTCACGTCAGACTGTACTTTCTACCCGTGAAGCAGAATTTTTGTAAAACAGCCACCATATTACAAAAAGATGATCAAACAGTAAAAATTTCCGTAACGAATAGCCCCTACACACAGACTCACAGATGCCAAGAATATTGATTCAGTCAAGGAATGAGGACAATGTAGGGATATTCTCTTCAATAAAATTGAAATGAACCAACATTACACACTTCCTTCTCCCAAAAATCATTTCACTATGAACATACAAATTGAGAGTAGGTGTAGGCCACTCAGCCCCTCGAGCCTTGTCCACCATTAAGCAAGATCATGTCTGAGCCACATTATTCTATATTCCCACATACCCCAATAAACTTTCAATCCCTTACTTTTTGAGAAAATGATCATCAATTACCAGTCCACTTCACACACATTCTTCACATAATATCATTAAGTTCCTTTAAACATGTGAAAATAATTTAAGATAATTACAGACAGTAAAAAGTAGTTTTTATTTCAATGATCTAAAGATCTCTGGCTTTATGGTGTGGAAAGTACTAACTTGGTTCCGTAGTGCATCTCAATCAAGTTAACAAGGAAGAGTGTATTAAATAGGAACAGTGTAGGTCATTTGACACCTGTAGTCTGTTCCACTATTTCATAGCGACACATCTGATCTTCTATCTCAATTCAATCTTCCCTCACTATCCACATTTCTCTTTGATTTCTTTGCTATCTATCAATCTCAGCCCTTAGTATTTTTAATAACTGAGCACCAACTATTCACTGGGATAGAGATTTCTAACAATTCGCTACCTTTTGAATGAGGAAATTTCTCATTTCAATTGCTGATTTCTGATTCCAAGTCTGTAACTCCTCAATTTAGACTTAACAGCAAGGGAAACAAGGGGTTACGGGTAGGGAATAAGGAATGGGATAAAGGGCTCTATCAAGCCTTTTAACAACTTTACATTCTCTGATTCGATCACCTCACATTTTTCTAATCTCAAGGGAATAAAGGTCTCGCTTCTCAATCTCCTCTCAAAGAATAATCCCCTTATCCCAAGAATCAGGTTAACGAATATTCCTTGTACTCTCTCTATGTTTCCTTATGTAAGTAGACCAAAACTATACACAGTACAGACCACATACAATGTGGTAAGTATTTCGCTCTTTTTTCACTCCTAGGATGTGGGCATTGCTGGCTAGGCCAGTATTTATTGACCATCCTGAGTTTCTTTCTTGAACTGTTGCAATTCATTTGGCGCAGTTTAGACCCACAATGCTGTTAGGGAGGGCATTCCAGGATTTTGACCCTGTGACACTGAGGAATGGTGCTACATTTCCAGGTCAGGATGGCGAGTGGCTTGGAGGGAAACTTGAAAGTGATGGTGTTCCCATGTATCTGCTGCCATTGTCCTTCTAGGTAATAGTGGCTGTACATTTGGAAGGTGCTGTCTAAGGGGCCTTGGTGAATTTCTCCAGTACATCTTGTAGTTGGAAACATTGCTGGTAAGGACTGTTGGTGATTGACTGTGGGTATGAAGCCAATCAAGTGGACTGCTTTATCTTCGATGGTGTCAGGTTTCTTGGGTGTTATTAGAGGTGCACTCATGCAGGCAAGTGGGGAGTATTCCATCAATATCTGACTTGTGCCTTGTAGATGGCGGCAGGCTTTGGGAAGTAGGTGTGTTACCTGCTGCAGAATTCCTAGCCTCTGACTTGCACTTGTGGCCACAGTATTTATATGGGTAGTCTAGTTCAGTTTCTGGTCAATGGTAACACCGAGCATATTGATAGAGAGAGATTCAGTGATGGTAATACCAATGAGTTTCAAGGGATGATGGTCAGATTCTGTCTCTTTGGTGATGTCATTGCCTGGCACTTGTGTGGCATAAATGTCATTTGCCACTTATCGGCCTAAACTTGGATATTGTCCAGGTCTTGCTTCATTTGGACGTGGACTGTATCAGAAATTATGGAGTTGTGGATGGTGCTGAGCATTGAGCTAATATCAGTGAACATTCCAACTTCTGACCTTATGATACACCATCATTGTTGAAGCAGCTGAAAATAGTTGTGTCTAGGACACTAACCCTGAGGAACTCCTGCAGAGTTGTCCTGGAACTGAGATAACTGACCTCCAACAGCCACTATCTTTGTGCCTGATGTGGCTCCAATCAGTGGAGAGGTTTCCCCCAATACCACTGACTCCAGCTTTGCCAGGGTTCCTTGGTGTCACAGAACAGGTTAATGCTAAGTAATCCTTCATCAATTATACCCCATTATACTCTTATACTCTCGCCACTCATCTGCCCTTTTATACTTCATTCCCTTTGTAATAAAGATTAACATATCAGTTGTTTTCTTAATTTCTTGCTGTACATGCATGTTACCTTTCTGTTGATTAAGTGCAATTGCTTCATGAATGCTCATTGTGCAGAATAACTGATCATGAAACTGCAGCAGGGAATGTGTTTTATGAAAAAAGCTGATATAATATCTCAGAGGTGCTCCTTCTGATCTGCTCCAGTTTATCTGAAGAGTCAAGACTTACAGGACATTAGATGCCATTGTGTAAATCGTGGTTCCATTTTCTTTCCTGAAACACTGAATCAAGTTGCAGTACAATCTAAAGAAGCCCTCCAGTTCCTCGGGTACATATATTTCTAGACTGTAAGTACTGGCAAATTATTTGACCTCAGAAGCTATCACAGCAAAGACTGGTCCTATCCTCACATGACATCCATACATACACATATTCAGCAGGGCATCACTGAACAGTCATTTAAAGAAGGAACTTTGCTCAGTCTCGCTTTCCCATCTGCCCAAGATTCTGAGGCCAAATATAACATTGGATGTCCACATTTCAACACAGTGACCAACCACACCAGCAGTTCTATTTTGTACTTGGCATTTAAGTCAACCCCCTGACATTTGGAAGGCTTTTTAAAGGATTCAAGGCTGTCTAATAACAAAAAAAAACAGGTTGATCAACCTGTTCGGAATTTTTATGGTCAGCACAGACATGGTGGGTTGAAGGGCCTGATGCTGTGCTGTACTGTTCTATGTTACTCTGTAGAAAGTGGGTAAACCTGGACATGGACACACTGGACACATGGACACGATCAAGGCTCCACAAGAATCTCAAAGGTTGACTGTGATGCCAACATCTACTCTTTGCCATCTATGGGTGTCTCTGTTTTCATAATAAATTATTCAAACTGACCCTGGTGACAGTGGGCAAATTATAATCACCTTGAGTGTGATTTTCACTGGAACCATGACTTGCTTCCAATCAGTTTGGGTCTATCATTTTGGCTTGGGTGGACAAGATCTAGCTCTCAGCTGTCTGCAAAAGCATCAGCACAGTTTTAAGATTACTGGCCTGAAAGGTGTTTAAACCTGGTTTGATAGCTCTCTGGTCAAATCCTCAAAGTCAACACAACGTTCACGAGCGCTCATGACTTTGGAGTCAGTGGGTGGACATCTCAGATGTGTGTCTTGCCAAATTACACCACCATATAAATGGCACAAATTCCACAGTAACAAGACTGGTTGTATTCTGGAAACACTTTGAATGGAATCAGTCCTGGTCAGTAAACTGACTAGAGTAGGGAAAATCAAAACATAGTTGCATAGAATTATTTGCCTTTATGGGGGTGGCAGGATTTCATCTTGTGAGATGATGGCTTGGGTCATATTGGTTAAATCACGGTTAAGCATTGCCTTATGTGGTTCTGACACCCACTGTCTCTTGGCAGTTTCTGTCGCATTATTAGCTGTCGAGGAATACAATGGGCTGAGAAGTTAAGCCTATCAGTAAGCTTTCTGAACCTCACAGCAGCCATCCAGTCAGCTGTGTTAACCAGACCCTTAGGCACACTTAGCTCGAAAAATAAAACTATCCTATCAATAAATGTGGAGCTGAAAAAGCACAGCAGGTCAGACAGTATCTGCAAAGCAGGGAAATCAATGTTTGTTGGTCCAAAACCCTTCGCCAGGACTGGGGAGGGGAACGGGAGCCCAGAAATAAATAAAGACGGGGGGTGGGGCTTTTGGAGGGTGGGTGTGATGGAGATAGGTGGATGCAGGTAGGGGGTTAATGTGGCTGTTCAGTGGGAGTGGTGCAGTGGATAGGTGAGTCGGAACATGAACAGATTGGGGGTGGAGAGATTTGGAAGTTGGTGTTTACTTTTGGCCTCACTGTGACAGTGGAGGAGGCCGAGGATGGACACATCACCGGGGCAGGGGGAGTTAAAGTGGATGGCTACTGGAAGGTTGGGTTGGTTGGTGCGTGCAGAGTGCAGGTGCTCTGCAAACCAGGCCCCGAGTCTGCATTTGGTCTCCTCGATATAGAGGAGACCACATCGAGAGCAACAGACACAGTAGATGAGTTTAGATGAAGAGCAGGTGAATCTCTGCTGGATTTGGAAGGATTGTTTGGGGCCTTGGACAGAGGTGAGAGGGGAGGGGTAGGGGCAGGTGTTGCACCTCCTGCAGTTGCAGGGAAAGGTACTGGGTGTGGTGGAGTACCACATTTATTGACTCTAGTTTCCATCATCTGCAGTCCTTACTGTCTCCAAAACTATTTTTTTCTAGTTTCAGAATCTTTCTCGGAATTGAAAATTTCTCATGACTCACGCTTTCTTTCTCAACAGCATGACTTATTTTTAAATGTGAAAATCCAATCAGTCTAACACATTCTACGACTAAATAATTTCTAGACTCAAACCTACATATCTCAAAACATAGAAATATGTGAAATAATACATATCAAACACACTAGTCTCGTGGGAGGAACTTATTGACTGACACAGTTAGTATATATCACATAGAGATATCTATCTCTAGCCAAGTAAAACATCATGAAAGTTCTGGCAACAAAAACACACAGTTGCACACTGTTTTTGGTCATGTAATTCTTTTACGAGAATATCTTTGTTGATTGGTTCATCATTATTTTGTTTAATGTGGCTCAGTCTCCTTTTTGAAACAGACTGTTCTTAATTTTAAAATGAAAGCTGGCATCTAATCCTGTTTGTGGACGACCCTGTTCAAGTCTGCAAGTACAACCCGAGTTTCTTGCTGCCCATCATTAAATTCTCTGGCCCCTCTCACGCTCTGATTTTCCTGACCTTGGTCTCCTACACTGACCGGAAGAAGCTCGATGTAAGCTTAAGGAACAGCACCTCAACCTTTGACTAGACACCCTCTAGCTTTCCCAACTCAATGTGAGCTCCAGAATTTCAAAGTCAGATGTCACGTCTCACCAGGTTATAGTCCAACAGAGATTAGAGACAAAAAAAAAACTGCAAATGCTGGAATCCGAGGTAGATGGACAGGAAGCTAGAAGAACACAGCAAGCCAGGCAGCATCTGAAGGAAAGGAGAAGTCAACATTTCAGGTATTCTTCAGGACTGGAGGTTTATTTGAAATCACAAGCTTTCAGAGCAGCAGTTCGAAAGCTTGCAATTTCAAACAAATCTGTTGCACTATAACCTGGTGTTGTGAGACTTCTGATTTTTTTCTAGCCCAATCCAACACCAGCACCTCCATATCCAAAATTTCAGATTGCAACCTGTGTTGCTATTTATTTTCTTTTGTCTTTTCTGCATCTTTTAGTGCTCAGATGATAGCCGTTGATCTTAATTCTGTCTTTTTCTCACTTAAATGTCCTCTAGACACATCTTCTACTTCTTGTCCCATTTTCGGCCCCTTCTGCCTTGCACCATTATCTCTGACCGATTCTTGCGTTTCCAGTTCTGATAAAAGACCATTAATATTTTTACTTGCTTAATCTTTTGCTCAATTTGTGGTGTAAACATTCTATGAAAAGCACGTCCTGTTATAATTTACATTACGCATGAAATTTGTGCTGCAAGCAGTTATTTAGGCAGTGAGAGAAATTAAATCTTAAGCTTCTATTTGAGCATCTGCAAGGTTAATTTGGCAGTGAGACCATAATTTACTCCTTAAATCTAAGTTAATAGTTTGAGAATAATATCTGATTAAACGCGACAAGTTATGGCTAAATCAGAAAATATCAACATTAGCATACTGCTGGACTACTGCAGCACATTTACACATTTCTCATGTTTGGCACAGAGTGCATCTAATACTTTCATTATCAATGAGCAGCATCAGCACTACACCTTCTGTTTTCACAGACACTCAATTCACGTTCCATAGGAACGCTTGTGCACTAACAAACTCAATTTTACAGCTCTTCGAGTCAGTGTTAAAATGTAATTTAAAAGCAAAATACTGTGGCTGGTGGAGATCTGAAATAAAAAGTCAGTGGACTCAAAAGGTTCTCTCTCTGTATATGCTGCCTGTTGAATTGACCAGGCATTTCTGTTTATTTTAAAAATGTAATTCGCTCCTCCATAAAATAAATTCCCGGGGCTGGAATTTTCCTTGGAGATGGGAAACAGAAGTCAGGACTGTTTCTGGGTCCCAAACATGCCCTCAGACAGAAGCATTCACTTGGTGAGATTTTTACAGAGGTGCCTCCTGTATAGGCATGGAAACAGAATTGAATCGATACTTATCAACAGGTCATTCATTCCATTCTGCTTGCACCAGCTCTCTGGACATTTTGACTGAGTGCTGCACTCTCACCTTTTGCCCACAGCTTTGCACGTTGTTTCTATTTAAATAATCATTCACCACACTTGCAGGCGACACATACCAATTCCCTACAGTCACTGTGTGGAAAAGTATTTTCTCACCTCCCCATCTGCAAATTGCACTCGCCATTTGGACGGGTTATGAATCCATGTCTCGGGGCATTAACTGAGGGGAGGGGGTTGGTTTAGCTCAGTTGGCTGGACAGCTGGTTTGTGATGTAGAGAGATATCAACAACATGGGTTCATATGCCCGCACTAGCTGAGGTTATTACTAAAGATTCTCCTTCTGAACCTCTTCCCTCACCTGAGGTGTACTGACCCTCAACTTAAATGACCACTAGTCATTTTCTCTAATGAGAGTGTGGCCCTATGGTCTGGTAAGACTATGGCAAATTTACTTTACTCTTGGAGATTGCCCCTTAGTGCAATTAAGAGTGACAAGTGGACTCTCGAACCCGGAGAACCAATTGGTGACCTTCCAACTTGACTTGGAAAAATGATCATTGTCTATCCAGGTGATGGGACATGAACATAATTTACTTTCTTGTTTGCACACAATTGTTTATAATTTCTGAATTAGTTCGCATTTTCACTTACAAATCAATATTCCAAATAGTATGGTGGCACAGTGGCTCAGTGGTTAGCACTGCTGCCTCACAGCACCAAGAACCTGGGTTTGATTCCACCCTCAGGTCTGTGTGGAGTTTGCACATTCTCCCCGTGTGTGCGTGGGTTTCCTCCAGGTGCTCTGGTTTCCTCCCACAGTCCAAAGATGTGCAGGCAAGGTGGATTGGCCATGCTAAACTGCCCAAAGTGCCTAGGGATGTGTAGACTAGGTGGATTAGCCATGGGAAATACAGGGCCACAGGGATAGGGTAGGGGCTGGGTCTGGTTGAGATGCTGTTTGGAGAGTCAGTGTGGACTTATGGGCCAAATAGCCTGCTTCATGCTGTAGGGATACTATGAAATATGCACCATACCACACTTTCAAAAGATTAAATATTAGCATAATCAAACTCTCGGAGGGTGGGGGTGGAATGGGAGAGGAAAGGGCACAAATGAAATTGTTTTGCATTTGTTACTGGTCACTTTCTTCCACGGTTCCACAATTGGAAAATGTGATGGTTTGAATACAGACTTCAAATTTCTTTGCACCAACTGAAGTCCCTCATGTTCTCCATTTGGAAACCTCAGAGACAGTTGCTGAGAGACCGATTCAGCAGGAATGGAGATACTGATATTGGAACAAGAGTTCAAGGTCACCAGCAGACTGATGTTCAGATTGGACAAGTGTTATTTTGTGAAAAAAAAGTTGCAGGATATTCCTCAGATCCTGTCATAGACACAGAAATCTCCTACCCTTTTTACGTCCCACATGAATAGCATTATATCACAAGTCAAACATGCATTGCATTGCTTTTAGGAAATCTCTTTCTAAATTTGATCAAAGCTGAAGTCATAGCCCTTCAAGATTAAAAAGATAAATTCAGTATATTGAACCATTTATTTAGGGTTTAAAGTTTTACACCATTTCTAGTTTTTAAAGATCTTAACATCAGTCCTTGCAGACCCATTAGATCATGAAGGTTGTTCAGCCTTCTGCCTGCAAGTTTACTTTGCAGCTTTCATTTTGCAGCAATCAGATGGTTTTCTCACATTTCAGAATCAGTAAGTTAGAACTCCACAGTGAACAGGCCAATCCTGATTTCCATGTTCCCACAACTTTCTGAATGACCGGCGTGGGAAGACATGGCACCATGAGGAAAGGTGTATTGGTCGACCCATGGAGAGAGGTGGGGCACTTTGAAACAGAAGATCATGTTGTGAAACCCGCAGAAATATTGACCTAATAAACATAGATCCGAATGGTCCAAACATTAACACTCCCTCAAAACCATAAAAATGGTAAATCCTCTATACATTGTAGTGAGATTGAATGTGGTGCTTAAAACAGTCTGATCTATTGATTGTTACGTACAACCAACATTGTGAAATCAACTCATTAATCCTTCTTACTCAATTGAGTAAAGTTACAGAGCCTAAATCACAATTGCCAATTGAATAGTACCATCAGTACGCCCAACCAAATGAGCAAGAATCTGCTTTTCGAAGTTCAATCTCATAGAGCCATACAGTCATACAGCACAGAAACAGATCCTTTGGTCCAACCAGTCCATGCTGACCATAATTCCAAACTAAACTAGTCCCACCTGCTTGCATCTGGCCCATATCCCTCCAAACATTTCTTATTCATGTACCTGTCCAAATGTCTTTTAAACGTTGTAACTGTACCTGCATCCACCACTTCCTCTGGAAGTTCATTCCACACATGAACTGCTCTCTATGTAAAAAAGTTGCCCCTCATGTCCTTTTTAAATCTTTCCTGTCTCACCTAAAAATATGCCCCCTAGTCTTGAAATCCCCCAACCTAGGGAACAGACACCTCCCATTCACCTTATCAATACCTGCAATGACTTTATAAACCTCTATAAAGTGACCCCTCAAACTCCTACACTCCAGTGAAAAAAGTCCCAGTCTATCCAGCCTCTTCTTATAACTGAAATCTTCCATCCTGGGCAACATCCTGGTAAATCTTTTCCGAACACTCTCCAGCTCAATAGTATCCTTCCTATAATTGTGTAACCTGAACTGGACACAGTACTTAGAGGAGGCCTCACCAACATCCCATACAACCTCCACATAATGTCCCAACCTTTATACTTGAAGGTGATTGTGCTAAACAACTTCTTAACCACTCTGTCTACTATGATGCAAACTTCAAACGAATTATGTACCTGAACCCCTAGGTCTCTCTGTTCTACAACACTATCCAAGAGCCTACTGTTAATTGTAGAAGTTCTACTCTTGTTGGTATTACCGAAATGCAATACCTCACATTTGTCCAAATCTGCCATTCCTCAGCCCATTGACCTAATTGATCAAGATCTCTTTGTAATCTTAGAGCTTCTTCTTAAGTGTCCACTAATTTTGCTGTCATCTACAAACTTACAAACCATGCTTTCTATATTCCCATCTAAATCATTTATATTAAAAAAAATTATATATTTAATATGTTTAAATAAACAAAAAAAAAACTCACTGAGATTTAGGCTTACACTAAACCTCCTCACTCCAAGACAAGCACTCATTCCATCCTCAAACTTCACCATCCAGCCAAATTTTCTGTTATTAGGCTTCAATTCCGACCCTCCTCCTTCTTTCAACTGTGCGAGACTTTGTTCTCAGCTCCCTCCATCTTCAGCCACACCGGTCAACACGATTTTGACCCTCTCCCGCCAACAGATTTCAAACCTTTCACCACTCCACCCAAAAAGTCCCCCCACCCTCAATTTCTCCTGTTTGTGCTTCGCCAGCAAATTTAATTATCTTCTACCCTCTATTCCAGCTTGACCAGAAAGAGAAAAGGAAACTGGTTTGACTACCTGTCTGGAATGACATGAGATTGCTTAGCAATTTAGCAAAAATAAGTGATGTCATAACCTTAAACTATGCATCACTGAGTGTGTTTGGCTTTATTGCTAAATGCTACCTAGCTCCAGTTATGCAAAGTAGTAACTATTGTGCAAAGTGGCAATATCTAATTGCTGGTGAATTCCATTTGTCTTAATTTTTATATGTCAAAGATGAAAAGCTAGTGAGATTTGCTGAAAACTAATCTGAATTAAAATCACTTCTCTCTCTGTCAAATCATATTGTTTATAATCTCTTAAGACTGCTGGCATGTTTAGGGAATCCCTAGACTCACTGGACTGATTGTTTTTTTTGTGTTTTGTTCAATCCCTGAGAAAGAGTGAGTAATTAAGCTAACTAAATATATACACGAAGCAACTGTACCAATAAAATTGCATTTGGGGTGTTTATTGAAGTGAAATGTGTTGCTTTACCCTTGTGAAACCTTTTCCCTTTTATCCAACGCACCCCCCTGAATCCAATCTTTCCATCATAAATAAACTTTTAAATAATATGTTTATCTATCCTATAAGCTTCCTTGATTAGTAAAGAGTTCCTGACAGCTCAGGAATGGGGATTGAAGCCAATGTTAATTGGCATTAATCTGATCCTCACAATAGCTAACAGAGATAACTGCAGCCTCAAGGTTTTAGCTGTTTTTTAAAAAAATCCTTCATTTTGTTTTCTTCTGCCTTAACTTTGGAGATAAGAGAAATGACATAGATTTGTCATTTGACAGAATAACTGAGTAAAACAAAAGAGGAAAGGCATTCACTTATATGGTGCTTTCCGTGACATTCCAAAGCATTTTGGGAGGCGATGGCCCAGTGTTCTGGGGACTCGGGTTCAAATCCTGCCACTGCAGATGGTGGAATTTGAATTCATCACTTATCTGGAATTAAGACTTTAATGATGACCATGACTTCATTGTCGATTGTCAGAAAAAAACCCTATCTGAATCGCTAATGTCCTTTAGGGAAGGAAACGGGGTCTGGCCTACATGAGACTGCAGACCCACAGCAATGTGGTTGACTCTTAACTGCCCTCTGGGAAATTAGGAATGGGCAATGAATGCTGGCCTGGCCAGCGATGCCCTTGTCCTATGAATGAATAAAAGAAATTACATACAATCCAGTGGCTTTGAAGTACTACCCCACTGTAATGATCAAACTGGATGGCCAATCAGGCCACGAAGTTCCAGGTAAAGCTGAGAATGACCAAGAGAATCTGTTATACAGTCATGTCGAGCTAAAGATAAAGATTTTGGAGGTTGCAAGATATAATTTCCCTACCCTTCTTCAAGATTATATCATCACATCTTTTATCTTCATACGAGATAACAAATATGGTCTTGGGTTACATGGTCTTGGCTTCAACAGTGCAGCACTCCCCCAACACGGCACTTATAGCATCAGCCTACTTTTCTGTCTTCAAGGTTCTAAAGTTGGACTCGAACCTACAAGCTGACTTCTGATTCAGGGCCAGAGGTGACATGTAAATGACTCAGATTGCTGTAAACATGTCAACGTTTAACACACTTTTCAGCAGTGGAGTACGGGAATCTGCCATCAAGCAATTTTATTGACAGTCAAGATTTAAAAGTGATTGGTGGAAAGATTAGGAGGGGCAGTTGAAGAGTAATTATCTCTCCCTGAGGTTAATTGGGTTTCTGGAACTATGTAACAGAGTAGTAGAACTGGAAACCTTTACTGCTCTTAAGAAAAACTTGTTATACATTTGAAGTGTTGAAACCGGAAGGGCTATGTATTAAGAGTTGGAGAGTGGGGTTCTGGTAGATAAATATTTTCTGGCCTTTCTGGCCATTCTGGCTAGACAGGTGGAATGGTGTCCTCCTGGGCTGTAAATGTTTTGAAACGCCGAGGTGAGTAAAACTTGCTACAGGAGTTAGAAAAGGTAATAGGGTCTGACAACTTAATGATTAATTTACCCACTGCATTAATGATTAAGAAGTTAAAAATTCATACTCCAAAAGGAAAAATGGGAAACTGAATGCAGTGAGACTGACAACATCTGGGTTGGCACCAGTTAGAATGATCAAGATACCTGGTTTGCTATTGTAAATCAGCGAGGTGCCAAACCTAACTTGACATGGCCAACAGGTCATAAAATCACAAGGTTGTTTAGGGCATAGGAGGAGGCAATTTGACCCGTCCATTCAAGCTCTCATAATGCATTCTAGCCAGGCCCATTCCTCCATTCTATCCCTTTGGACCTGCAAGTTTATTTTGATGAAGTGCCCATCCAGTTTTCTTTTGACAGCATTGGTCGTCCCTGTAGTAAGATCAGGTCTGTAGTCAGAAGTGAAAATTTGTAAGCTTTATTAAACATTACACTACATTGAAGGGAGCATGGCTTGGAGGGCTGAAAGGCCTGTTCGTGTGCTGTAATTTTCTTTGTTCTTTTCTTTGTCATGTCTGAGACCCTCTACTCTCAGATCCCAATTCCATTTTGTTCTGACATCATTATTCAGAAATTCACCCAAGATCCTGAGACAGAACCCTCCAAACCCTTGACCACTTGCATTTAGAAGGACAAAGGCAGCAGATATATGGGAACACCACCACCTCCAAGTTCCCCTCCAAGCCACTCACCATCCTGACTTGGAAATACATCGCCATTGTTCCTGGGTCAAAATCCTGGAATTCTCTCCCTAATGGCATTGTAGGTCAACCCACAGTATGCAGACTGCAGCAGTTCAAGGATACAGCTCACCACCACCTTCTCAAGGGCAACTAGGGTCAGGCAATAATGCTGGGCCAGACAGTGGTACCCACACTCTACAAATGAATTTTTTAAAAAAAATTATGAAATCACTGATGATACAATGCCTAATTATACAACAGTCTTCAAATGCACTTGAAAGGTTAATTCTGTTTCTCTCTCCACAGATGTGGTAAGACCTGCTGAGATTCTCCAGCAATTTCTGAGTCTTCTCCAGAGTTTCAGAATCCACAGTATTTTGCATTTGTACTACAGCTTATGCCTTCATTGACAGAATATCAACTCATTCTATCTCTGCATAAAAAAAAGTCCTTATTTCCCCTAACACAGTGTGGAGCTGGAGGAACGCAGCAGACCAGACAGCATCAGAGGAGCAGGAAAGCTGACGTTTTGAATCGGGACCCTTCTTTCATTTCTGAAGAAGGGTCCGGACCCGAAATGTCAACTTTCCTGCTCCTCTGATGCTGCCTGGTCTGCTGTGTTCCTCCAGCTCCACACTGTGT
Source organism: Rhincodon typus (assembly GCF_021869965.1). Classification (NCBI taxonomy): domain Eukaryota; kingdom Metazoa; phylum Chordata; class Chondrichthyes; order Orectolobiformes; family Rhincodontidae; genus Rhincodon; species Rhincodon typus. Next base: position 26,391,335 of record NC_063361.1, on the reverse strand, counting down.
TATCTCTGACTCTGGCATCGGCAGTTCTTACTATTTCCTTATTTCCCCTTATTTCACTTGTCCAAATCTTTAAACCTGGCCTCCAGTGCCACACTAGGTACACCGAATGGATTCCAGGGATGAAAGGGTTGTCATACGAGGAACGGTTAAATGGCTTGTACTCGCTGGCGTTCAGAAGAATAAGGGGGATTTGATTGAGGTGCACAAAATGCTCAAGGGGATTGATAAGGTGGATGTTGAACAGATGTTCATCCTGTGGGACAGTCTTGAACAACAGGTCATAGATGTGGAGTGAGAGGAGGTATGTTTAAAATCGAGATTAAGGTTGTGAATCTGTGAAACTCAATGCATGTGGGGGCAAACTCAATCAACAGATTCAAGAAAAAAAAGATCTATTTCTGATGAAGGGGAGAATAAAGGGCTATGAGGAGCAGGCTGGAAAGTGGAGTTGAGACCAGGTTAAGTTCAGGCATGACCATGTTAAATGGTGGAGCATGGTTAAAGGCTGAATTGCCTATTCCCACTCCTAACTCCTATGTTCCTACTTGATTAACTCATATTCCCCAGGGGCAGTGATGGTGACGAATGAGATATAAATGTGCCCTAGTCATTGGCCCTCACATTCCAATGTACTTTTAACTGATATACTCTTGCATCCCTTTAGCATGTTTGATCATTTGAGAATTTCCAAACCACCCGCATGCCAACTATATTAAAAAAAATACATGCATGCTTTGAGAAGCGGCATATAATTTGCTTCAAATACATAAAATGAGAGTGCTCTCAATGATATTGGCATCTGCAGAGAGAAACTGTTGCTGCTGACGAAAACTGGTGGGAATGGTTAAGCCAAATGGGAATTGCTAGATGTGGAATCGCTAGATGTGGAATCAGAAATGCTGATCAGCTCTTTAAAAGCTTCCATTATCAATAATGTGTATTTCAAAATTTACAAAGTTGGGCAAAAGCAGTCGCTGACAAAATAGAAGTGACCCAGGAAACCAAGTGTGTGGTTATATGATCAAGTGTTGCAACAAATTGTTTCATGGCTGGGAAAATGCAAAATGGTGCAAAATGAAGCAATATTGGAGGGCAGTGACTGCACCTCCTGTTGTAGCACTGCAGATCTGTGGATCAGGTGAAGTAGTTGTCTTTTATTTAAGAACTTTTAAAAGTTCCCAAACAACATAAGTCACAATGATTGAAAATATTAAAGGGGCAAAACTTCCAGCAATTTGTCCAGCTAAGAACGCTTTTTTTAAAATTTATTTAGCTCCAATAATAAAATGCACAAAGAAACCTTTAGAATAATGTCCCTGAATTTGTCTGAAAATGTCAGTATTTACATTTGACGCAGGATGTAATTTAGACTTATTTATACTGGAGGTATGATTGGAATGCACAGGGACAGTATTTCTAGCTGTGGAATTTCTTTTAGAAAATTTTCCCTTGTTACGTTCTTGGACCCTTCTTTGCCCTGCACCTCTATCCTTGAGTAGGAAAGCAGGTTAAGGATTGTTACATAGCTTCTCCTATTCAGAAAACAACTCCTCGGAGTAATGAAGGGTGAATTTCTGAACCGCCTGCCAATTTCTGTCACTCTATTTTCTTGTTATTTCCTCACAAGTCTCCAGAGAACTCCAAATGGAGATGAAGAAGCAGCATGTGGAGGACAGTGTGAAATCTGTCAGAGCATTCCATCACTGTGGCATTATTAAAAAGAGTAGGTCAGAAGTTGAGTACATTGCGAGAAGTAACACATCTCCTGACTCACAGTGACTTTCTGTCATTTACAAGGCATAAATCTGGAATGTGGTGATGGGATACCCTGCAATTGTAACCACTGCATGCTCAGTGCCCTGTGTTCAATTGCTCGGGCTCAAAACTCTGAAGTTCCCTCCCTGTACCACTCTAATTCTCCACCTCGTTAAAATGTTTAGTCATCTGACCTAATATGTGTCTCAATGTCATATGATGTCATATTTTGTTTGATATTTCGCTTCTGCGAAGCAGCTTGGGATGTTTTATTTATTTAAAGGTGCTACATAAATGCAAACCGAGTTGTTATTATCTAGTGACATAATCATGACTTCAGCTCATTAAACCTTCAACTCATCTTTCCCCTATAAAGCGGGCATTTTTGAGTGAACTTCAGACAAACACAGCAGCTGGTCACATTTACTTGACTGACAGAAACCTTTGATGAGATATCACTTAAGTTTCAAACTATGTTCCATAACACACCTTTCAGGTCTAAAGTGGAAACAGCTTTGGCGCAAGGAAAACTGTGGACAAGATAAATGACAGTAATGTATATTTGCTGACAGCAGCATGCAAGGCACAATTCATAGACTGGATCCAACATGTTTCTGAAAGTCTAGAGAAGATCCACACAAGCTGGCTCCAATTTAAAAATGGGCATGCAAGTGGATAATCCATTAACATGTTTGGGTGGAAAGGCGATAAAGCAGCAACAGGTGTCTAAAGCACAGAGTATGCATATTTATTAAAACAATACCTACGATTTGACAAAATTTTAATACTGCCTATTTCATTACATTTTATTTTCAAACTGTGGTGCAAACTTGTACTATACCTACATTCTGTTTTTCTCAATTATCCGGCCCGATCACTGGTAGGAATTAAATAAACATAAATGTAATATTCATGGAACTGCAAGTATTTTTATACAATGTCACTCAGGATCAGTCAATCAGATTTACACCCAGACTAATTTATCCTCTTTCCTTGTGAAACTGTAGAAATAAAAGGCATACAACCTCTAATTACATTTTAAAGATTTCTTTGTCCAAACACTTTGCACAAGATTTGAAGAAACTAAATGATATACCAGCTCTACTCTGATATTAGCTAAAGTAATACTTATGTAACCATTCACTGTATAGAACTGTGCAAACACAAGCTGTGCATTGTAAATATCCATGAATACATTTCCATGGATGTGTATGGACTTCTTAGCTACATATTATGGTCTAAGTACTTGATTACACACAAGAGAACCATGGACTGAAAAGAAAAGATTGCTCTTGGAAAGAAAGAGTTCTGGATTACAACAACACTTCAGTTTCAAATAGCTTCTTAAAATGAAAGGACGTGCTTATTCATTATATTTAAAAGTTTCTTTTAAAAAGTGCATTTCAATTAAAAGCTTTTAGCAAGTGCTGTGTATCCGAGGGACAGTGACTTGCCTATTGAGTGAGGTTGTGTATTCTGAATTTTATAATGTTTCAGCTTCACGGTTACCTTGCTAGAGCGCCCAGGATTCTAGGTAAATCCCCATCACTAGAGCGTAACAGACCTCACAGACTGCCAAGCAGAGTGGAATAAAAGTCTCATTTTGTTTTGTACATTTGAGCTTAATTAGTTACTACAACCAACTCGAATTTGTGACATTGGTTCCAACAGCAGTGGAGGCATATCCATATCTAAAGGACTGGTTAAATTTGAGAATTAAGCAAATCTATTCCCTCAAAAATACCAATTTGGAACATTCTATAGTTCAATTTGACTCTTGGTTTTACCTTCAGAAATACTTTACACGAAGTGCAAGACAAATACTTACTTTAACAGCCAAGTAGATTTATCTTGTTTTAAATGTTACACTGTCTGGAAGCTTACCTAATGGGTGGAATGTGGCATAACATCTCACCTGATTTTATTCTTTACTGAAGTCAACTCAATTTAATCAGTTTCCACTCAGATGATCACATTGAAATTTATCCCCTATGCTTTTATGATCTCAGGAGGAATTGTAATGTGTAGTTCTTGCTGATCAAGTCGAGCATTAATCTTTTATTGTGCGGTTTAATGCTAAACTATGTTTACAGATTCTAGACAGACAGGATGAGGAGAAGGCAAAGTCAAGAACAATCTTCAGGTTTAGATTTCAAAGTCACATTATTTATTGCACATTAACACTAAACAATGCCATACATGGTAATCATAGGTATACCAAGGAAAGTAGGAACTGCAGATGCTGGAGAATCTGAGATAACAAGGTGTAGAGCTGGATGAACACAGCAGGTCAAGCAGCATCATAGGAGCAGGAAGGCTGACGTTTTGGGCCTAGACCCTTCTTCAGAAATGGGGGAGGGGAAGGGGGATCTGAAATAAATAGGGAGAGAGGGGGAGGCGGATGGAAGATGGATAGAGGAGAGGATAGGTGGAGAGGAAACAGACAGGTCAAAGAGGCGGGGATGGAGCCAGTAAAGGTGAGTGTAGGTGGGGAGGTAGGGAGGAGATAGATCAGTCCAGGGAGGACGGACAGGTCAAGGGGGTGGGATGAGATTAGTAGGTAGAGGAAGGGGGGGGGGGTGGGGGGGGGAGGGGGGGATAGGTGGGAGGAAGGACAGGTTAGGGAGGCGGGGACGAGCTGGGCTGGTTTTGGGATGCAGTAGGGGGAGGGGAGATTTTGAAGCGTGTGAAATCCACATTGATACCATTGGGCTGCAGGGTTCCCAAGCGGAATATGAGTTGCTGTTCCTGCAACCTTCGGGTGGCATCGTTGTGGCACTGCAGGAGGCCCAGGATGGACATGTCGTCTGAGGAATGGGAGGGGGAGTTGAAATGGTTCGCGACTGGGAGGTGCAGTTGTTTATTGCGAACCGAGTGTAGGTGTTCCGCAAAGCGGTCCCCGAGCCTCTGCTTGGTTTCCCCGATGTAGAGGAGGCCACAAAGGGTACAGCGGATGCAGTATACCACATTAGCAGATGTTCACCTGCA
>NC_063361.1:26329369-26381592 GCF_021869965.1 Rhincodon typus | reverse complement strand
CATACCTCCTCCCTCACCTCCATCTCAGGCCCCAAGAAGACTTTCCACATCAAGCAGATGTTCACCTGCACATCTGCTAATGTGGTACTGCATCCGCTCTACCCGTTGTGGCCTCCTCTACATCGGGGAAACCAAGCGGAGGCTCGGGGATCGCTTTGCAGAACACCTACGCTCGGTTCGCAATAAACAACTGCACCTCCCAGTCGCGAACCATTTCAACTCCCCCTCCCATTCCTCAGATGATATGTCCATCCTGGGCCTCCTGCAGTGCCTCAACGATGCCACCCAAAGGTTGCAGGAACAGCAACTCATATTCCGCTTGGGAACCCTGCAGCCCAATGGTATCAATGTGGATTTCACACGCTTCAAAATCTCCCCTCCCCCTACCGCATCCCAAAACCAGCCCAGCTCGTCCCCGCCTCCCTAACCTGTTCTTCCTCCCACCTATCCCCTCCTCCCACCTCAAGCCGCACCCCCATCTCCTACCTACTAACCTCTTCCCGCCCCCTTGACCTGTCCCTGGACCGACCTATCTCCTCCCTAACTCCTCACCTACACTCACCTTTACTGGCTCCATCCCCACCTCTTTGACCTGTCTGTTTCCTCTCCACCTATCTTCTCCTCTATCCATCTATCCGCCTCCCCCTCTCTCCCTATTTATTTCAGAACCCCCTTCCCCTCCCCCATTTCTGATGAAGGGTCTAGGCCCAAAACGTCAGCCTTCCTACCATAGGTACACCAAGCTCTGACTTAGGAAGGAGTAAATATCGACTTATCAATATGAGTCTTCTAAAGATCTAATCTAGTTTGAAATCATGTCTCATCTAATGTGTGGTATTACCCTTACTGTGGTATTTATGCTCAGTGATGTGCATCTCCATGACATTATCACAAGATTGATCCAAGTTCTGAATCCCTTAGATAACATCTAATAACCAAACAATACTTCTAATTCTTCTACCTTTATTCTTCCCTGCATAAAGTGCTTTGGCACAATTATGTTAAAGGCAGTGTACAAGTGTACATTCTTTCTGGGATACCTCTTGATGTCACAATGGCACTGGGAAATTGCAAGGTATAGGACTCTCTGTGTTGACTTACAAACGTTACTGTTCAGTTTACTTCCTTAGATCATCAATTCTCATCAGACTCCCTCCAGGAGATCAGGACCACAGTAAACATCTGACATCAGCTGCATTTAGTGTCTTTTCAAGTTAGTCCCAAGTGAAGTAAAGGAGCGGTTTGATCGATTTAATATTTCCTTTTCAATTTGATGGTGTTGCGAATTGGGCAGAGAGTATTTGATGTTTGTAAAATGATAGTGGGGGGAAGAGCGTGAGGTCCCTTTAGAAGGTGATGTGTTTTTAGGCTTGGAGATTTAAAAAAAAATCTCTGCAGGTAGCAGCAGATGCACAGAGTTCTTGAAATTGAAACAGTGTGTCAAAAGGCTATACTATTAGCAAAGCAGCATTGTTACCAAGACAGCAGGTTTTTGAATTTAGCCAATTAATTTAAACCAGCCCCAGATACCAAAGCCCAATTAAATTTAAATCTCATGGACTTGACTACCTGGGACCAGTCCTATTGTATGAAATTGGCTCTCACAGAAATCTTTAAGCTCTCAGATTAAGCACCATCTGAATAAAGGTGCGATAGCTCTCTTAGCTAATATTCCTGACACAAGAATTCGACGGAGGAAGGTGGTCCTGACTGGTGGACAGCGGGGAAGGCAAAGAACATTCCGGAAGATTTATTGTGGCTGTAATTTTGAGCGATTTGTTTTTTTTTATTAATTTGGTTTATAGAAGTGGAATTCGTATCTATTGGAACAGCATACCATGAGAATTTTGTTTTATTTGGGAATAATTAATAGTTAAGGGGGAATTGTTCGGTTTGTCAGTGACTCTGTTAATTTGTTAACTGTTAGAATTAGATAAATAAATTATTACCTGTTGATTGTAGAGTGACTGTAGGAGTTCATTTTATTTCACCTCTCCTTTATAACAGGTTGGGAAGTGAGAGGCAGGTATGCCACTTTTCACATTTCCTTTAACAGATTATGAGGCGAGGCAAGCCTCTCTGGATGTTTCGTTTTTAATTATCAGAGAGATGTCATCTCTGCTGTGTAACAATGGTATTCATCTATAACTCCTGCAATATTCAGAGTGTCCAGTATCAATGCTAGTGTTTGTACTTACTCCATCTGCTATGAATATAACGTCAGTGTCTCAGACTCTCATTCTCTGGCTCCCTGCATTACTCCTTAAACCTGTAGTTATAACTAATTGAAAGCAAGGATCTGCACGCTGAGCAGGAACAGACACAGGACGGCTGAGTAAGTGAGGTAATATATTTGGGCGGTTGCTTTACCCGAAACACTACTTAGGTAGTGTCTCCCACCCATCCTCCTTCTCTAACCAAAAAAAAAGGTTCTGAGTGCCAATTTGGTCAGGTTACTAGTTTTTTTCTATTTTTTTCAGAATTCAGAACAGTGGGAATGGATGTTAGGGCAGTTGCATGCTCCTCCTGTAGAATGTGGGAGGTAAGGGTCACCACTAGTGTCCCCACTGACTTCATCTGTGGGAAGTGCACCCAACTCCAGCTCCTCGGAAACCATGTTAGGGAACTGAAGCTGGAGCTGGATGAACTTTGGATCATTCGGGAGGCTGAGGGGGTAATTGAGAGGAGTTATAGGGAGGTAGTCACACCTCAGGTACAGGAAAAAGGTAGATGGGTGACAGTCAGGGGATGGAAAGGGAACAGGCAGACAGTGCAGGGATCCCCTGTGGCCGTTACCCTCAATAACAAGTATACCATTTTGGATACTGTTGGCGGGGGGGACTTACCAGGGGTGAGCCATGGGGTACAGGTCTCTGGCACAGAGTCTGTCCCTGTTGCTCAGAAGGGAAGGGGGGAGAGGAGGAGAGCATTAGTCATTGGGGACTCCATAATTAGGGGGACAGATAGGAGATTCTGCGGGAACGAGAGAGACTCGTGGTTGGTGTGTTGCCTCCCAGGTGCCAGGGTACGTGATGTCTCGGATCGTGTTTTCGGGATCCTTAAGGGGGAGGGGGAGCAGCCCCAAGTCGTGGTCCACATAGGCACCAACGACAGAGGTAGGAAAAGGGATGGGGATGTAAGGCAGAAATTCAAGGAGCAAGGGTGAAAGCTTAGAGCTAGGACAAACAGAGTTGTTATCTCTGGTTTGTTACCCGTGCCATGTGCTAGCGAGGCGAGGAATAGGGAGAGAGAGCAGTTGAGCACGTGGCTACAGGGATGGTGCAGGAGGGAGGGATTCAGATGCCTGGATAATTGGGGCTCATTCTGGGGGAGGTGGGACCCCTACAAACGGGATGGTCTACACCTGAACCACAGGGGTACCAATATCCTGGGGGGGAAATTTGCTAATGCTCTTCGGGAGGGTTTAAACTAATTCAGCAGGGGGATGGGAACCTGAATTGTAGCTTCAGTGTACAGGAGGTTGAGAGTAGTGAGGTCATGAATAAGGTTTCAAGTCGCAGGAGTGTACCGGCAGGCAGGAACGTGGTTTGAAGTGTGTCTCCTTCAACGCCAGGAGCATCCGGAATAAGGTGAGTGAACTTACAGCATGTGTTGGTACCTGGGGCTTCGATGTTGTGGCCATTTCGGAGACATGGATAGAGCAGGGCCAGGAATGGTTGTTGCAGGTTCCGGGGTTTAGATGTTTCAGTAAGATCAGGGAGGGTGGTAAAAGAGGGGGAGGTGTGGCATTGTTAGTCAAGGACAGTATTACGGTGGCAGAAAGGACGTTTGATGAGGACTCGTCTACTGAGGTAGTATGGGCTGAGGTTAGAAACAGGAAAGAAGAGGTCACCCTGTTGGGAGTTTTCTTCAGGCCTCCGAAAAGTTCCAGAGATGCAGAGGAAAGGATTGCAAAGATGATTCTGGATAGGAGCGAAAGTAACAGGGTAGTTGTTATGGGGGACTTTAACTTTCCAAATATTGACTGGAAACGCTATAGGTTGACTACTTTAGATGGGTCAGTTTTTGTCCAATGTGTGCAGGAGGGTTTCCTGACACAGTATATAGATAGGCCAACAAGAGGCGAGGCCACATTGGATTTGGTACTGGGTAATGAACCAGGCCAGGTGTTAGATTTGGAGGTAGGTGAGCACTTTGGTGATAGTGACCACAATTCGGTTACGTTTACTTTAGCGATGGAAAGGGATAGGTATATACCGCAGGGCAAGAGTTATATCTGGGAGAAAGGCAATTATGAGGCGATTAGGCAAGATTTAGGATGCATAGGATGGAGAAGGAAACTGCAGGGGCTGGGCACAATTGAAATGTGGAGCTTGTTCAAGGAACAGCTACTGCGTGCCCTTGATAAGTATGTACCTGTCAGGCAGGGAGGAAGTGGTTGAGCAAGGGAACCATGGTTTACTAAAGAAGTTGAATCTCTTGTCAAGAGGAAGAAGGAGGCTTATGTAAAGATGAGGTGTGAAGGCTCAGTTGGGGCGCTTGAGAGTTACAAGTTAGCCAGGAAGGACCTAAAGAGAGAGCTAAGAAGAGCCAGGAGGGGACATGAGAAGTCTTTAGCAGATAGGGTCAAGGAAAACCGTAAAGCTTTCTATAGGTATGTCAGGAATAAAAGAATGACTAGAGTAAGAATAGGGCCAGTCAAGGACAGTAGTGGGAAGTTGTGCATGCAGTCCAAAGAGATAGGAGAGGTGCTAAATGAATATTTTTTGTCAGTATTCACACAGGAAAAAGACAATGTAGTCGAGGAGAATACTGAGATACAGTCTATTAGACTAGACTGGATTGAGGTTCATAAGGAGGAGGTGTTAACAATTCTGGAAAGTGTGAAAATAGATAAGTTCCCTGGGCCGGATGGGATTTATCCTAGGATTCTCTGGGAAGCTAGGGAGGAGATTGCAGAGCCTTTGGCTTTGATCTTTACGTCGTCATTGTCTACAGGAATAGTGCCAGAAGACTGGAGGATAGCAAATGTTGTCCCCTTGTTCAAGAAGGGGAGTAGAGACAACCCTGGTAATTATAGACCAGTGAGCCTTACTTCGGTTGTGGGTAAAGTGTTGGAAAGGATTATAAGAGATAGGATTTATAATCATCTAGAAAGGAATAATTTGATTAGGGATAGTCAACACGGTTTTGTGAAGGGTAGGTCGTGCCTCACAAACCTTATTGAGTTCTTTGAGGAGGTGACCAAACAGGTGGATGAGGGTAAAGCGGTTGATGTGGTGTAAATGGATTCAGTAAAGCATTTGATAAGGTTCCCCATGGTAGGCTATTGCAGAAAATACGGAAGCATGGGATTGAGGGTGATTTAGCGGTTTGGATCAGAAATTGGCTAGCTGTAAGAAGACAGAGGGTGGTGGTTGATGGGAAATGTTCATCCTGGAGTTCAGTTAGTAGTGGTTTACCACAAGGATCTGTTTTGGGGCCACTGCTGTTTGTCATTTTTATAAATGACCTGGATGAGGGCGTAGAAGGATGGGTTAGTAAATTTGCGGATGACACTAAAGTCGGTGGAGTTGTGGATAGTGCGGAAGGATGTTGCAGGTTACAGAGGGACATAGATAAGCTGCAGAGCTGGGCTGAGAGGTGGCAAATGGAGTTTAATGTGGAAAAGTGTGAGGTGATTCACTTTGGAAGGAGTAACAGGAATACAGAGTACTGGGCTAATGGTAAGATTCTTGGTAGTGTGGATGAGCAGAGAGATCTCGGTGTCCATGTGCAGCGATCCCTGAAAGTTGCCACCCAGGTTGATAGGGTTGTTAAGAAGGTGTACGGTGTGTTAGGTTTTATTGGTAGAGGGATTGAGTTTCAGAGCCATGAGGTCATGTTGCAGCTGTACAAAACTCTGGTGCAGCTGCACTTGGAGTATTGCGTACAGTTCTGGTCGCCGCATTATAGGTAGGTTCTTTACTCAGAGAGTAGTAAGGGCGTGGAATGCCCTGCCTGCAACATTAGTAGACTCGTCAACTTTAAGGGCATTTAAATGGTCATTGGATAAACATATGGATGATAATGGAATAGTGTAAGTTAGATGGGCTTCAGATTGGTTTCACAGGTTGGCGCAACATCGAGGGCTGAAGGGCCTGTACTGCGCTGTAATGTTCTGTGTTCTATTAACAGTTTATATTTCTGCTTTAGTTCAATCAATTTTTCAGTTATCAGGTGCATCAGAATAATTCTACAACAAACTTTAAGTTTAATAAGTTGACTGTTCTGTTTGTTAGATATTTATTATTGTACAACAGGAACTAGAAATGTCTGACCTTGATCAGGAAGCCTTCAAGATAAAGAAAAAGATGAATTTTAGGAAATATGATGTACTTTAAGAAGTTCATGCAACAACATCTTGGATTGCTCTTAAACCATGATTGAGATTTTAATGATTTGAGAAACGTTTCAAATCCACTGAACTTTTACGATTCATTGATCTTATTGAATAGCAGAACAGGTTAGAGAGCTGAATGGCTCACTCCTGCATCACCCAGGCTCATGACCTCTGTTAACATAGTGAACAAAGACATTCCTACATGTACCAACAATTCTCGTTCATTTCTAATTAATTGCAAGACAGGATTCCAATCTGTTGGAACTGCTTTCCAAGACAGTCTCATTTATACAGGTAGATAAATAGAGTTTATTTTTCTTTATTCATTCATAGGATGACAGCGTCACTTTCTAGGCAGCATTTATTGCCCATCCCTAATTGTCCAGAGGGTAGTTCAGAGCCAACCACATTGCCATGGATCTGGAGTCACATGTAGGCCAGACCAGGTAAGGATGGCAGTTTCCTTCCCTAAAGGACATTAGTGAACCAGATGGGTTTTTCCCCCAACAATCGGCAATGGATTCATGGTCATCGTTAGACTCTTAATTCCAGATATTTTTAAAATCAAATTCCACCATCTGCCTTGGTGGGATTCGAACCCTGGTCCCCAGAACATTATCTGGATCTCTGGATTAACAGTCCAGCGATAATACCACTAGGCCATCGCCTCCCCTTGTTACACACTTTCCAATACCACGGGATAGTTTTCCATCAGGAAAGGACCAACAGTTAAGAATTGGGTGGCACAGTGGCTCAGTGGTTAGCACTGCTGCTTCACAGCGCCAGGGACCCGGGTTTGATTCCACTCTCGGGCGACTGTCTGTGTGGAGTTTGCACATTCTCTCTGTGTCTACATGGGGGTGCTCTGGTTTCCTCCCACAGTCCAAAGGTATGCCGGTTAGGTAGACTGGCTATGCTAAATTGCCCATTGCATCCAGGGATGTGTAGGTTAGGTGGATTAGCCATGGGAAATGCAGGATTACAGGGTGGGTGTGGGTGGGAAGGTCAATGTGGACTCGATGGGCCATATGGCCTGTTTCCACACTGTAGGGATTCTATGATTTGGAGAATTGGTTCCCAGCCATACACTCGATAATGTCAGAGTAATCACCCTATCTCGGTAGGCTGCTCTCACATTAGAGAGAAAACTGGTGGTTTAACCTGAGGGTCAGTTGAGCTGAGGCGAGGGATAGGGCCAGGAAGGCAGCATCTTCATGGTGACAGCAGCTGGTGTGAGGAATTGGACCAGCGCTGTTGATGTAATTCTGCATTACAAACCAGCTATCCAGCTCACCACCCCCTGACTTTCCAAAAGATTAAGGGCTGGTTCACTAGTCCTATACATACACAAGATGAACAAATGCACTGTTGCGTAAATGTTTGTTTCAGATCTCCAATTCAGCACTCTGTTTGCAGAGACAATAAAGTGTTTTCATTTCTTCTGTACGCTAGTCATTAAAGGACCTCCGAGGAAATGATTTTTAGGAATGAAAGAACATCAGAAGGTCATTCAGCCCATTTGTTCTGTGATTCCATCAGCTTATTTCTGCCAGGTTTTCCCTCTTCTACCTGGAATAGGGCGTAAGAAAAGCATCATCCCAGAATTAATTCTTAAAAATGCCCTTGTGTTTATAATGTTACTGGGCCTGCTTTTTGGTTAAACACTTTAGTCATCTTTTTGAAAGGTGCCAATACTTGTTTCCCTGAAATATATTTTGAAGGAACTTTGAATAAGGCAGGTTTGTTTTTAGAATGTCCCGGACACAGTATGGTTGAGATATTGAAGCTGAAAGGCGGCACAACAAGAGGCCCCTGCAGGGTCATACCGGCAGACCTTACTACACCCCGGAACTGCCAGTGAGTCAGGGCAATTGCCTCGAGGCTGCCAGTCAGTGACAAGTGAGGTTGCAGAGTTTTGGACTTTGCACCAAGGTGATCTGCAGCTGATGATAGGACAATGATGGCATACTGCCACTGGCTAACAAGGGCTCCACTGCTCTCAGTTACTATGCATGTCATTCTCTCTCTTTCAGTATTGAAATGTCAGGCAGAGTTGTTTCGTTCTGGATGAAACAGTTGACGGATACATTGCTCAGTGCTATCAGCACATTCATCTTTCATGACATGATTGCCCAATGTGGCAACATGAGCACATTTCCCAAAGTACAGGGGTCACTAATGCAACCTGCCCCATGTGAAATGTGTGTCTCTGTTCGTGTTACAATGGGTGAAGCCCTTGGAAGGCATACATGTGGCAAGCTATTGCCAATAGGTTTAATAATACACTGAATACTCACTTATATTTCTATTGACTTTGTGTTTTTCTGGGATATATACTGTAGCAATGTTTTGGAAGAGCTGTGAAATTGTGTGAGGGCTTGGCATGAATGTGCGATAAACCTGGAACAGGCAATGGTTTTGAGATACGGAATCTTGGATCATTCACCTGGTATCTGGGAATTTTAGTTAATCTTACTTTGCCCGATTCCTCAAGGTGTGCCATCTGTCCCTCCCATCTCTTCCCAGTGACGGTAAGCAGCGTATCCGTCACTCATCCCAACTACTGCATCCATATAGGGTACGCTGAATTGCCAAGCAGGACAACTCTCCAACTCAGGCAGTAGGATTTCCACTGAGAAAGAAGGGAGAATGTGTCACTGTGTCTTTTGACTGGATCCAAATCATGGAGTAGCCAGCATTTTATGTTGTACTCTCCCCCTATAATCCCCTTGGGCATAACTCAAAATGCTCAAGGGAGTATGTTCAAATGAAATGGATAAACTCATGTCACAGTATTTGATAGGTTCTGCTCATTTATCAAGTTTGGACTTTGTGCAAAAGCCTCAGTGGCACATCAGCGGAGGTAACTGAATCACCCTTAATTAATATTAATTTAGATGGTAAACATTATATTAAATAAGAAACCCATGAAGTGAAATTGTCGGATAATTATGAACATAATGCGTTTGCCTAAAATTTCTTTCTCAGCCGTTTATTTTAGATGCCCATTAGAAAAGATGACAGAGGAGTATCAGGTGAATGCATACAGACACAATTATCCCACAGTATAATTTCAAGGCCAAAGTTTTTAATAAAACTAGTTTCGCGTGGTGCTTGTACATAAACTTAAATTTGATAATGGTGTTTTCAACCAAAAGTGAATTCTAATCACCCAAATGTTATTTCTGAATCCTGCCTAATTATATTTTACATTGCTCTTTGTATAAGAAAGCTAATGAACCATTTATTTTAAATTCAGGAGTGTAACAGCTGTAAAAAAGGGATTTATCATTTGCGAATCATACACTGGGTAAAATATTTTACCATTTACTGGCTAAATAACAATTACAGCACAGAAGATGGCTATTTGATTCAACACTGTACCAGTATTTATAATTAACATATGCTTTCTTCTACCCCATGTTCTCTGACCACATCAACATTAACTTCTAATCCCCTTACCTCCATGTACCTATCAGGCTTCACAAAATTATCTCTGCTTTGTACGTCAATAACACCTTGTGGCAAGAAATTCCATATTCCAACCATACTCTGGGAAAAGAAAGGTCTCCTATATTCCATTAATTAATGGCCATCTCACATTCACATGCCCCAATTTTGTAGCTTTGCACAAACAAAAACATCTCCTCTAAGTGCATTCTACTAAAACTCTTCATACTCCCAAAGTTCTCCTTTAGGTCAGCCACAACTCTTCAAAAAGAAAGGTGTCACAGCCATTCAATCCCCTGATAGTTACAACTTCTGAGACTGCTATTATCCATTTTGCAACAATCTATTGACTATTAATGGATTTGTCACAAAGCCTCCAGGGAATAATTCGAGTACTATGCAGCTGGCCTGAAGATAAATATGAATCTTATTAGACATTTTAAGATTAAATTAAAGTCCATGCTTCAGGTGGTCATAAACCTTGAAATTTGACTTCAGTTCAATCAGAATTCTAGCCGCAACACAAAATCTTGACTCTAACCACCTACATAGCTTCTTCTTCTCATCTTCTTCACAGGCCAGAAAGTAGAATGTCCAGCAACCTACCCCAACATCTGACCTCTGCAGTGGGTCTGGCCACATTGTAAGACCCAATATTGCTGCTTCTCCCTTTTTAAACACCCTATTCCTGATTGCACTTCCCTGCTATTTCATCCTTTCTCACTGGGACAGCAACAATCTCTGTAAATGATCTAAGCCAGCATGCACCTCTTGCTTCACCCAACCACCCCCTCCATTCCCTGCCTTCGAGCCTATCCTTGTGCCTTCTCCCTTTAGATGTCTAATGGGACACGCACTAAAGTGCAAGAGGAACAAGATGAAACACCCATACTCAAACTATCAGATACTGGCATTGTGGACGACACTGATAACAAATGTACTTGTTGTGAGTCAAAAGGGGTCTACAGCCACAGCAGGGGTCAAAGGTTAGTGCACGCCTCCTACTGGGCAACGGCAGTGGGAGGGGAGAGCTTGCATGGAAGTTCTACTGTTGGGGACGCAGAATTTTGATAGGATGAGATGTGGAAAAAATCCAAACTGATCATCCAAATGTTCAGAGCAATGACAACTCAAACCCTTTGAAAATTTCAATTTAAAATTCAACGTGGTGCATTGGATGGCAAGCCAGCAAGGCAACTGTCACTGTGAAGGAATGCAAAGGAATCAGTTACAAACTTGGTGCATGCTCCTAACCCCTGCTGCCAACACCCTCACCAATTTGGCATCTGGCACAAGCCATGCAATAGACGTGAATGCATGACTAAGTGCCATCCTATCACCAAAACAGTATCCTTGGCTCTGAAGTTACGAGCAGCTATCGAGCCAAATTTTGTAGCTTGGGCTGCAAAATCAACAAACCGCAGTAGACACATTTGCATTCCTCGAGATTGTCACCCACTGCTACATTTTTGCCAAACCTACCTATAAGTTTCTGAGTGTCACCACATTCAACGTGCTGTCCAGCTCACTGCATCAACTTTCTAAATTATTCGAATAAAAATTAGCAAGGGGTTATTTTATTAATTTGTTGATGCTCATTGGTTTAATGTAATATTTGCCTCATTAAATGTTTTGGAATTTTCATTTCAGAGGAACCACGAACCACAACTATTAAAGACATCTGGAAAAGCTCAGCAGGTCTGGCAGTATCTGTGAAGAGAAATCAGAGTTAATGTTTCAGATCCTGAGGAGAGGTCACCGGACCCAAAATATTAACTCTGATTTCTCTTCACAGATGCTGTCAGAACTGCTGAGCTTTTCCAGCAATTTCAGTTTTTTATTTTTGATTTACAGCATGAGCAGTTCTTTTGGTTTTTATTCATGACATCTGATTCCCATTAAATGTGCTTTAAACTGAAGTCTTCCTGATAAAAGGGATGCTCCAGTTAATGCTCCAGTTAATGCAGTCACTTCCTATTATAATGACTAGGAGTTGATAGATACATTTACTTGCTAACTTAAGGACAGTTAGTTCTTAAGAAGATTTTTGTTTTTGTTTTGTTTCGCCCTGACAATATAAATGATGATGCCTGAAGCATTGGCTGATTAAACAGATCAATGTGAAAATTATTTTATAGATTTTAATTCAATACCAAGATGTTTTTCTAAACTGAGAATGGCTTCCAACTCTTTTCATGGGGAGGCGATGGCCTAGTGGTATTATCACTGGACTGTTAATCCAGAGACCAAGGTAATGTTCTGGGGACCCAGGTTTGAATCCCACCATAGCAGACGGTGGAATTTGAATTCAATGAAAATTTAGGATTAAAAGTCTAATGTTGCCCATGAATCCATTGTTGATTGTCAGGAAAACCCCATCTAGTTCACTAATGTCCTTTAGGGAAGGAAACTGCCATCCTTACCTGGTCTGGCCTACATGTGACTCCAGACCCACAGCAAGATGGTCGACTCTTAATTGCCCTCTGGACAATTAGGGATGAGCAATAAATGCTGCCAAGCCAGTGACACCCTCCTCCAGTGAATAAATTTTAAAAAATTCACAGGCGCCAGCATGACAGCTGAGTGTTGTCATGTCAGATTGTATTGTGTTACAGGAAAAGTGTAACATTAAGCAATAGTGACTGCTTCCAGAAAGAGAACAAAGCAGTCTTTTCAATTTGGCATATCATATTGCCTCCATTCATTATATATTTGAATCAATAAATTAAATCGCTGCATATTCTTCCACTGGGAGCTATAAAAATAACCCTAATAAGCTACATACTTGTTTTTAGAATGTACAGCACTACCAAAACATATTGCATCTTTTAGTCAAGTACATAGTTGAGAACCTTGATTTAACCTCCGCCAATCTGAATGAAATCACATGAGCAAGACCATGGTACAGCTTTCCTTCAATGGTTTTGACACTCAGTTCAGTGATGGATCAGGTCTTGTTTCATTTTAAATATCTACCTGTTTTAGTTGAGTTCAACATTTGGGGTTGCAGGACTGAACAATTTATCAAGATATAATTTGCTTGAAACCTTTTCAGCACCAAAACACAACCCATCTGAAAATTGACTCAATGCATGCAACTTTGCTAACTATGCTTAAAGTCATGGCAGTAAGAAGGGTAAGTACATGTTTCACGCAGCGATGCAAAGTGGATGAAATTGGAACAGCCAGTCATAATATCCAGTGCTGGTGTTTAATTCAATCGAATGCAACAGAATTGAATATGGGGTGATGAGTAGACTGGGAGGCCAGTCCAGTATCAGTTATTCTGTGCCATAATCCAAGATGAACAGAAAACCTACTTGCAATCAGTCTCCTCCTAATTTTACTCCAAAGTATTTCCTTGCCCAAGGTTCATTTTTTTCAAATCACTTTTTGGCTTCACATTGAAGTCCAAATATAAGTTTCTGCCTTTTTCAAGAAAACACTTTAACTCCATTCACTACCAGTGACTCAGGGCTACCTGCACCACAATGTAATTATTTTATTCACACATGGGGTGTGGGCATCAGAGGCTGTGCCAGTATTTATTGCCCATTCCTAATTGCTTGAGATATTTATGGGGAGCTCCTATCTTGAACAATTGTGGTCCTCGGGTCCTGTTGAGACAGAGTTTGAGCAAGTGAATGGCATTAATCACTCATTGTTCTGCCTTAACTTTTTAATGTTAAACGTAAGTATAGTTAGCTCAAAATATCTCGTGCAATTAGCAGAGTCCTGAATAATATTTGTGGTCAAACTAATGTCCTTATTGCAGCGGTAATTCTTTTAAAAATACAGGACTTCTAGTTAATCTTTTACTGAGGACTTGAATAGAATCAAAACATCTTATTCTGGAGAATGCTGCATAAAGCTGTTCATGTGTAAAAACAAGCTAGGAAATATAAATACAAATTTTGTCAATAGACTGCTCAGTGCCTTGTTTATAGAATATGAAAGTCTAATTGGGGACTGTTTCCTCTTGAGCTGAAAAAGGCAGTTTGCAACTGATGGGCTCAGTATTATTCAAGGAGTAAACACACTATTTCCTTGAAATCTGCCTGTTAGAATCTCACCATCTATCACTGAAGAAAACAGCTTCCTAATGACCAATCTTGTTACAAGCTGAAATCCTTGTTTAACATTCAGGTTTTGAAGCAACATTATAAACTGCTCCTTCCTTGAGTTCAGATTTGTGCAGTGTCTAGGTTCTGTAGTGACTCTGAAGAATATTGATGATCACCTTTTTTGTCCATGAAATCCAGCTTAATTCAACTGACAGACTTTCTAAAACCCTTTCGTTGAAAGCTAGTGAATTTTCATTTCTCTTGCAAATAATAGCTTTCGAATAATAATTTGTATCAAATAATGGCCCCTGCTATGTTGTCACAGTTAACCGTTCCACCATCTCAACACTCCCTCCCATGCCATCCCCTGCTCGAGTTTTCCATCCCATTCTAACCCAGCCTATTTCGCCCTTCGTGGAAACAATCTCTCTAGCCAGGGTAACTTTGGGACGCCCTTACATTCCACAGTTTTCATTTTCTGACAAATGCCACTGTACCTCCTCCCCTAAAACTCTCCAGCTGCTGTCACCAGCCACTGAAAACCAAATGTGTTTCACACTTCCTGAATCTCAGAGCATCTCTCGTGCTTCCATATGTGCTAGGCACTGCCCACTAATTATTTTATTATTCATCAGATGCCCATCATTAAATGAACTCTGTTCACTCTTGAACTGAGTAATCTGCCAGGTATTTCAGAGGGCAGTCAGGAATAAACCACATTTCTGTAGGTCTGAAGTCAGATATAGATCAAATTATTGGTTGCGATGGGCTAGGCATCTTGTCCCAATGACTGATACGACACTCCCCAAGCAGGTGCTGTACTCCCAGCTCCAAAACGGCAGGTAAGCCCCAGGTGGACTGAGGAAGCGCTTCAGTGATAACCTCAAGGCCTCACTGGCAAAGTGTGGCATGCCCACAGACACCTGGGAATCACTGGGCCAAGACCATCCAAAGTAGAGGAGGAACATTGGGAAGGCATCGAGCACCTCGAACGTCGGAAAAAAGCAGAAGCCCAGTGAACAGTGTAAGGAGTGCCCTGCCACACCAACGTCCTACCCACCCCTTCCTGTCACCACCAACTGCCCCAAGTGTAAGAGAGCCTGCAGTAGCCGCATCCGTCTGTACAACCGCCTATGGAAACACCTCATCTGTGAGGGACTGCCAATGACGATGAATGATGACAGGTCAAACCAGACAAGAACTTTTTAAAAAAAAGAAATCTATCACTTATTGCCCATCTCTAATTGACCAGAGGGAAGTTAAGAGTCAACCACATTGCTGTGGGTCTGGAGTCACATTTTGGCCAAACCAGGTAGAGATGACAGATTTCCTACCACAAAGGGGATTAGTGACCGAGATGGAACTTCACAACAATCATCTGTGGTTACTCAGTCATTAGACTAGTTATTCACTATTAATCATGGTGAGATGCAAACCCATGCCTCCTGAACATTAGTCCAGGCTTCTGGATTACAGGTCGACTACGCCACAGCCTCCCCTGAATGGACAATTTCCTCCTTTAAAAGATATTAGTTAACTAGATGGGCTTTAATGACAATTGATGACAGTATCATGGCCATTATTTCTGAGAGCAGTCTTAACTCCAGATTTGTTATTTGGATGTAAATTCTTCCATCTACCCTGGTGGGATTTGAACCCACATTTCAAGAGCATTAACCTGGGCCTTTGGATTACTATTCCAAATAAACCCACAGCAGATGTACACTTTAAACTGATCACACAAAGCAATCCAAGCAAAGCAAAAAAAGTATTATTATCCCAGACACACAGGACAAAATGAATAGAAGCATTTAAACAGTCAGTATGCGCTAAGTGTGAATGAACTGTTTGGAAGATCAATTGTATCACCAGTAAACAAGATAGAGTTGTGAGCTGAGCAATGTGACCTTTTGTCTGGAAATCATTGGAAGTAGCCACGATTTTAAAAGTTTAGAGTGTTCGTGCAAAGGCCATACAGTTTGCTTTGGAAAGCAACTTGTCATCCTATAAGGATCAAAGCAGCTGTTGTAAACTCTGAAACCGTAGAGTGTGAAACAGCTGGACAGAGAGCCTTTTATCAGCACCCAGCCTATGTCTATAATCACTTCAACCTGTACACAAAAGTCTTCTTATGCTTAGGAGTGGCTAGCAGGT
The DNA here is from genome assembly GCF_021869965.1 of Rhincodon typus. NCBI lineage: Eukaryota > Metazoa > Chordata > Chondrichthyes > Orectolobiformes > Rhincodontidae > Rhincodon > Rhincodon typus. The sequence goes on along the minus strand of NC_063361.1, from coordinate 26,365,581 downwards.
TGAAAACAACATGCACGCTGTACCACAGACTCCACAGCGTCTGTTCCCTGCCCAGGCCTGCAAAAGCCAACATCAGCATTGAGCACAATCCGCCCCTTCACTGCAATATAAAGGAGGGCTCTGACTGCCGAACCCAGCATACAATGAACCCAGTAAAACAGATTCACTTACAAAAGCTGAAAGCATGAATTTGGGCAACCTATAAAGCTCATTCCTTCACCACTTACGTTTGGAAACCTTCATCCAAAATCTTCAATTATGCAAAATCATTAGATCCCACAAGTTCCCCTTTCAGAATCATCTTTTCCCAGTACTGATCCTCCTCTCCCTTTCATCACTCAGGGAATAGCCTAAATAACTATTAACATCTAAGGGGTAAAATTGACCCATTTAAATCTATTTTCCAGGCACAAAACAGTGGCAGAAAACAATAATGTTCCGTGCTACACATTATGTCCCAAAGACATTTGAAATACATTCAACGTTCTATAGAATTGGGCATGATAAAGGCATCCCTGCCGGCTGCCTAAAAGAGCCAAGAGTTTCTTAAGACATAGATAAGAGCTTTAATGTTGTTTCAAAGCCTCTCCTTGGAATTAATCAGGTATCTTCCAAGCACCTCTGCTCACCTCTGGCTTTCCTCAAATGCAGTCCACAACTGGTCCCCATTAGCAGCTACTAATTCTCCCAGGCTGACCTTTACCATTCCTTTGTTTGATCAACTGTTTGTCTCTCTCTCTGGACTCCAACTCCTCCTACTGTTTACTCTTCCCCCCCTTCCCCCCACCTATTTCCTAGCATATATACCAACCTTTTCCTAGCCACAATCAGTTCTGAAGAAGGGTCACTGGACCCAAAATGTTAGCTCTGCTTTCTCTCTGAAGATGCTGTTGAATTTCTACAGCAATGTCTGATTTTGTTGCAGACCACAATTACCTGGGATCTGAAAGACTATACCTCTTGGCAGAACAGCAGCACACTGGAGTGTCAACCTAGATTGTTATGTTCAAGTCGTGGAGGGGACTTTTTTTAAAATTCATTCACTGGCTGGTGAATTATCTCTAATTGCCACTTGAACTGATTGGCTGTAAGTCAAGGATGTGCAACAGAGCAGAACCGGAGGGCAGCAACCATTTCTGAGAGTTGTAGGACTGTGAGAGTTTACATAGGATGAGGCAAGTGATTGGAGAGATTGGGACAAAAGGATGAGAATTTTAAATTTGTGGAAGGTGAAGGCTGGCAAAGAGAACATTGAATCTGGATGAGGGTTGGTAAAATCATTTATTGAGACATGGAGGCGAGAACGGGCAAAATAATGGATATTGTATGACGTTCTTCATGTAGTGATTGGGCTTCCAGGTACAGTCATCACTGTGAAACTCCTCAAATCATTCTAGAATTGTTAAACATTGCAATGTAGTGATTATGGAGTCTTTCTGAATGAATGAGATGACCTAACTGGCTTTCATTTGTATCTATCTTTTGATCTTGTGACTCAGAAAATCACTTCAAGTGAACAAATTTACCCCTGTGAAACACTGCTGGGAGATGGAGCGTTGAAGAAATTAGTCATGACCCCAGGTCTCTGAAGCATACTGATCGTAGACTTCGAGGGCTGGATCTTTCCATATTTTGGCAAAGTACCACATTCATAGAGTTTCAAGAAGCGGTTCTCTCTGTGAGGCCTAGATGCTTTCTCATGCTATCATCCCAAATTTGCCCATTCAGTATCTACACAGTCTGATGCTAGCCTGATTCTCCTACTATCATAGCTGGAAGCACTTATCACTGCCAGGATATCCTAGGATCACTGGTGTCATCTTTAAAAAAGGTCACGTGCACCCGGTCAAATGTCAGCAGTCCGGACCTGCCCAGAACAGTTTGTGACATTTTCCCCAGACATTGCAGATAAGGGGAAAATGGCTGCCTGCTTTGTGGACCAGTGCCTGGAGATCCTTGTGGATGGGGTGATGTAGAAGAAGGGTGCTCCTTTTGCTCCCAAGGCTGGCAGAGGAGGGCACAGATCCAGTCCCAGATTAACAGTTGCCAACCAAGTCAGTGCAGATTAAACTGACTGGAGGAACTCTCAGCACTGTCGGAAGCATAAGTACTGCATCTTCTCACGGATACATCATGCTCACTCTATCTCTACTACTTCACCAAACTCCCTCCAAGGCTCATGCTTCACCAATCTCACTATTGCACTCAACATCTTCCCTCACTTGCTCTTATCAACCCAATTCTGCACATCACAAGCCCTGCATGGCCCCTGTGCTGTCTGCTCACTCACTCATGACACTTCACTACCTTTCCCCAACCTGCATTTGTACTAACAGCTGTGCCACCCACTTTCATCCCACTCAAACCATTCTTTTGTCTCAAAATAGAGAAAACAGCCTCCAGTAAGGCAGAAAGAGCCAATATGGTTGGTGAGGTGCATGGCATTCAGCTCCTAGCCTCCAATGAGGAGGGGAACCTAACCCTAACCAACTGGACTGATATTGGAAATTGCCCTTGACTTACTGAGCTGTGGTGCCCTGACTGTAGGGTGTCTCCATTGACTAAAGACCATGACCTTTAGACTTTGAGACATATCCATTTGCTTGAAGCATATGCAGTGTGTTTGTTGCATACGCTGCTGGCACAAAGTGCAGGATGAGATTGATGTCACATGGTGCCATACAGCAACAAATGGACCCCTTTGGCTGATGATTGCTGACAAACATGACAAGCTTCCAGGCTTTGTATCTGCACTAAAAGGCAAGTTAAGGCAGATATACTGTGTTTCTGTTAGCTCTGGCTGAGTGGGCAAAGCACTAAAAGGCAAGGCAGGGATGCTGTAAATATCCAGATAGGGGTAAAGTGAGTGAGTGAGCTAAGGTAGCAAGTGAGGACCCCTGAGATACATCCTGGTACAATCCATGAGCTGGGTGCCTGTCCCTGCATGACAAATGTGCTGGCAGCAGCATTGCGATGAGATGCACCAATGCACTCCACAGTGCAGACAGGAGGGTGAGAGTACATCGCACACTGCCATGAGGGTGTAGACGTGCTGGCATGTATCAGATATCAGTGTCTATGGATATGGGACACATGCACTTGATGCCTGTGGAGCGTGCCCTGAGACATTGGTGTCCAAGATGGCGATCCAGGGAGAGCAGGTGGCAAGCTGGAGGCACCAGATAACCCACTCCAGCTTGAATGACAGGACATCACACTGTTGGGATTGTATCCGGTGGGTGGAAGAATGAGGACTTGCATCTTAATGAGGCGTGATTAGGTACTAATGAGAGTGATAATGATAATGAATGATAATTCCCACAAATAGGTCGCTCGCCACTCACTAGAAAAAAATCTCGTCTTGGATGTCCGGGACTTAGTTGGAAAATGTGACTTGTTGCTCCCAATGACATGAAATGCCTCACTCCATTTCTCTTGTGATTCTTCCAAATTTCTCTCCATATCCCACATCCATCAGGGCCTGAGAAGATGCCGCTGCATGTAACCAGAAGCAACTCTGTCCGTTCAACCTAGACCTCCAGGATGTACAAGCACGATTGGATAGAACAGCTCAATTGGAAACAATATAACTGATACAAACTAAACATCAACTACCACTCAAGCCCCAACTCCAGAGCCAACCCATAAAGGAATCCTTTCATGAGTTGTCGTCTGTGAATATACTGAGGCTAATCTGAATAGGTGTGGACCACTGAATACCATCATTGTATTTGAGTAAAGTGACCATTTTGTTCAGCACTTGAGGTAATCAAGATTTGAATTTTGCCCAAATTCAGATACGGCTACGTTAAGACTACCTTAGTCCTGTCGGAAAGACTGTTTGCTCTGGTTTCTATATTAAAAAGCAATTCATAAGAGGTGCATAAAGGATGTTTGTTCTGTCAGAGGTATATCACAATGTTGCATTCAAGGACTACTGCATGTATAATTTGGAAACAGCAAGCTTTCAGCATTCATGCTGAAAACTCAAATTTACATCAGTGCTCATTACTCAGACTCTAAAACCGATTTCATAATTCCTCAAAAGAAGAATCTGTCTCAATTTTCCCTGATGATGAAGATTTACAAAAAGAGATTCTTGTGCACGCTTCAAACATTTGGGCTTAGTGTCACATGTAACTCGATTTTATAAAAAAGTCTATTTACATACAGTACCAATGAAGGATAATATAATTTGGTGTTTAGGTAATCAAAATAGGGCAATCTAGTGACCAAGCAGTTATGGAATAAACAAATCTGTAATGTGATAGAACCACTGACTCTTACTGTGCAGAAGTAAGTCATTTGGCTCATCTACAATACATCACTGATTTTCTACAGGAGCTGCCTAGTCTAATCTCAGCCTCTTTGTGCTTGTATTATTTGCCTTTAAATATAAATCCAAAGTTTTCAATTGCCATTTTTATGTTTTTGTGACTGTTGTATTGATGCCTTTAATTACCCATGTAGCTGCACATCAAAGCTTTCCTATAATTCAATATCTTATTACAAATTAGTGTATCTTTTCTTTTGCTACATTGGCACCTGCCACCGAGCTGTCTTTCCTGCCGTGTTTTCCTGTAGTCTTTTAGAAATGTGTCATATGTTTCTCCAAACTTGGAGTCATCTGCAAATTTCAGTATTGCTCCCTCCATTCCAAAATCCAAATCATTTACATGTAGTAAACAAAAGTCAACTCAACAAGAAACTTCATGGATTATCAACCACTACACTATTGAGAAACTTCCTTTCACTCCTACCTTTTACCTTCTTTTATTTTACCATTTCCTTTGACTCCATCTGCCACTAACTGTATTTGATACTTAAGTTTTGAAAATTAGAGCATACATATCCTGTCTTTTCTACAATGAATTCTATTAATTTGACCAGCACAAGCTACTTATCAAACAAACTTGGGTTACTTGGCACTGTTTTCCCAAGTGCTTAGTAATTAAATCCATTTACAATACTTGTAGACATGGATGCAGCAGTATTGCGGTTACCTTAGTGGATTACTAACATGGAGACACACATTCAAATCCTGCAATGGCAGTTCAAGAATCTAATTTTAGTTCAGTAAATAGAAAATCTAGAATTAAAGGACCATTATCAGTAATGGTCAACCAACGAAAAAAGCACAAGACTGTGAAACACAGAATAAATTAGCAGACGAACTGCCCTTAGACCAATTACTTTCGAAACATCAGTATTGGTGACAACACTAGGTTGTTCATCTGGTTCTCTCCTGCACTGTCTTATACATGACTGCACACCCACAACAATATCACTGACTCTTAACTGCCTTCTGAATTGGGATACTATTCTGTTGTTTCATGTGCAATTTTCTGATATTCAGGTTTAATCCAGTCTCACTTTTAGAAAAGTGGTGCCACACTATCCTGTAATTTATTATTAAGAAGGTCAAACAGGACTCACAGAAAATCTCAATTTATTCAGGCAGTCGATATAATTTGGTGCAACGGAAATCGATTAGAGTTCTTTGAGAAAGTAACAAACATTATGGGAATCTTGTACATAAGCCATAGGAATAGGAGAAGGTGTTTGGCTCCTCAAGCCTGCCTCTGCTTCTATTCAACAAGATTGTTGCTGATCCGCCCCAGGCCTTCTTTTGTGTCAGCTCCTCAGAGCCCTCAACTCCCCAATATTTCAAAAACCTATCAGTTCCTCTTTAAATACTTTCAGTGATCTCGCTTCCAAAACTCTGTGGGGTAGAGAATTCCAGACATTCGAGGTCCTTTGGGAGGAGAAATTCCTTCATATTTAGGTTTTAATTGAGTGCTCGCTCATTCTGAAACTAACCTCATTTGAGATCCCCCCTCCCACTCCTGGAAATACCTTCTCAACGTCTACTCTGTTGAGCTCCCTCAGAATGTTGTATGTTTACGTTGGTGTGGGGTCCTTGGGTTTCCACAAGATGTTTGACAGGATGCAACATCAAAGAGCACCATACAGAATAAGAGCTCATGGAATAGCATAGATAAAAAGCTGGAACAAAAAACAAAAGTTGTTGCAAAAGCTCAGCAGATCTGGCAGCATCTGTGAAGAAAAATCAGAGTTAACGTTTCAGGTCTAGTGACCCTTCCTGAGCTTTACCAGCAAATTCTGTTTTGGCTCCTGGTTTACAGCATCCGCAGTTCTTTCAGTTTTTAGATAAAAAAAGAAACAGGTTAGTTCACAGGAAGCTGCAAGGAGACATAATGTAGATTGATGAATAGAGTGCCACAGGAACAACTGCTGGTGTCTGAAGTATTTGCGATCTATATTAATGACTTAGATAGAGGGGTTGAATGTATGGGTGCTAAATTTGATGAGGACACAAAAGGTAGCTAGGAAGGTAAGTTGTAAAGTCAAAAGTAGTCTGTATAGATAGATTAAATGAATGGGCAAAAATGCAGCATAATTTGGAAAAATGTGAATTTGTCCCCTTTGGCTGGAAGAATAAACAAGCAACATATTATTTAAATGGAGTGAGATTGCAGAACGCTCTGTATAGACAGAACTGGTTGCATATTACTCACAAAAAACGTTAGCATGCAGCACAACTGATTAAGAATGCAAATGGAATTCTGTCATTGTCACAACGGGATTGGAATATAAAAGTTGTGAAATTTTGTTAAATGTGTACAGGGCATGGGTGAGACCAAGTCAGGAGGACTGTGTACAGTTCTGATCTCTTTATTTAGGAGAGGATATAACTGCACTAAAAGCAGTTCAGAAAAGGTTCACTCGACTGATCCCTGGTGATTATCTTATGAAGAAAGGATAGACAGGTTCCTGCATCTATTAGAGTGTAGAAGGTTGGGAGGTGATCTTATTGAAACATGAAAGATCCTAAGTGGGCCTGAGAGGCTGGATGCTGAGAGAATGTTCCCTTTTTGGGATTGACTAGAACTGGGGGCACAGTTGAAAAATAAGGAGTTTTCCATTTATGGCATAGAAGATAAGTTTGTCTCTCAGAGGGCCTTTGGTCTGTGGAATTTTCTTCTCTAGAGAGTGGGAGAGGCAGGATCCATGAATATTTTTAAGACTGAGTTACAATGAATCCCATGTCAATCAGGAATCTAAGGGTATAGACAGGAAAATAGCGTTAAGGACACATTCAGATCAGTCATGTCATCATCAAACAACGGAGTATGTTTTGAGGGCCTGAATGGCCTATTCCTGCTCTTAATTCATATGCTCACATAGGTTCATATTAGCCATCCTCCATTCACTAAAACAATATGGAAATTTATAGTTGAATTATTGCGGAGCCAGAAGAAGGCAGCAGAAAATGGAGTGGACCTATGGATAGATGAATAATGAGCATTACACAGTGACAGTAGATGAGCTACAATGAATGCGTGAGGGTGATGAAAGGCAGACAAGTGTGGCACCATGATGACAGACAACTGTATTTCAAAAGGTTCATCACAGCTGTTTATTAAAATCAATCAGGATGTTGAGTAAGCCTAATTTCTTGCTCATCCCTAATCGTCTTTAAGAAATTCATACTGAACTGCTGCAATCCATGTTATGTCAGTACACCCACAAAACTGTTAGGAATGGAATTCCAGGATTTTGACCCATCCATTAAAAATTTCCTCCATCACCCACGAGACTAACTTTACAATCACTTACTCACATTCCTACATATTTCATGGGCCAGTTTTCAATAATCTTCTCTATTCCTGAATCATAGTCCTTCTAATCTTTTTTACAGTTTTGACAAGGGTCTTTATATCTGACCCTGCCTTTTCTTTCAGATTTTAATTTGATCTGTTGCCCCTTTTACTTATCACTTTACTGAGATCACTTGACTTGTACCCTTTACAATTCACCTTTAAAACACTGCCTGTTGTTAAGGTATAGACCTGCTTGTCACTTTATTTTGTAAGCCTGTGCTCTTTCCTCCAATCTGAATTCATTTGTTCTAATTTCTCTACTTTTAATTTTCTGCTTTAACCTAATTATATTATACTTGCTGCATCCAAACGTTCTCTTACAAACTCTGCCTCATTTCCCAGAAGAAGCTCAAGTTGTTCTTCGATCCTTGTTGAAGTTGCAACATATGCACTGGGGACTGTACTAAACCCAATGGCAGTAAAAGCTTTCCTCATTCTCAATATAAAGATTTTCTTTAAGCCAGTTTATTTCTCAATGTTTAAGATAGCCCACAAAGTAAACTCTCCATTAATGAAAAACTAATTTGAGTGCATGTTTCATCGTTGGCTTTTATTCCACAATTTGTTAATCTGTAATATCACCCCAGAGATGTAACTGATTGGTTACCCAGTGGCACAGTGGTTAGCACTCTTCCCCAAATCGCCACCCCCACCAACCACCACCCCGCCGGCCCCTCCGGGTGACTGTCTGTGTGGAGTTTCCATGTTCTCCCTGTGTCTGTGCGGGTTTCATCTGGGTGCTCTGGTTTCCTCCCACAGTCCAAAGATGTGCAGGTTTCATAGACTGGCCATGGGAAATGCAGTGTTACAGGGAGAAGGTGGATCTGGGTGCGACGCTCTTTGGAGGGTTAGTGTGGACTTGATGGATTGAATGGCCCGCTTCCACACTGCAGGCTGCGACCTGAGCACACAGGCCCTACTTGAGAGTGACTTGAGACCCTTCAAGGCGCAATTGCATGGATCAGCACTCTCATTGCATATCGTGCATCTGAAATGCATGCATTGTCTCACTGTGTGGGGTGCAAACGTGGTTACAACAGATCTTGACCATGCCATTGATCAGTGCAGATTGAAGATAGTCATCTCTTTAAGGCAGAAGATATCATGCAACCTTAAAAGTGTCATATCCGGGCCACAAATCATGAAGATAATGAAAGATCTCATAGTACACAGGGGCACAGAACTCATTCTTTCTCACCTTGAACTATAAGTATTCATCAACATACAATGAGGTGGGCTAGAAGGGGAAGCTATCAGTACTCATACAGCACTTACAATCTCCTACTGTCTTTTTTGCAATACGATTTATGCTGCATTTATCCCTATAAGGTCATAAGTCCGTAAGATATAGGAACAGAATTAGGCAATTCTGCCCATTGAGTCTGCTCTGTTATTCAATCATGGTTGATATGTTTTTCAACCCCATTTTCCTGCCTTCTCCCCATTACCCTTGATCCCCTTACTAATCATGAATCTGTCTGTCTTAAAGACACTACATGACATGGCCTCCATAGCCTTCTGTGGCAATGAGTTCCACAGAGGCACTACCCTCTGGCTGAAGAAATTCTTCCCCATTTCAGTTCTAAAGGTTTGTCCCTTTAACGGTGCAGAGAAATGGGGGAGAGGAACAGACATTGCTAGCAAGACCAGGACCAGCAGCAAGCTCCAGAAGATGTCAAACAGCTTCCACGTTAAGATACCACAGCTGAAGATCTCCTTAGGATGCATAAGCGATAGAGGAGGGCCTGAGTCTATCATTCTTGATGTCAAATTCTGTTGAATGATGCAGTGTTGCCACAAAATGAGCATACCCTGGGACACTGTCACAGATGTACACCAACTGCTGGAGTGGGACCTGCAGCCTAAAAGCATGGGTGACCATCCTATCCCATTGATCAAAGTGACAACTGAGCTAAACCTTTGTAACTGGCTCCTTCCAAGCAGCCATTGGGACCTGTGTTGGATCTCTCCGTCTTTAACTCACAAATTATATTCAAGCAGTTACGAAAACAATTTGTGCCAGATCACACACTTTATCTTATTTCCTTGTGACATGCTCAATTTAATATCTTACGTGCTTGCACATTAATATCAACATTTCTTATTTAAGATCACATCGAGAGGTGTGTGAATAAAAAGTATTACAGTATTGATGAGTGATAGAGCCTTACTCCAGGATCACAACAAACTAATGATTCAAGAAACCAAGAACAACAGCAGCCGAGTAAAAAGGGATCAGCCTCAAAGAATATGTAGACACTCAATGCACAGAGAATCCTGAGATGGTCCAGCAGATTCATAAAGCAAACTGAAAGCAATAGGCATCTTAAATTAGTAATTAAGAAGCAACAACCAACAACCTCTTTGTGTTGCATTCATAATTTGGTTATCAGACAATTCTCAGCCTGCTTGCAGTAGATTGGGAAACTGTAAGGTCCCGTACTTGACTGCGCCTCTAGGTACTGTCATGATAGCGCTAGATCTACAACTATCATGACGTGATACTTATGTTAGCTCCCTTAACATAAAAATGAGAGTCATGTTGTACTGAAGAATACAGTGAACTTTTATTACTACATTATTTTATGATATGGTGATGACATTTTGAGCACGTCTTTTTAAAGTACATTGTATATATGCCCGAGATGTAGCACGACAGGTCCGTGGCGATGTAGCTTTGTGCACTAATCCAACATATCTGTCCATTTATTTCACAACAAGAGCAACGTCCTCAACAAAAACCGGAATCAGTACATCTCAGGTACTGAAAAGCAAACTCTGCTTCTCAGTCAGAAATCAGTCCTGTTCACAATTCTGTTCCACGCTAAGCTATAATTTTTTTGTCCTCTGTGTCATCATTTGCAAGTTCAATATAGAAAGAAACAAATTACTTTTTGGAATTGTGGCTTTCACTGCTGAAGAGAGCTATTTGTTGTTCAATTCCAGCCATTCTAGCATTTAATTAGTGATCACCTGTGACCAGAATCAGAAACTAATGAATGGCAATTGTACATTTCAAGATATTTCCTAATCAACCTGCTCAGAGATGTTATTATGCACCTCTGAAGCAGCCAATTGTACATTTTGTTTCATATTCAGTTATACATTTTAAACAGAAGATTCAATTACCTACACATACACTTCATTAGTTAAGCAGACCTTGATTCAGTTAGAGATAGTAAGAACTGCAGATGCTGGAGTCAGAGATAACACAGTGTACAGCTGGAGGAGCACAGCAGGCCAGGCAGCATCAGAGGAGCAGGAACATTGACGTTTCAGGTCAGGACCCTTCTTCAGAAATGGGGGAGGGGGAAGGGAGCTCAGATATAAATAGAGAGGAGGGATGGGGCGGGGGAAGGTAGGTTGGATGGTGATAGGTGAGTGCAGGTAGGGAGTGGTGGGGGTTGGTCAGTGAGGTGGGAGGAGCGGATAGGTGGGAGAGAAGATGGGCAGGTTGTGTCAGGTCAAGGAGGTGGGGATGAGAGGGAGGGTTGGTCATGGGATGAGGCCGGGGATGGGGAGATTTTGAAACTGGTAAAGTCCACATTGAGACCATTGGGCTGTAGGCTCCCAAGGTGGAATACGAGATGCTGCTTCTCCAGTTTCTGGGTGGCGTCGTTGTGACACTGGAGGAGGCCAAGGATGGACATGTCGCCCAGGAAGTTGGGTGGGGGGGGGAGTTGAAATGGTTCGTGACTGGAAAGTGTTGTTGTTTGTCGCGAACAGAGCATAGGTGCTTTACAAAGCGGTCTCTGAGCCTCTGCTTGGTCTCACCGATGTACAGGAGGCCACAGTTAGGATCTGTTTCAGATGTTCAGGGAACTATTCAACAAAATGCATGTCAATAAATTAATGTATTCATGTTTGCCATGGTTTGTGACAGCTTATAGTAGCATTAACCAAATCATTACAATATCTGACAAAACATTGTTTTCTCCCTTATTTCCTAAGCTACTACATCATTTGGCTTATGAGTGAACACATTTGTCGATGTTAGAAGTGAGTTTAACTGATAAACTGTACTGACAGAGAACTGAAGCCAATCATCTGACAAGTACTTACCTCAGCCTGTTGGGTTGCTAAGGACCAGCAGTCAGTTGCAAGTGTCATAGAACATTATTACCTAGTTCCTCTTCCCATATTACAGGGACAAAGGAACTGACACTGTCCTAAAAGACAAATCTGAAAATAACACCAAAATGTAGCTTGCTTCAGTTAAGCTTTATCCAAACCGTAACATTGGGAACAATAGATGCACAAAGCCTCCCATCCTGAAATTCAGTCCTGTTTTATCATCTTTTCAGATGTAAGTTAATAATACTGATTCATATTCTGAAAGATTTGTCAGAAATTACATTGAGTCTACCTAAGCTGTTAACCCTGAAGTGCTGTGAAATGCACCAATTTAATTCTTTTGTCCACTATTTACAGAAGGGCACCAAATCAGTTTAAAATAAATGGGTTAATGTTTCTGTAGAACTAGGTGACATTGGATATCTTTAAAGAAATAAGTATTTGTGTTTTATCAAAAAGTGCAATTTCAATGTGCTTCATTTGATGCACTAAAATGTATATGGAAAATGTTGTAACCATATGATAATCATGGCATAATGTAATCGTACATTGTGCCATGTACTGCGAGAACAGAGTTTAAACACAACTAAAGTGCTGTTTTTTTTCCCCGAATTCCATGACAATTTTCTGTTCTTTTTCTGGAATCATCTGGCAGATCATTAACAGGAAGCCAAGAGAAAATAATTATTCTGTTTACTATGTGTACCAGCATATGCATTAATAAACTGAGTAGATTTTTGGCTTTTCTACTCAGATGATGTACATCAGCCAGGTAAATGGCAGAAGACTAAAGCTGGTCAGGGAATCATTGAATCCCCACAGTGTGGAAGCAGGCCATTGGGCCCATCAGGTCCACACTCATTCTCGAAAGAGCATCCTACTGAGATCTACCCATCTCATCCTATCCCTATAACTCCTGCATTTTCAATGGTTAACCCACTTAGCCTGCACATCCCTGGACACTAGGGGCAATTTAGCATGGCCATGCCACCTAACCTGCACAGCTTTGGACTGTGGGACGAAACTGGAGCACCCGGAGGAAACACACGGGGAAAACGTGCAAACTCCACTTAGTCGCTCAAGGGTGGAACCGAACCTGGTGCTGTGAGGCAGGACCTATGGCAGGGAGGCACATTAAGAACCCAATAATCTGCGTGCTGGCCTCTAGAGATCCTGCTGTGTTTGGGTTGGAGGCCGAAGGCCCAGGAATGGAGCAGCAATAGGGCCCAAGACCGGAGAATGGACAATGTTGTTTCTTTGTTTAAGAAGGGAAACAGAACCATCGAGTCATAGAGTCCTACAGTATGGAGACAGGCCCTTCGGTCCAAAATGTCCACGCTAATCCCATTTCCCTGTGCTTGACCTATATCCTTCTAAACCTTTCCTATTCATGTATTTGAAATAATAGAGACAATCCAGGTCGGTAAGCCTGACATCAATGCTTGGGAACCTTTTGGAGAAGATACTGAGAGTCAGGATTTATTCACATTTGAAAGTGAATGGACTTGTTAGTGATAGGCAGCATGGGTTTCTGCAGGGAAGGTTACGTCTCACCAGCTCGATTGAGCTTTTCGAAAATGTGACAAGAATGATTGATGAGGGAAGGGCAGTGGATATTGTCTACATGGACTTTACTAAGGCATTGATAAAGTACCTCATGGAAGATTGGTACAAAAGCTACAGTCTCATGGGATCTAGGGTGCGCTGGCTAGATGGATACAGAATTGGCTTCATCATACAAGCAGACAGTAGCAGTGGAAGGGTGCTTTGGAATGGAGATCAGTAACTAGTGGTGTTCCAACATGAATCAGTGCTGGGACCTTTATTGATTGTAATATATATAAATGATCTGGAGGAAAATGTTGGTGTCTGATTAGTAAGTTTGCGTATGACACCAAAATTGGCAGATTTGCAGATAGTGAAGAGGATTATCAAAGGATGCAGCATAATATAGATAGATTGCAGATTTGGGCAGAGAAATGGCAAATGGAGTATAATCCGGACAAATGTGAGGTGATGCATTTTGGAAGATCAAATTCAGGTGTGAATTATACAATAAATGGAAGAACCCTTAGGATCATTGACAATCAGAGGGATGTGGGCATATAGGTCTACAGATCACTGGAAGTGGCAACACTGGTGGATAAGGAGGCATACAGCATGCTTGCCTTCACTGGCTGGGTCATCGAACATTAAAATTGGCAAGTTATGATACAGCTGTACAAAACTTTAGTTACGCCACATTTGGAATATTGCATGCTGGTCCCAACTTAATGCTTTGGAGATGCTGCAGAGAAGGTTTACCAGGATGTCGCCTGGTCTGGAGTGCTTTAGGTAAGAGGAGAGATTGGATAAACTCAAATTATTTTAACTGGAAAGACAGAGGCTGGGGAGCGACCTGATAGAGGTCTATAAAATTATGAGAGACATAGATTGGATGGATAGTCAGATGCTTTTTCCCAGGGTGGAAAGGTCAGCTATAAGAGGGCACAGGTTCAAGGTGAGAGGGGGAAAGTTTAGAGGAGAAGTGAAGGGAAAATTTTTAACACAGAAGGTAATGGGTGCCTCCAACGCACTGCCAGTGGAGGTGATGGAAGCAAGCACGTTAGCAACGTTCAAGACATATCTTGATAGACGCATGAACAGGAGGCGAACAGAGGATAGAAACCACGTATGGGCAATTAGTAGTGGGTCTAAATAAAGATTGGAATCAGTGCAGACTTGGTGGACTGAAGTACCTGTGCTGTATTGTATTGTATTGTACTTCGGTCTTTGCCCTGAGAGAAGGTCACATTTCTGTAGCAGAGTCTGTCAATACTCCTTTCATTTAGATTAATGGGGGATTCTGTAAACAGTGTACAATCCTTCCAAGCTGACTTTCCTCAATGGCCTTCACTCAGATGATGTTCAGGTAGGAAACGCGAAAATCCACTCTGAAGTGTTTGCAAATTAATTGCAAACAACAAATTGTGGAAGTAATTCCCACAAATGTTTATTCAACAGAAGGTTTATCTTGAGTTTTTCCTGTGGAATTATGCCTTAAACAAAGAGGCAGAAGCTATGGACTCACCTGTAATTAACTTTTTCTTTTTCATATTCGTTCATAGGATCTGGGTTTTACTGGCAAGTACTTCCTTTTATTGCTCCTCCCTAATTGCCCTGGTGAAGTAGTTACTAACTGCTAGCTTGCAGTCCTTAGGATGTAGGTACACTCATAGAGCTGTTAGGAAGGGAGTTCCAGGAATTTGATTGAGCAACAGTGAAGAAATGGCAATACGGGGTTCCAAGTCAGGATGGTAAGTGGCTTGGAGAGGAACTTGCAGGTGGTTGTCCTCCCATGTATCTGCTGCTCTTGTCCTTCTAGGTGGTGCAAGTCTTACTTTTGACAGGTGCTGTTGGAGGAGTTACTGCAGCTTATCTTGTAAGTTGTACAAATTGCAGCCACTGTGTGCTGGTGGTGAAAGGGGTGAATGTTAAAGATGGTGGATGTGGTGCCTATCAAGTGGCTGCTTTGTCCTAGATGGTGTCATGCTTGAGTATCGTTGGAGCTGCACTCATCCAGGCAAGCGGAGAGTTATCCATCACACACCTAACTTGTACCTTGTAGATGCTGGACAAACACTGGGGAGATAAGAAGGAGTTACTCACCACAGAATTCCTAATCTCAAACTTACTCTTGTTGTCACAGCATTTATTCGGCTGGTCCAGTTCTGCTTATGATCAATGGTAAGCCCGAGGATGTTGATATGAGGAGGGGTGAGATGTTCAGCAATGATATTGCCATTAAATGTCAAGGGGTAATGATTGGATTCTCTCTTGCTGGACACAGTCATTGACTGGCAGTTGTGTGGCACAAATGTTACTTGGCACTTATTAGCCCAAGTCTACATGTTGTCCAGGCCTTGGTGCATATGGGCACAGGCTGTTTCAGTATCTGAGGAGTCATGAATGATGCTGAACATTGTTGAAACATCATTTCTGACTTAATGATGGATAGAAGATTATTGATGAAACAGCTGAAAATGGTTGGGCCATGAATTCTACCTTGAGCAAATCCTATAGATGTCCTGGAGTTGAGAGATTGACCTCCAAAAACTATACTGTCTTCATTTCTGCTAAGTACGACTCTAGCCAGTGGAGAGATCTTCCTTGATTCGCATTGACTCCAATTTTGCTCGGGTTCCTTGATGTCACAATTGATGTAATGTGGCCTTGATGTCAAGGTCAGTCACTCTCACTTTAGCTCTGCAATTCAGTTCTTTTGGAACAAGGCTGTAATGAGGTCAGGAGCCAAGTGGCCTTGGTCTAACCTAAACTAGGCGTGAGTGAGAAAGTCATTCTGTTGCAAGTACTGCTTCAAAAAATAGCTGATGACCCTTTTCATCACTTTGCTGATGATTGAGAGTAGACTGATGGTAATATTGAGATGGGATTGAATTTGTTCTGCATCTTGTGTACAGGATATACCAGGGAAATTTTCTACATTGTCAGCTCGATGCCAGTGTTGTAGCTGTATGGGAAATGTTTGGTGAGCAATGTGGCTCATTCTGGAGCTCAAACCTTCAGTAGTATTATTGGAATGCTGTCAGGGCCCATGGCCTTTGCAGGATTCAGGTTCCAGCATCTTCAGCCTTCTCTTGATGTCATGTGGAATCAATTAAATTAGTCAGTGACTGGGCATAGAATCATAGAATCCCTACAGTGCAAAAAAAGGTTATTTGGCCCAGTGAGTCTAGACTGACCATTCAAAGAGCATCCCAACCAGATCCACACCCCACCCTTTTCCCCCACATTTCCCATGACTAATCCACCTAGCCTGCATATCCCTGGTCACATTTAGCATGGCCAATCCACCTAACTCTGGGAGCGAAGTGCAGCAACCAGCAGAAATCCACAAGGACATGGGGAGAATGTGCAAACTCCACACAGACAGACACCCAAGGTTGGGATCGAACCTGGATCTTTGGCATTGTGTGGCAGCAGTGCTAACCACTGTGCCATTTTCCAAGATCTCAGTAGGAGGCAGAAAAGGTTCATCCATTTGGCCTTTCTGGCTGACAATGAATGTAATTTCTTCAGTCTTGTCTTTTGCATTCTTGTTCTGCGTTTCCTTGTCATTGAGGATGGGCATGTTTGTGAAATCTCAACCTCCTGTTAGTCATTTAATTATCCACCACTATTCACACTGGATATAGCAAGTCAACAGAGGTCAGATCTGATCCGTTGGTCAGGAGATTGCTTAGTCCCATCTGTTGCATGCTGTTTCCACTGTTATTACCTGCCTGTGTTGTCAAGAAAAAACTGAGGGGACTTTAGTAGAACCGAGAGCTTTGCATTTAATGCTGGCAACAATGAAATAGTAATGACAATGTTTTGTTCTACGTCAGGATAAAGCTCCTTCCTGCCACCCTAATAGCATGCTATTAGACCACCAGGTAACTGCTGCAACTTAGAAAGATTTCAGCCACCTACAATGTTGCTCACAGCATTAAAATTACAACATTCAGTTTTCTAAATGTTCAATGGAAGTTTATTTTCTTGGAGGCTGTAAACGGTTTCCACTAAAATAACGTCACGGTTTATATCTGTTTTATAATTATTTTAATCGTGCTGCATTCTGAGCAGGGTTCGTCAGAGTCAGACTGCAACTTTTGAAAAAAGCATGGGGGTCATCTCTCACACACATTGTTTGGTGTTCATTCAATGTATGGAATATCATTTTAGCACAGTGTCAACCTGCATTTAAAATTAGACAGGTCAGTGATTGGTGCATTGAAAATGAAAACAACTGTTTCAGTGAAGATAGCACTTATCGAAGTATAGTCTCAAACCTGAGTCAGGAAGTTGTGCATTGAAACTATACGCTAGTTCCGGAGTAGATGCTTTTACCTTTATCTAGGTATTTCAGTGCTGAGTGGGTACTGCAATGCACAGATGAAGTACTTGTTGAAGTGGATGTAAAGGCAGGTTTTTATATGTTTTATCAATGAGGAGCATTAAATTTTCTTAGTGTCCAAGGTAAAATTCCTCTTGCAACCAGAACTAACAAAAACGGATCAGACATGACATTGTTGCTTGCAGGAATTGGTGTGCAAATTGCCTACAAAACTACACTCTCAAATTAATTAACTGGTCATGAAATACTGAGATTTTCTGAGGATGCGAGAAGTGTAATCTAAGTGCAACTTCCTACAATCACGCTCTTTGAACTCACGTTGATAATACTAATATGGTCCCTACAATCCTCCAAATCCATCTTATTTGGATGAATGGATGAATCAACGAGACACTGACATAAAAGCTGGGGATAAATGACATGAAAGTGTTCCATTTTCTCTTTTGGACATTTTCATTGGCTACTGTATGGATAAATGCAACTCCAATAAATCTCTGCACCTTTTCACCCTACCAGCTATGATTTTAACAGTTTAAAATAAGCAACTCTACACTTTCTGAAAACGTTTCTTTGCACTATGGGAATTACTGACTGGTTTTGAAAATTCACTGGAAAGGGGTACAAAAAATATGAACAATAGGAATTTTCATCTCTGTTGGATGCCAGTTCCCTTAGCATATGATATTGCTCTATTAATTGTTATAAACACAGCACTAATTAGAATGTTTCATAACGAGATGTTGGATCAATGCTTTCAGTGGTCATTTCAAATGGATGAAGTTGTTGGAAATAAATTGAGACTGAGGAATTATTTGATAATCAGGGGACAGTCTGAAAGTTCACAGAGTTCAAACATAGGACACATACTTCCAGTCATTTATCACACACACTTGCCTATTCTGATTGAATGAATACAGTTGATTTTTAGAAGGGCTACTGATTTTTGCAAGTCAGTGGATTGCTCTCTGTTTTTCCATTCTGGAACTGCATCTCTTTCCAGGCAACTATAATTCCCTGTTTCCAAAACAAATGACAAATTGCAAGCAGACAGAAGAAGATAAGTGATCCAAAAAGCAATATAAAAATAAAGTGTATTTTTACATTGGGCAGGAATGTTTTTAGATAATGTTAGTTTTGAGCTTCATGCTGTACACATTGATACATTGGGAATTTCTGCAAATATTTCAAAATGTTTTCCAGCTTTCTGTGCGTGTGCATTCAATATTAGAGCCTACATACAGAATGTACAAAAGGACACATGGAGTTTTAAACAGCATGTACGCAAAACATTCTTAAAGTCTGCAACAGCAGACCTAATTGAAGGGCGCAATGATTCCTCAAGCAGGAGATATCTTTTGTATTTGCTTTGCTTTGTGGGACAAAATAATGGGCACCTTATTAACAGTAAGGCAAGTAATCTTTGAAGCATAAAACTATGTTTCTTAACATGCTCCTAAAGAGGTTATGTTTGAAAATCTTTTGCCAAATTAAGTCATACAGTATTGTGTTTCAATACCATTCTGCCCTTATACCGGTTCTTGTATACTCAGGGCAAGAGTTCCTGTATAGGACAGATAGATGCCACACCTCATGTGGATTATAATTATGATCTAAAACCTAATAATCAGAAATTAAATCTGCAGCAGAAATTTGCAAAACCTCACATACTCTGGGAAACCGTCATTAGTTATACTAAAGATATTTATACTTTTTCTAAGCAGAATTGGATTGAACTCACCAGTAAAAAGCCTCACAACAGCATTAAATGGATAAAGAAACAGACTGTTTGCCATCAAATCTGGGCCAGATTACAAGTGTTAAAACTATTGTTCTTTCCTCAGTTCATACAATAATCAACAGTATAATAGAGATTGGAAATGTCAATGTTTATTTTTGGCATAGATCATTCCAATACAGTGGTACCTGGACTTTTTTGTCATCTACATAATCAAAGTCACATAATCTAGATTTACTCAAGCAAATAATTTATTTGATCTGTTAACACTGTTCCAACTTTGGCATGAATACCAAGCAAATGATATCCCAACAGAACACATGAAGTAGACTGGTGTTTAATTTGTAAAGATCTACAAAGTCAAGGAAAAAAAGGACATCAGTTCTATGAGGTGACTTCATAACTATTTAAACAATGTAAAAAGAAAAGATTTTCTTTGTGGATCAAAGGTATAAATGGTATCTATAGTTTATTGAAAGTTTAGATTTTGCTGTTGTCTGAATTGAACAAGATGAAACATCTTTGCTTGCAACTGTTTTACTTTCTACTCCTTACAAAGAGACCCCATTTTCTCCATGCAGTGACTGAACATGCAATTATTGCTGCTCTGCACACTTCATACACAGGCTTATAACTTGAATCAGGTCCGTAATGAGATTCAACTGATTATTATGACAACATGGTTAGTGCATCAGCTTTCTTTCAGTATTAGTACTTTCACCTCTGACTCAGAACGCCATGAATTAAATAAAGTTCAGGAATCCTTGTGAAGGCACAGAGCATTCTCAAACTACCAGCAAATATACACAATGATAAAACATGCTTTTTTGAGAAAAATAGATTTACACATCCCACTACTGAGGAGTGACTAATATGGGTGACTTCACCAGTGGCATATTGGAATGACCCATGGGCACATAATTTAGGAACATTGTATCTTGTACAGTCACTACAGTGTTACATCCACAGATGGGTTCGGCTACAGTTAAAATCTCCATTGGATCTCGTTCATACAGATGCAACTTTTTCAGGAGTTTTTACAGCGACTTTAAATGCGTGACAGCAGATGCTTTCATCTGTTCAGTGATTTCTAATTGATTGCAATCTGGAGATATCTCAATAGCGCAACTTTTGGGGTAAAGTAGGATCCACCGACAGCAATTTTGAGTTTTGACATTTAACTGTATGCACAGACTACAGAAGTTGTTATCAGTTTCAGAAGTGGAATGACAGTGAACATTGAAAGTTTCTCCATCCTTTCCACGGAAAATTTCACTGCTGTCACAATAGCAGAATCTGGGTGCATTCAATTGTGACAAAAACAGAAGTCACTCGATAGTTGGCAAAATGTACCTGAACATTTAATACAAAAAAAAAAAGAAAACTTAATAAATGAGTGGCAAATTACAAATTACAACGTCAGGCAGCAACCTATTAAAGCATTTCCACCAATACTTGGACCTTAGTAATTCTAGATCCCATTTGATATTAACACATTAATGCAAATCAGCCAGCAAAAGTGACATTAATGCTTCGACGAGCTGCAATGTCCAAATTAAATGATCAAACTGGCAGGTATTAATGATGTTAGAAAAGAAGACTAGCAGAAATATGCATAGAACTGTAAATGAGATGCAAAGCGGTAGCATCGAATACAAATTTCTGCTAGTGTTATTTTGCTTCTGTTTAATTATTGAACATAAGATTCAAGAACTGAAAACATAATTGTATTGTATATGTAACTGTGCCAAAAGGCTCCAGAATCTAAATATAACAGCTTAAATTTGCAAAAGGATTAATGGTGAGGCTTGTGGCAGCCTGGAATCCAGAAACAGCTATTTGATTTTACCCTGCTCCTCCACAAGCTTAATAATTGCAACACTCACTGATAGTTTGAGGATTAAATAAATGAAAGTATGAAGCTGTGGTACTTACATACTAATTACCCACTGAACATAACAGAAATAGTTAGGGTTTGCGTATTCATATGCCAACAAAATCTCAACTACTGCAGATGAACCTCTCTATCCCTGAAAATTTAATTGCATTAATGTGGAACCTCATTCCTTTAGAACTTAATCATTGTTAATAATATTTCAAATATATTTAAATATTTTTCTTTATTTATGTTCTTTTTATCTCTCCCTCGCTTAACCCCATTTTTCTTTCCTTCTTATTTTGCTTTCTAAATATGGTTTTATATTGAATCAAATATGATAATCTGATAGATTGAAGAAATATGCCTCTGCTTGCTCCACTCATACATACCACAGATTTCCTGGATGTGCCACCAAACTGAAAAGGATTGCTAAATAT
Source organism: Rhincodon typus (assembly GCF_021869965.1). Taxonomy (NCBI): domain Eukaryota; kingdom Metazoa; phylum Chordata; class Chondrichthyes; order Orectolobiformes; family Rhincodontidae; genus Rhincodon; species Rhincodon typus. Next base: position 26,343,875 of record NC_063361.1, on the reverse strand, counting down.
CTTAAAGTGCCAAATAAAACTGATGAAAAATTGGTAAGCAGCTTCAGGTGTGATCAATGACAAATGGTGATCTTTCAACACTGACCTAAATTTGAGCCATTATTATGAGGCAAGTGAAAAATTGATTGTTTCTCTTCAAACCCAATAGGTAACATGGGCATTCTGTACACCCAATGAGAAGTCACATTCCCAAGCTTTGAGATATAGTTACAATATTATTACCCAAGCTTTAGCATGAGAGCAGAATTATTGGTATAGAAATGGATGCTGGAGAAAGACACATTGCTGGAGTGTTAGTGTTATATTTTAGATAGTCAGTTTATGAGGGATAGTTCTAGAATGAATTCTTACTCATCTTAATTCATTTAAAGAGTTAAGCATTACACGCATGCACTGCTTAACTTGACCAGATCATGTTTTCAATCAGAGCCTTTTTATGTGCATTCAGTGGAGCCCAGTTAAATCTGAAATGGGGTTTCTCTGGGAATGCAGGACAGTACAATAAGGTTGACTTTTGCATTATTATGCCCGAATTCCAAGTGAAAAATAGCATCCTGCTACACAGTCAATCTTTTCTTCTCAGCATCTTCATGGGTTCCCTGTGTAAGAAAGGCATTTTAGTGCTGAATTGTGAATAATTTTGCACTCACTGAGAGAGAGATGAAATTCTTGAGCTGAATTTCAACGATAAGTCCCAGAATTAAAGCAATAATAGGTTAGACAGCTACAGAACCAGATTTTATCAATTCTTCATGATAATTATACAGATTTTATATTATAGAAAGCTATTCATAGGTCATCAAATAAATTTGCCAGTACCTATGAATAATTTGCAGTCTGTCCCAATAATGTCATACTGTGGTTTCTATCATTACCTACAATGTTATGTAACAACATTGAACCCAAAGCAGTAAACTGTGGTGACTTAAAGGTTAAATGTTATGTTTCAGATGTAAGCAAAGAGCCAGTGATTGAGAAAGTTGGTGCAGTCCCATCTAAACTAATCTAATTTAATCCAGTACAACAGATATTAGAAATCACTTAAAATACAATTAAATTCAGTAGCACAAATGAAAACTTGATCTTTTCTATGTGAGAGGAACCAAGAAAAAGAAACCAAGTGAGAGCTGGAGAGAATGGGTGTTTGACTGTGGATTTGGTTCATGCATACAGAAACAGAATAAATGTTTATGCTTTCTCAGAACCTTTACTGCAATTAGCATTTGGTTTGCATACTTTAATTAATATTTAATAATTGATTTAAACATTGAGAATTAATCTGCATAATCATTTTTGAGCAAAGTTCATTTGTGGCTGACCTCCACTAAAATGTCAAGATTCAGATTATCTTGGAATTCTGACCCGGATTTATATCTGTCCTTTTTTATTGTAAAGGCTGGAAATGTGTCTTGTTTTCTCCTGCAAATCCTGCAGGAAACTACTTTTGCAGGACATGTTAACTATCCATTTAAGATCCTGTTGTCCAATATACCAACTATGTAGTTTAATGAAAGTCCACACGAGGTTCATTGTATTTCTGACTCATAAATACAAACTGAGGGGCAAACCCCATTGCTGGCTATGAGATCTTATTGCCTAAATTTGCATGGCATATCATGTGTACTATAATCATTATGACCATAAGACCATAAGATGAAGGAGCAGAAGTAGGCCAGTTGGTCCACTGAGCCAACTAGAGGGCATAGGTTTAATGTGAGAGGGGAAAGATTTAAATGGGACCAAAGGGGCAACATTTTCACACAGACGTTGGTGTATGTATGGAATGAACTGCCAGGGGGAGCGATGGAGGCTGGTACAATAACAACATTTAAAAGACATCTGGATGGGTACATGAATAAGAAGGGTTTAAAATGCTGGCAAATGGGACTAGATTAGTGTAGAATATCTGGTCAGAATGGATGAGTTGGACCGAAGGGCCTGTTTTCATGCTTACAACTTTGTGACTCTGCTGCACCATCCAATAAGATCATGGCTAAATCTGAAAATCCTCACCTCTACCTTCCTGCTTTTTCCCTCCTACCCTTGATTCTCTTACTGATTAAAAGTTCGTCTGCCTCAGCCTTGAATATACTTAACGACATAGTCTCTACAGCATTCTGGGGTAAAGAATCCACAGAAAGATTCACTAGTCTCCGAAAAGAGGTTCTCCTTATCTCTGTCTTAAATGGATGACCCCTTTACTCTGAGATTATGCCCTCTGGTTGAAGACTGTCCCATTAGGTGAAAACACCTCTTGTGGAAGAGTCTAGGAGCAAATGGGATAGTGCGCATTTGTGCATTGGGGCATTTGTTGGTATAATGCTGCAGTGAAAAGTAGATTGCATACGTTGTGAAAACTTTATATCCTTGATTATTGAACAGTGATCATGTTCACTAACATACATAATCTATTTATATGTACAAACAGCATTTCAACTGCCTCTGGCTATCATTGGGGCAATTTCTACCTGGCCACACTAATGTTATTTTCTTTGCAAACTATGATGACATTTCTACTAAATATGTGACAGAACAGTTCCTAACCCTCTTTTTGATTTCACATAGCTGATGTTTCAAAGATGTGGCTCTTTCTGAGGGGAAAACACATTAACCTTTAATTTATTCTCAAAATAATTCATACATTCGACTAACTTAATTATACTTATTTCAGTACACTTCAGTTCAGTGCTAACTTTGGCTCTAAGAAATATATCTTCAAAATGTTGTAGGCAATTTATCAAGTGGCTACCAGTAGTCTTTCCAAGTACCACAGATTCATCTACTCAACTGCATGATACAATATTTGTGACAATGTTCTCCCTATATATACAGCCTGAAATTGTATTCAAGGTCCTAAGTACAGTATATGACTTTTATTTAGTATAGAGACTCACTGCTGTATATAAATGAGCACTGTAGCAATCCATGGAAGGCTCCTTAGTGGAACAGAACAGTAAGTGTACAAACCCGACCAGAAACTGATGGAAATACTCAGCAAGTCAGGCAACATCTGTGAAGAGAGAAACAGAATTAACACATGTCACACCTATTAGTAAGTTTCCAATGCTCATTTTAAATCCATCAGCACATTGATTACTCTGATAAATTGATAAATTAAAATTGGCCTCATTTTTTGGACTCTAAACATGGATATTTGGGAAAGTAGTCACATTTTATTACTTGTTCATGATCATAGGTGCCACTGGCTGGGACAACATTTATTTCCCATCTACAATTGAGGGTAGTTAAGAGTCAACAACATTGATGTGGGTCTGGACTTCCATGTAGGCCAGACCAGGTGAGGACAGCAGATTTCCTTCCCTAAAGGACATGAGTGAACCAGATGAGGTATTCCTGACAATCAGCCACAGCTTCAAGGTCTTCAGATTCTTAATTGTAGATTTTTACTGAATTCAACTTCACCAATATGCCATGGCTGGATTCAAACCCAGGTCCTTAGAACATTACCTGGATCTCTGGATTAATATTCTAGAGATAGTACCCTACTTGAATGAAGCTCCACATCAATCACTGTCTAAAAGAGAAAAGGGGGAGATGGGGAATAATAGATTTTTTTCTTCCCACCTTAGGTGCATAGCATGCCATACGCAAACAAATGGGAAAACAGGTAACCTGCTCTCATGTGTCTGTTAATAATGTTCTTTAAGGAACTGCATCGAACTACTCCAGCTATCATGTTCTCAAGTATTATTTATCCTTTTGTGCAAACAACCTTGGCTGTGCTGTTTGCTTTTCTCTTTATTGCATACCTCTTTCACATGAAAGGAATTAACTGCATTACAATCGTGTTACATTGAAATTACAACACAGAAACTGAGCATTTGATCTAATCAGTCCACATGAGTGTTAATCCTCCACAAGACACCATCGTCATCCCATATACTTATCCTGTTTCACTGTCTGTTCTCTCTCCTCCTTCAGTAATGACCTATCAAGCCTAAATGCTGCTTTGATCGTTAACTTCAGCAGTGCAGTTCAAGAAATTTCCTCCTCTCTTTAACTTAAGCACTTTACAGTCGATATTATAAATGTATAAATATATATATATAGATATACACATACATATTAAGTCTTTATGACTTTCACTTTGATCAGCCTCGTGTAAAGTTTGATTGAAAATCAAACCATCTGTGAACTTTCCACCACTTAATGCAACAAAGATATTTGTAGTTTTTAAAGTAGATTCACTTTCATAGTACCCCTAATTCAATACCATTCGACCAAAATTACACAGCACCATGGTCACCCCAATAGATACAACGCATGACCCAAAATACTTGTTTTTTTCTGAGCAACAGTCAACATCCATAAAAATGCTGCTGTAGGGTATAATGAATCCACTCCTTTATGTTGTGCTTTGTGGTAGAGGGCATTAGGAATGGGAAATCCCATTACCTTCCCCCCTCACCAGGGCAAGGAGGACTGTCGTCCTGCCCAACCGCCAATTCAGATCCTTAAGAGGTTAATTAATGCCATGTAAGGTCCTCATCCCACTGCCTAGAAAAGGAAATTGCCATCCGGTAAGCCTAAAAAACAAATCATTTCTGGATTGCGCGCAGCTCCCGGGGATGTTCCTCATTCAAAGGCACATGAGCAGTGCTTAATTGACGAAGCTGGCACAGAGAAGTGGGGAGGCCTACGAAGAGCCCTTGCAACCAACCCCACCCCCTAGCAGCCATCACCCACCTGTGCCTGGATCCTTCAGTTCTCCTCGGCCTCAGGTAGGTGCATTACCAGCAGTAGCCACAACTTCCCTGGTGGCACGTCAAGCAATGATTGACGGGCAGCTGTCTGTGAGTGGGACTTCCACTCACTGGCAGATTTTTTTTTAATCCTAGGGAAGGCTTTGTACATCTTCCCTCCCAGCTCTCACACCAGCTCTCCAGTCGATGAGTGAGACACCTATCGCCACCGTCCAGAGATCCCACTTTAGTTGAATTCATATAGAGGCCCTCTCCCACAAACTCAAATTAGTTTGAATGAAACGGCACTTAACTCTACTCATTCAATTGACATGTAAGCTTTTCCTTTAAAGTATTTTAATGCAATGTGACAAAAGGGGAGTAATGGCATTTATGTCTTGAAGGCACATGAAATATTTAAGTCGTGTGTCATGGTATTTGCAACACAATTTAAACTAATTCAAGAAAGTGGCAAACCATCATTCATGTAGACGTGTTCATGTTGTTAGTTTTTAATGAATATAGATGTAGAAAAATTCCAACTCCCATTAAAACAATGATCAGCAATAAAAGCATTATAAAGCACTTCATTTGACTAAGGCTGAAATTAGATTTATTGAAAGATGTTTGTCAACATTATATCTGTTGTCTACTAGGTGTTAATTAAATGCCTATTTAAAATCATAACAACAGCTGTTTTTTGGTCCCATCAGAATAGAAATCTACAGTCTGATGTAAATGACTATTGTTATGGTCAGAGGTAAGAGCTAAAACATACTGCAAAATTAAAATTAGGTACAAACATGATCCATAAGAATCCAGCAATTCTAGGTTTTTGTTTCAATTGTGATTCAGCAATAAGATTCTGAAGCATCTTTATCAGACAGCATTTATCCCGATCATGTATAAAATACCTGATCTTAGTAGGGCCACTCAATGCATAAACATTATATGGAGATCAAACATTTTGTGGTTCTCGAGACTGTCATCACAAAGCACACTCAACACTGCACATCTAATACACGGTTAATTTTACACTAACAACTTGCAAAAAGCAAATGGTTATAATGGAGTCAGCTGCAGCAGTGAATAAACTACAGTACATATAGTGCCAAAAATAATACCATTCATAAGAGGTCCTTTCAAATCTTACTCTAAATTACCACGTGAGACTTTAACTCAAAACCCGTGCACCTGCAGAGAGTTAAAATTAGGCCCTGACAAGCATTCTTCAGCAATCTAGTTCTGCCTTTCTTTATGGCTTTCTATCTCCATCCACCTTCAAATATTAATCAACTATTCCCTTGGGAAAAAAAAACGTTCCTGACTCAACCATTCCTTGTTGCAAATACAGCTCTATATTCAATTGTGTTTATTCCATATATATGAGATTACCATCAGTGTTTTACTGGGGTGTCATTCATCACTGGTCTGAAATGTCATTTTTGACTATTTCCACACATGTGCCAACCCCTCTACTGCCTCATGCTTATTCAATTAGCTTCTGGGCCCTCAATGTATCTTTTTCCGACACTTCTCTGTCTTCTTCATGGTTTGTTCCTCACTGCAGTGTTTCTTCCTCCAGACTGTCCTCCTGCAACGTTATTTTTCCATAGCAGTTTTCTCCTCCGGGCTTCTTGATATGAACTGTGAAATACACAATCAGCTTAGGGAAACTGACCAAAGAATGACAGAACTATGGAGGTGGGAACAGTCTATCTTGTCGATGCCAGATTTTCATTTCAACATTGCAAAACTCATCAACCTTGCTCTCTCCTTATAGCTCTTTATCTCCATCTGCTTTCAACTACTAATCCACCGTTCCCTTAAAAGATGAAGTGGTTTTTGCCTTGAACACTGTAGCAAAGCATTCCATGCCATGACCTATAAAGAACCAAATCATTAGCACTAGAATGAGGATCATTTCCCCATCTGTGCTACACAGAGAAATCTAAACAAATAAGTGCTAAATAAATTTCATACATTGACAAAACATAAACATCAGGGCAGTGTCAATATCTTTTTTGCCATTCTCAAATACTTCCTATATCCTGCAGCTTATGCTGATTTTAGGAAGCACTCAAATGTCCTCATGCACAAGTTGTTAATATATTTGAACTCACTGAATGTTAGTTAGTCCTGAAAGTTTTGTAAGCAGCAATGGTGTGCTTCAGAAGTTAATTTTAAGAAATGACATATTTGAAGATCCAACAATTATAACAATGTTGTGTTCAGTACATTTGGTTCAATCCTGATTCAACATTTGGATGTGTACAGACAACAGTGGAGTCACAATTGTTTTATGATGTTAGGCCCAAGTCTTGGATTGGAGCCAATGAGTCTCTGATACATTTTTAGTTCATATCACAAAGGCAGACAGAAATCTTGTGGATTTTCAGGAAGTTCCAAAGTACCTCACAGTTCATGTGTGGGGTGTAGTCATAAGCAGGTTATAAATGTCAGTAATCTGCAATCAGCAACAACTAAAAAATCACAACTAAGATAAAGGACCATATAGCATGTGTTACTTGAGGAATAAATATTTTAAGGGCACACAAAGCAGGCTTTTTGTCAAGTCTGCTTAAGGTATCTTTGATAGGTTTGAACAAACATCTTAGGGGAGTCATTCTTCTGAAAGACAGTGACTGGGGATCTCTTCTTCACAATATAATAATAATGTGGAAGTTTCACCCATTAAAAATCTTCCCCAACTCTGACTATTTCCTTAGGTCAAACTTATTAGAAAAGCACAGGGGTACCCCAGGCAGCATTCCTGCTGCTGGGAGGAAATCCATTAATGCATCATAGACTCATAAAGTATAGAAGAGACCATTCAGCCCATCAGGTCTGTACCACCAACAGTAAGTGTAAAGATGACAATTTTAGTGCAAATGCCACACAAGTATTATAGGAGAACGTGATAGTCTGGTGATATTATCATTTAACTATTAATCCATCATCAATGTTCTGGGGACCCTAGGTTTGAATTTAATTTTAATTCAGTAAATATCAAGAATTAGGAGTGTACTGATAACTGTAAAACTTCTGTTGATTGTCAGGAAAAACCCGCCTGGTTCACTTCAGGGAAGAAAATCTGTTGTCCTTACCTGGCTTGGCCTACATTTGACTCCAGACCCACATCAATGTTGTTGACTTTTACTGCCCTTGGGCAATTAGGGATGGGCAATAAATGCTGGCCAAGTCAGTGATACCGAGATCACATGAATGAATATATTAAAAAAAGGGCCGGGGAGAGAAAGAGAATGGCTCAAGTATCCCAAGATAATGTTCAATGAAAGATCTTGGCTAAAAATTAGAACCTCACCAGCTCTGTCCCAGGGCTGGTCCATAAGGCTTCATGCTCCATAGGAAGAGATAACAAGGTGTAGAGCTGGATGAACACAGTAGGCCAAGCAGCATCAGAGGAGCAGGAAAGCTGATGTTTCGGGTCTGACCATTCTTCAGAAATGGGGGAGGGAAAGGGGATTCTGAAATAAACAGGGAGAGAGGGGGAGGTGGATAGAAGATGGATAACTCCCCACCTACACTCACCTTTACTGGCTCCATCCCCGCCTCTTTGACCTGTCTGTCTCCTCTCCACCTATCTTCTCCTTTATCCATCCGCCTCCTCTCTCCCTAATTATTTCAGAATCCCCTTTCCCTCCCCCATTTCTGAAGAAGGGTCTCGGCCCGAAACGTCAGCCTTCCTGCTCCTCTGATGCTGCTTGGCCTGCTGTGTTCATCCAGCTCTACACCTTGTTATCTCAGATTCTCCAGCATCTGCAGTTCCTACTGTCTCATGCTCCATAGGAACACTGCAAGAAGCTGTTATTGTCACCTACCATCGCATTCCTCTGGGCAGCCCCAGGAATTATTAATGGAAAGTAAACTGGCCGGATCTCAATCCTATAGCAATTATTTGCATGAGATAGGTGGTGAAGGAGAGGTTAGCAGTGGTCTCAGCTAGGGCAGGCAAATAAAGGGTGCATAGTAAGGCAGTAATAACCCTCACCACTTGCAGTATTTTCCTGCCATGATCTCATCCAAATTCACATGGGATCACCAAGCAGAATTCTGGTTGATGCCTCTGTCAGAACATACTGCCAGGTGAGCCAGTTGCACCAAAGTTCTGCACCAAAGCTGATCAACAACTTCTTGATTGAAAAAGCACTGAAACAAAATGATGTGCACTACAGCTGACACAAGTTCAGAAAACAGGGATATGATGAGAATCACCACAGATTAAAGCAATGTGACAGATGGTGATGTAGTGATGTATTAGAAACTGTGGTCTTATCTGAAAGCAGTGGCAAATTATTGCTTCTGTAATTGTTGTATGCAGTTGCTCGCTCTTCCACTTTAGGTCTGTTTACTGGTGCCCTTTCTTCATGAGGAGAACATTTTCTGAGGGCCATGATTGAACAAGGAACGAGTGTTCCATTTTAAATATGCAGCATCTATATATATGGAACAAAAATAGTGCTGCAACAAAATGTTGCTAATGCTCTTATCATATAGGCAGATAGATGTAACTTGTGTTGCAAATAATATTAGTGTGCTTAAATTAATATTTAAATATTTAATATTTAAAAATCCATGTATTCCCCCCATGCACCAGATGGTGCCCTTCAGTGTGCCAAGAGAAAAGTGGACAAACTTATTATCAAATTGTCTTTACTGCTGAGTGGTAGCAGGGACAGATTGCACACCACCATACTGTCACAGTCCCCAGTGCTTCATTTATTTTACTTTGCATCGACACAAAACCTCTGTGCTGTAACCACTGTGCTGGACTGATATAACAGTCATGATCTTATGTTATTGATATCATATTATGATTTGCGCATTAAGAAAATATATTCTGTGCCAATTTTTGCAATATTACTGACCAGTTTATTTTGTGACAATATTTTTTTCCCCCGGGGAAAATGATAGTCAAAACACCTGGAGAACTCCTTGCTCTTTCTCAGACACAAATCTAAGTGCTACAGAATTTTAAACAGCCACCTGAACAATAGGCACAGGCAGTCACACTTCATTTAACATCTCATCCAAAAAAAAAATTCCTACATTGACATTGTTTACAAAATAATACTGTTCATATTCAGATAATGGTTGATTTTGTCAGTCCCAGCCTCTGCCCCAAAACAAAGTCATTTTCATATGTCTTGTGCATAAATTAAGAAAAAGAATTTTACGCCCAAAAAACCTAAACTCCTTGTACTTACCACGCACTGACCACTGAGCTCAAATTTGCTCTGATGCTCTGACAGAATCACGGAACAACACACCATTGGAAGTGAGTATTCCATTCCTTCATGTCTCAGCATATCAACATATGATGTCAACGCCATCACTTCACTGGTGTATGGTACTTTTCGGGGCAGGGTTAGTGGGAACAGCTAGTGGGAACAACTCTGAGATAGCAAAATGATTGGAGACAGTGGAATTCAACCCCTCCAAAATGTGACTCATGAAGTAGTCAACCTCTTACTTTTTGACAAAAAAACTTTAGTCTTGGGATCTTGACTTCTACACCAGTATGTCCTGTGCACAACAGAGCAGCAAACAAAGGATCGTCTACATCCCCAAATAGAACGGCATAGATCAAACATGCATCATCTCACCTCTGAAGCGCTTGCAAACATCATGATGTTTGAATGATTGCAATTAAGCAAATTTAAAAGTTTGGTAAATTGGTTTGCAGCATGCAAACATCTTTACTTTAAGACAGAATGCCAGAGACTATGGATAAGCAAAATCAGACAAGAGGTAATGATAACAGTTGCTAAACCAGAAAGGTGACACAAAAAGACTATACAATAAATTATACAATTCTTATTTTTCACCAAATGACACAAATGTAATCAAAAGCACTCTGAAGCTCTCCATGAAGTATGGCATCACTGACATTAATGACTGGGAGGAACTTGTTACCAATTGTTCAAAATCGTGATAACTTGTCCATCAAGCAGCATCATGCTTTGATTCCTATTGCCTTAATAATGAGGTAGAGCAGTGGCAGAGAAAGAAAGGAAAGGAAGCAAATCCTGCACTCCTGATCCCGCTACCTCATGGGACATCCTGCCACATTTACTCAAAAGATCTGTGGGCTGAGAATTGGCCTGTTCAGTCAAGTGAAGACCCACTGCAGTAGACATCATCCTTCAGCTGAGGGACAGGCACTGCTGATAACAAATGTAGTCTGCAAGATCATTCATATACTCCGAATACCATAGATCTGCAAACCTATGGTTCAAACATATTAACCTGTGACCTCTTAAACATTATATCATCTTGTTTATGTTCTCAAACTGAAAATCTCCTGCTGGCAGAAATAGCAAAAACTTAACACATTCATATAACATTCCCCTGTCTGTTACTGAAAATAAATGGGTTAATCCTGCATTTAGATGGTAGGCAACACCCTCTGTTTAAATATGTCAAGCCATTTTTTTAATAATGTCACCAGCAGTCATTTTTAGATCTTAATCTTCTGACCAAAGTGTGAGCATGAAGGAGCAAGGGGGTGGCTTGAAGAGTCTTTTGATATAAATTATTAAAAATTTAGTTTTAATTTTAGCCTTGTTGACTCATTCATATCAGGGAGGTAGCGAATTGCCACAAACAGATTGTTCAATCATTGTTATCGTATTGGTTAAGATAGTGGGAACTGTCTTTACTCTAGGTGTGCCGACAAGTAATGTCAATACATGTCAACTGATTGTCATAATTAAAATCCCAGCACACCTTAATCAACTCACTGACCTAATATTCTGACAGGAGAGGCAGCAGAATGTTCATGATCATTGAAATTGCCCAATTGCTGGGTTTAGATTGTGACAGTAAACCTCATGGGAGTGTTTTTTCTTCCATATTGACAACAGGACATATTGGTTTCTTTGATAACTAACAATCTATTAACCAATTTGCAGTCTCAGAGATTTCTTCTTTCAGAAGTGTATAACCACCTGACGTTTGAGTAGGTTTTTAAGTGCATGAAGAAACATTAAGTGTGCCAGTAAAAGCACAAACAGTAGTTGGGAGAATCTTTTGCTTTCTTGAGAATTATTGTGTTGTGAAGGGTGACTACATCGCTGCTGAATTTTCATGCAAAAGGAATCCTCTCCTACTCTGTGGCTAAATCTTCAGAATCTGACTCAGAGAACTATAGGGCTGCTCTCTCATGAGACAGTGACAATCAGTGCTGGTTTAATCTGAGGGTCACCATGCCACAGGTGAGGGGAGAAGTTGAGATGGTGTGTCCTTTGTGGTAACCTCAGCCGGTCCCCATGCTGTTGAACCTGTGCTGTTTGTATCACTCTGCATTGCAAACCAGCATCCAGCCAACCAAGCTAACCAACTCCCTGATTTAGGGATAAGATCTAATGGGAACTTGAAATTAGGTGAGAGATGCCAAGACACCCAAAAGTACAGGACTTAAATATATTTAAGACCTCAAATCATTCACGCTGCTACCTGATTGTATAAATTCTACCTCTCCATTGGAGTCTTTGGGTCCATTGGCTGCATTCACCAATATTCTAGAGAGAGAAATCTGTGCCCATAGGCTCAGCCAATCAAAACAGGTTGAAAAAGCATGATATTTACTATCTGCATCCCAAACCTGAATATTTCTGAACCATTCCAGCCTCCGCTCTCTTTAGAGATCATTCACAAACTCACGATTAACTAGGACAGCATCACATTTGATATGTCAGTCTTCACTAGCCAATGGGAAGTGTGTAGGCACCTCTCTCCACCCAAATTCTCTCCCTGCCTCTGCTCAGCAATATTGTCTGGGTGAGTTTGGAATGTACTGAAAAATCCTGGAGTTTTTTTCTTTGCCTCTTTGTGAATATAAAGACTTAATGTCTACCTATTATAAAAGCAATACATTAAAACTTAAAAAGAAACCATATCCAGCACGTTTGAAAAGTTTCTATTATATAAATACAATTGACATGTTAAGATAACCAGCACGTCCATTAGAAGCATTATAGAGTACTTAGAGTTAAAATTGGGTTAAATACTCACGGTGTAAAAAAAAAGTCAACAACTCAAAGTTGGTATGTCATTTTCATAATGGTAAACATGTCATCAAAATTATCACCAAAGTACATATCTATGTCCACCTATAGGCTCTCTCCGCTTATTACCACAACTGATCTCAACACAAGTCACAGAGATAAATAGGCACAGAGGGGAAAAGAAGCCTCCAAATAAACGAGCTGCTTCTCAGTTCGAAGATACTTTTATTTGAGAAAAACAAGAGGTGCGCCTTGGGTAGCAGTTGTGATGTGTGAAAGATATTTCACCAAAAGACGGATTTCAGAAAACTGGTTCGACAACAGAAAGCAAAAAAAAAGTGTCCAACGTTTCCAGTTGCTTCGCTGTTTGAAATGCGATGACATCCCTCACTATCCCCCAAGGCTTCCATGATTTGAACCAATTTTAGAAACTCTTTAATGAAATGCAATTTCCCTGCAGTGAAACTTTTGCGTACAGGAAAACCGAGATTCACAAACAGGGTTATTTACATCGCCTCCGCTACATTCCTTCAGAATACAGCCAAATATTCCCAAGACATTCTCTCCTTTGTAGGAAGAAATAACACCTATAATGTACATCATGCGAAATGCATTTAAGTGTATAACGAGGTCGACAGCTCAAGTTTATCTCTGAGGTGCTGAGGGATTAGTCATTCTGCAATCAAATCCGTGACAGATAATGCTTGCAGATAATAAAAGGCAGCAAAAATAAACTTCCCCTTGAAATCAGGCTGGAAAGGCATCATTTTCACTCTCCGCGTCCCAAACCTGAATCTTTCTGGACCCCCTCAAGCCTCCACTCTCTTCAGAGATTATTCCCACACTCAAGATTAACTGGCAAGGCATCACATTTGATTTCTTTTTGTTTGAAATTTTTTTTTTAGAAAGTAGTACTTTTTTGAAAAGAAAGATTATTCCCTGACGTGATCTTTTTAAAAAAAATTAAGCTGCATAAATATGTGCCTGTAGGTAGAGAAAAAGAAGTCACCCTACCTCCTGCGCTGATCCCGAGCTCTGTCTCCTTCGCTGCCTCTAACATTGTCTCTCAATCCAGACTGAGCAGCAGTAGGCGCGCCGCCGACAGCAGCACATCCCGGGGGGCGCGTGCACGTACACGCGCGCGACCGGGTGGGGAGGGGTGCGCGCGCTGGCTCCCGGCCCCCAGCGATACCTGCAGGCGCGCGCCACCTGTAAGCTCATGAGTGACCCGGTGGTGGGTGGTGGTCAGCCTGTACAGCAGGGAACCTCATCATTATTACCATCATCATCATCCATTTCCCCTGCTGCAGATATCTTCATATCAGTCACTGAGAGGGTGAGCGAGAGAGATCGTGGAAAAACAATACCCTCCAGTGCCGTCAACGTGCAGCCCGACCGCATCATTACCAGTTAAAGCTGATCAGACTTTGCACCAGGTCTCTCCCTCCCTCACCCCTTCCCCCTCCATCCCCAACACCTACACATCTGTAACATTCAAACATTTGCACCCTCATTGCCAGCTACTGCCAACACATCCTGACTGGCAATGCTGTCACTTCTTTATTCATTTACATGTCATGGTGCGGAATGGTGGATCAGGCTTCAGGGGCTGAATGGCCTATTTCTGCTCCTATTTCAAAAGTTTGCAGGGGTTCTTTATTTCATGTGGTATCCTCATGGCACTCCCTGAACTATTGAGTTACCTGAGGTAACAAGGTGTAGAGCTGGATGAACACAGCAGGCCAAGCAGCATCAGAGGAGCAGGAAGGCTGA
>NC_063361.1:26295954-26328969 GCF_021869965.1 Rhincodon typus | reverse complement strand
CTAGGCCCGAAACGTCAGCCTTCCTGCTCCTCTGATGCTGCTTGGTCTGCTGTGTTCATCCAGCCCTACACCTTGTTATCTCAGATTCTCCAGCATCTGCATGTTGCCTCCTTAACAGCAATGTGGGTCAAACTGCAGCAGGTGGACTATTGCGGTTCAAGAAGGCAGCTCACCACCACCTTCTCAAGGGCAACCAGGCACCTGCAATAAATGATGACCAGCCAGCGATGCCCACATGCCACAAATGAATAAAACAAAATGCTGCTTTACACATCTCTGTGATATATGTTAACAATGTCACAGTAGCTCAGTGGTAAGCACCTCTGCCTCACAGCGCTAAGGACCTAGGTTTGATCCCAGCCTGGGTGACTGTCTGTATGGAGTTTGCACTTTCTCCGTGGATCTGCTGGGTGCTCTGCTTTCCTCCCACAGTCCAAAGATGTGCAGGTTAGGTGGATTGGCCATACTAAATTGTCCATAATGTGCAGGCTAGGTGGGTTAGCCACGGTAAAATATGGGGTTAAGGCAATCGGGTGAGGGTCTGGGTCTTGGTGCGATGTTGGTGCAGACTAAATGGGCCGAATGGCTTCTTTCTGCGCAGTAGGGATTCTGAATGTCCTTACAGGCATTAAATAATTAGTAATCTGTAGTCTTCAGGCCTGATTTCTAAATTTGCAATGCTGAACCTCTTCCCTCCAGCTGTAGGATGTGTAGAGTAGCAGGACAGTGGAAATACTTTATTTTTGTTAATTCATGGAATGTGAGTATTAGTGGTTAGGGCAGCATTTATTGCTTTTCCTAATTGCCCCTGTGAATTGCTGCAGTCCATGTGGTATAAGAACTCCCCCTCAATGCTGTTAATCTCGGGGTTCCAAGATTTTGACAAGTGAGCAAATGGCAATAAGGTTTGAAGTCAGGATGGTGTATGGCATGGAGAGAAACTTACAGATGGTGGTCTTCCCAAGCACCTGCTACCCTTGTTCTTCTGGTGGTAGAGGCTGAGAGTTTGGAAGGTGCAGTTGGAGGAGCCTTGCTGAGTTACAACCAATGTATCTAGGGTACAGAGTGCTGCTACTGTGCATTGATCGTGAGGGGTTTACCTTTCAATCATATCAATCTGAACTGTTAACTGATTTTTTTGATTTGATTTATTATAGTCACATGTACCTAAGTACAGTGAAAAGCTTTGTTTTGTGACCAGTACAGGCAGATATAGCAAACAAAAATATCTAGATTATAGAGAGCTTAGACAGAGGGAAGCAGACAAGTTACAACTGCACAGGAGGTGCACAAAGCGAGATCAACATTATTTGAAGTTACAGAGTCCAATCAGCAGTCTAATAACGCAGGGAAGAAGCTGTTCTTGAACCTGTTGGTGCATGTGTTCAAGCTTCTGTGTCTTCTGTCTGACGGAAGAGGTTGGAAGAGAGCATTGCCGGGGTGGGAGGGGTCTTTGATGATGTTGGCAGACTTTCTGCGACAACGAGAAGTGTAAATGGAGTCCATGAATGGGATGTTGGCTTCTGTGATGGTCTGAGCTGTACACACAACTTTCTGCAGTTTTTTAAACGGTCCTAGGCATAGCAGTTGCTGTACCAGACTGTTATGCACCCGAATATGATGCATCAGTTAATGTTGGTGAGGGTCCTTATGGACATGCTGAATTCTGTTTCTCTCCACAGATTCTGTTAGACCTGCTGGGTATTTTCCAGTATTTTATTGTATTTATTTAAGATTTTCAGCATTCAGTATTTTGCTTGTACTACAGTGGAACTCACTGTCAGAGTAGAATTTATGGTCAGTCAATGCCATGGATAGTTTTCTCCCGTTTGCCTTTAGGCAGGTGATGACAGAAGCATAAATAAAGGGAGGAGCCGCATACCAGACTGAAAGCTTGACAAAGATCCAAAATAACAGTTTGTAATGTTGTCATAACCTGTCATACACTTAAAGTTATAGAAGCACTTTAATGTTCTCAATGAGAGAAGTGTTCTTTTGCTTATTGAACACAACTACTAATAACTTTCACAAACCTATATACATCAATTGCAAACAAAACAGAAACAGAAATTTCTGGAACTGAAGGAGGTTTTCCGGACTCGAAACATTAACACTGTTTACTCCTCACAGGTGCTGCCAGACCTGCCGAATCTCTCCAGAATCTCTCCAGAATTTTCTTCTGTTTGTTTCAGATCTCCAGCATTCATAGTTCTTTGTTTTGCTTTAATTGCATGTTAATGAAACAAAAGTTCACTTAAATTAATATGGATTGAATTTAAAATATATTCTCTATCAAATCTTTGTGTTGTTCTGTCAGGGGATGTGGGTCTGGATGATAAGGTTGTTATTTGTTGCCCACTCCTAATGGATCTTGAGCTGATTGCCATTTCTGTGGACAGTTGAGAGCCAAACACATTTGCTGTGGGTCTGAAGTTGCATGTAGGTCAAACCGGGAATATTGGCAAATTTCCCTTCCTAAAGGGCTTTGGTGACCAGATGAGTTTTTTTTAAACAACAATCATTGACAGCTCCATGGTTACCTTCTTTAATACTGGCTTTTAATGCAGATTTATGAACTGAATTTAAATTCCATTGACTGCTGATGTAGGATTTGAACTCAAGTCCCCAGCCTCGGCCTGGGCCTCTGAATTATTAGTTCAGTGACATATTTAAGATGTTTATAGGTAGGTTCTTGATTGTTAAGGGGATCAAAGGTTACAGGGAGAAGGTGGGAGAATGGGGTTGAGAGACTGATCAGCCATGATTGAATGGCAGAGCAGCCTCAATGGGCCGAATGGCCTAATCTCTGCTCCTATGTCTTATGGTATTATGGTCTACCACTGTGACACTGATCTCCCCCATGTTACTTTGCAAATGCAAAAAAGGAGGCTGTATTACCATAACAGCTTTCATGTTGGCAGGGCATTCCTACATGCCTTACATAACTTTTCAAACACAACCAGCATTGTTTTGTAGGTTAAAGTGATGGCTAGTTTTCACACAACGATGCAATGGGCTGAGTTCATATTAATCGACTTGTAGCAGTGCTGAGTCTGATTAAAAGTTAGCCAGAAAGCCTTGTTGATCCTCACAATAGAAAATGGAATCCACATACAACATCAAAGTACTGCAGGTGCCGCAAATCCGAAATTAAACAGAAACTGCTGGACATTCTCAACAGATCAGGCAGCATCTGTGGAGAAAGAAAAGCATTGTGGCCAATTAACATAAGCAAACAAATTGTGCATTGATTCAACATCTCAGCCAGAAAACAGCACCTCCTACAATGCAACACATCAATAGTACTTTGATTTGATTTGATTTGATTTATTATTGACACATCTACCTAAGTACAGTAAAAAGTTTTATTTTGCATGCTGTACAGGAATATCATAACTTACAAAGACACAGATCATATAGCAATTGTACAGAGCGAGGCATATGTTACAAGGAATGTGTATAAAAGCAAGATCAATGTTAGACTTGAAATTTGAAAGATCCATTCAGAAGTCTATTAACAGCAGGGAAGAAGCTGTCCTTGAACCTGTTGGTATATGTGTTTAAGCTTTTGTATCATCTGCCTGATGGAAGAGATTGGAAGATTATAACCAGGGTGGGAGGGGTCTTTGATAATGTTGGCTGCCTTTCCGTGGCAATGAGAAGTGTAGATGGAGTCAATGGACTGAAGATTGGCTTGCGTGATGGTCTGAGTTGTATTCACAAAGTTCGGTAGTTTCTTACAATCCTGGGCAGAGCAGTGGCTGTGCCAAGGTGTGAAGCCTCCAGATAGAAAGCTTTCTATGGTGCATCTGTAAAAGTTGATGAGGGACCTTATGGACATGCCAAATTTCCTTAACCTTCTGAAGTTGCTGTGGTATGCTGCAGTCAGGGGAATATTGGAGGTGACAGTACTAAGTCTGGGCCACACTAACTATCTTTTATAAACATCATTGCATTGCAAAGTTTTCTGACTGAAGTCTAAAGGTCTACTAAAACTACGCAGTGTATTAAACATACACCCTGATTAAAATGTTTTTCTAAAAATTTTACTAATATAAACCAACGCGAGAATAAATTGTTCGGGAAAGCTCCCAGAGGAAATTTGTATCATTATTTTGTTGTGATCTAGGGAAAGATGCAATTTTACAGCTGTCTGTCATTCCCATTTTAAGTCAATGGTATGTGTGCACTAAAGTGTGAGAATACTACTTTATAGAAAATCATTTACTGTACATATTACACAATAGACAAGGCCAATCATTTTCAGGTTTCATGCAAATAACAGTTGGAATTACAGACAGTAGTCTCTAAATTGCTGCAATAAAACTAGAATTTGACTCTTTCTGGTCCTATGAACCAATTTGTCTAATTATAAGTTGATTGTATGGGAGAACACTATCCTAAAACACTGCTAAGCATAGAATCATAAAAGAAAAGGAGCAGAACTAGGCTATCCAGCCTTTCAAACTTGATCCACCATTCATTAAGATCATGGCTGGTTATTCATCTGAATAGCCTGTTTCCACTTTCCCCCATATCCTTTGATCCCTTTAGCTCCATGTGGTATATCCAACTTCTTTTTGAAATCATACAATGTTTTAGCCTTGACTGCTTTCTGTGGTAGTGAGTCCCACAGGCTCACTACTCTCTGGATGAAGAAATTTCTCCGCATCTCAGTCCTAAATAGTTTATCCCATATCCTTAGACTGTGATCCTCCAGTTCTGGAACTCCCCGGCAGTAGAACAGCTTTTGTGCATCTGAAGGAGGAGTTCTGAAGAAGAGTCAGTGGACATGAAACATTAACTTTGCTTTTTCTTCACAGATGCTGCTGGGTTTTTCCATCAAGCTCTGCTTTTATTTCTTCCTTCATCTACCCTGGAATTCAATTCCATAAAATGGAATGAGATTTATTTACTCACTTTAGAACAGTGGCAATGCCAATATCAGCTGGGCATTGAGGCTGACAGAGACAATAAGATTCTCACATCTGCGGGAAAACCCCGATAAAATATTTGGTCTGGGCAGCAACGACCCTCTCCCACTCACTACCATTATTGTTCCAGTGGACCTTTCTTGCAGCAGAAGGAATGTGTGGTGAACGGGCTAGTGGTTGACGTTTCCAGTATAAGTTTGCTGAATAAATTTGCTGTGAAGCATCTAAATAACATCACATTTGTTATCTGCTTTCAGACTCGAGATTACACCTTGTTTTCAAAAGAGTGAGGAAATGCAATCAGGTAAAGATACAGAAGAGAAAATGATCAATGTAAGTAACCTTGGATATATTGCAAAGTAGTAAATTGTTAGAGTAACTCATAAACAGCTAACTGAAAAGCTGAGCAGCCTATTGATGTTATCTGAAACCCAACCTGCACAATTCTAAATAATAGACAGACATTGGTGTGACATTGTTCCATTTTAAAAAGCTTCTTTTGATTACAGCAGGATTCTGAATTCAACCACTTGATTTGAACTGAAGTGTAGTATGACATGCTGTAACTGATGAGGTCATATGTAATTAGGACTGATAAATATAATATTTCACCAATGTAATAAAATGTTGGAAAATGCTGAAAGATCGCATTTGTTTCTATTGATTGTGTGAATGTGGCCATCACTGGTGACACCGTCATTTACTGCCCATTCCTAAATCCACTTGAGAAGCTGGTAGTGAATCGCCTTCTCAACTACAAGTGAGTAACTGGTTAGGAAATCTCAGGGGTCCAATTAAAAGATGCGCTATTTGCCATGGGTCTGGAGTCACATATTGGCCAGACTGAGTAAGAATGGCAGATTTCCTTCCCTGAAGCACATGAATGAGCCAATTGGGTTGTTGTGACAATTCTGCAGGCTCATCATTCTATTACTGATACTTGATTATTATTTCAGATTTGTCAGGAATATGTGGTGATGTTGACAATAAAAGCTTACAATAATCAGCAAAACATATTCATGTTTTACACTATGCATGGAGGAGATCAAACATCTGGTATCTTTAGGATCATTAATCACATAAACTGCATGACTGTTTCATCGCTATAGCCAAAAGTAGCACGAGAGAGCCCTCATATTCCAATATTATAGAAACGAGGAAAATAGGAGCAGGAGTAGGGCACTCAGCCCTTTGGACCTGCTCCTTCATTCAATATGATCGTGGCTGGCCATGCAACTCCATTTAACCATAAGAATTACATCTATCTCTTTCTTGGAAACATTTATTGTTTTAGCCTCAACTGCTTTCTGTGGCAGAGAATTTCACAGACTCACCACTCTCCGAGCAAAGAAATTTCTTCTCATCTCAATCCTAAAATACCCTATACCTTTTGACTGTGACCCCTGCTTCTGGACTCCCTGTTCATCAGGAACATCCTTCCTGCATTTACCCTGTCAATATCCTGTTAGAATTTTATAGGTTTCTATGAGATTGTCCCTCATTAATATAAACTCCAGTGAATATCTAACCAATCCAGTCTTTTTTCTTATGTCACCTATTCTATCAATGTTTATTTATGGAAGGCATTTTCATCTATCTTATTCTTCTCGAGGGAGATAAAAGCTTCTCCAATGAAGGTTTAAAGTCTGGAAAATGGATTCCCTAGTTGAGGAAATCCTTTGTGATTCTACCTTGCATCCAAATACAATGGAATAGGGGATACGATGAAAAGCCAGTGACCAGAAGCCAGGATTCATCACACCTTACTTTAAGCATGCTAAATGCACCAATTTCCATTTCATTACTTTGTAGCATAGTTAAATATGTGGAACCGATTGATATGTTTACAGATTGAATGGAGTTGAGGGTAGTCATTTATAAAAATAATCAGGCAGACAAGACTCATTTCTTTCATTAAAAAGTTCTCAAGAATTACATTTAATTAACAATATTAGCAAAATTGAAATGGATAGGTTCACAGATCTGAATTTCTTTTCCCCTATTATGTCATTAACACATGTAATGGGTAAGTAAAGCTAGGTTTACAGCTACAAATATATTATACGTTATAGTGTCGTTTTCTGTGAACAAATAATGTATTGGAATTAATCTCTAATCAAGCTAATCATGAGCCTATTAAAATATCATTAAATAAATTAAAAATGTTGCATGTTGCATGTGTCCAGAGTCACACTGAAGATGTAGCACCAGAAGTAAACAGCTCATGATATTATATCTTCTGTGTAATGCCTTTAAGCTTCGCACAACTGTAGGGCAATAAAATCAAAATGGACTTAGTTAATCACTTAACTGTTAAAATGGAATCTAATAATTAAGTGATGGATGACTAAATAAGAACCAACAAAAAATAACAATGAACAAGTATCCAGCAGAAAACCGGGCAATCAAATTACCTATTTTTGTTTTGAAGTTGCTATTCAAGAACAAGCAAGTTAACATAAAAGAAGCAGTCAGACTACCCCCAAAAATCTGTGTACTCTATATAGCTCCCATTTTCTTTCATTATTCACCTGAGCATATATAAGCATATATAAGGAAATAGGAAAAAAAGAGTTTCTAAGATGTCTAACTAACTTAGCCATAAAATTGGTTAATTAAGACGGTTTTCCTGCTATAAGCTTTTTCTGTGACCCGTAGCTTCAGTTAAAAATTTCACTTTGGTCTTTGGATGCTGAAATTTCAGAAACTTTGGTCCATTGCCAGTGTAAGGGAGATGCGCATCACATGAGATGTAGTTTTCACAATGGGCTACTATGGAGCTACAATGCTTAGAGAGTATCATGGGTCAAATGCCAGCCCGAAAGAGAGTTTCGGCGATGTTGTACCATCTGTGGAGAAATTCTGTTTTTATGGTATTGATAATTTTCACTTCACTATTAGAATAGCCAACCAGGTAGAAACTTTACAACCAACTGTAAAACACAACTGGAGGGGAACGATTTTTGTTTAGTGTTTCATTTAGTTTAAACCATGAAAGAAATAAATTTGAGCTGATTAACGTTGTTTGCTGGAATCACTGATGTTTTGGATCAGGCAAGAAGCAGACATTTAAGAACCTCCTTTCATTCTGACCTCATAATGCGCCAACCTGTCAAATGGAAAATGACTGCTTCTTTAGATACCGGTCAGTTGATGAAAATAAAGATTAGATAGTCTGACAGCAAGAACTACAAAGTTACAATGGGAAAGGGAAGATAACTATCTTTTATAACCAAATAACTGAAAGGTTTAAAAAGGTTTCAAAGAACAGACAAATCATGGAACAAAATAGCATGGAAGGAGACCATTCAGCCCATCATGTTGATACTATCTCTTTGAAGGAGCTCTCTAATTAGTCCTCCAGGTGTGCTCTTTCAGCACCATGTTGCTACCTGTGCTGTGATACCAACTACCAGCTTGTAGTGGGCATGGTTTGCTGCCACCTTGACAGGGTCTCAGGGCCTAAATAGATTACAGTGGCAAAGGAAGCGAAGCTGGAATGAGCAGCCTTTCATAAAACAAAGTCATCTAAAATTGTGAAATACTATCGATGTGGAAATAGACCATTATGGCCACCTGCAGCTAAAGTAGTTGGACAGGATAATCGGTAATGGGCCAGGACATCTGTGGACGTCAGCATCTCAATCATTTTTTGGCACGCCTCCTTCTGGTGCGTTTCCTAGGAAAACTGGGATCAATGAAAATCAATGGGAAAACTCTCTACTTGTTGAAGTCACACCTAACACAAATGATGGTGGCATGGTATTTGGAGGGCAGTCATCTCAGCACAGGGATGTCACTGCAAAAGTTCCTTAGGGGAGTGTCCCTGACCCAACCATCTTCAGCTGCTTTCATCAGTGACCACATAAAGACAGAAGTGGGGATTTTGCTGATGATTGCAAACTATTCAGCACCATTCATGACTTCTCAGACACTGGGGCATTCTATGTCCAAATGCAACATGACCTGGACGATATCCAGGTTTGAACTGACAAGTGGTAAGTAATATTTGCACCACACAAGTTCAGATGTGGTAATGACCATCTCCAACAAGACAGAATCTAACCATTACCCGATAATATTCAATGCCATTAACGTTGCTGAATCCCCCACTATCAACATCCTACCATTGACCAGAAACTAAACAGGACTAGCCTTATATATATTTTGACTACAAGAGTAGATCAGAGGCTAGAAATCTTGCAGTGAGTAAATCACTGCTTGACGCCAAAAGACTGTTCACCATCTATCCATATGACACCAATCAGGAATATGATGATATACTCCTCACTTACCTGGATGAGTGCAGCTCCAAAAACACTCAAGAAGCTTGACACCTTCCAGGATAAAATGGCCCACTTGATTGACGCCACATCCACAAATTCTCTGCCTCCATCATGGATGCTCAGGAGCTGCAGTGTGTACTATCTTTAAGATGCAGCGCAGAAATTCCACACCCATGACAACTTCCATCTAAGAGGACAAGGGGAGCAAAATAAAAACACTATTTCTATTTATTTATTGTCACATGTACTGAAATACAGTGAAAAGTGTTGCTTATGAGTGGTACAGGCAGATCATAGTAAGCAAAGGATGTACAGATCAAAAAGACTTAGACAGAGGCATACAGGTTACGTTGCACAGGGCGTGCGCTTGGCAAGATCGACGTTTGCAAGATCAGTGTTATTTGAGGCTAGAGAGTCCATTCATCAGTCTGATAACAGGAGGGAAGAAGCTGTTCCTGAACCCGCTGGTGCATGTGTTCAGGCTTCTGTATCTTCTGCCTGATGTAAGAGGTTATAGGAGATCATTACCAGGGTGCGATGGGTCTTTGATGATGTTGTCAGCCTTTCCGCCGCAGCAAGCCATGTAAATAGAGACCATGGATGGAATGTTGGCTCCTGTGATGGTCTGGGCTGTGCACACCACCTTCTGTTGTTTCTTACAGTCCTGGGCAGAGCAGTTGCCATACCAGGCCGTTATGCACCCAAACAGTATCCTTTCAATGGTGTATCTGTAGATGTTGGTGATGGTCCTTATGGACATGTGAAATTTCCTGTGCTGCCTGAGGAAGAAGAGGCATTATTGTGCCTTCTTGACTGAGGCATCTACGTGGGAAGTCCAGGACAGGTCATTGGTTATCATCACTCCAAGGAACTTGATGCTCTTCACTCTCTCAACCTCAGTTCTGTTGCTGTAGATGAGGGTGTGTTCTCCTCCATCCTTTCTGAAGTCAATGATCAGTTCTTTAGTTTTGCCGATGCTGAGAGACTACCACCTACAGGCTCACTTCCAGGCCACTCACCAAACTGGCTTGGCAATATAACACATGCCTTAACATTGCTGGGTCAAAATCCTGGAACTTCCTCCCTAAAAACATTGTTGTTGGAGAGAGGTGGTACCAAGTCGACTGCAGCAATTCAAGAAAGCAGTTTACCACCATCTTTTCAAGGGCAACTAGGTTAGTCAGTAAATGCAAGCCTTGTCAATGAGACTCACATTCCCTGGATGATTAAAAGAGGAAGTTCCAGGACTATCCTTGAGTTGCCAATTGATGCAAGAACTTGGTCAATTGGTTTAACTTGCCTAAAAATCTTTGGAGGCCATGAACCTATTTCAGACTGCGAAAAACCTGAATCACTTTCATTTCCTGTGGGCTTGTCATTATTTCAGCTTTGAAGTCAATATGTACCAATTAGTGAATAGATCCTTTGATAAAATCACACTTGTCATAGAGGATAAGCCTTGAGATTGTAGGCTTTTTAAAACTGCGTGGATGCTCTAGCCACATTCCTTGATCATCTCCTCATTAACCAATGTATCATCAAAGTGGCATGTGACACTTTCTGGACCCTGTTTTTATTGCACAGAGCCCTTTGGAAAATCTCTTGCACCCCCAGACATTTAGAGATTACACCCATGACCTGAAAGTACTCATATAGACGGACCGTAAACCATTGGTCTCCCTGTTAGATGAGAAAGAATTAGCAAGAATGCCTCCATGAATAGACAGATACATGCAGGGGAAGCTACGCAGATGCAGTCTGTTGACTCAAGATCTCCCAGAAGGAGTTATAAGTGTAATCTTGATTGCACGTGTAATGGCACTTGCCAGAATTCACTGTTGGCATCAAGTTTATTAAAAACCCTACTTTCAGTCAATTTGGTCAATCTCTCGTCCATTGTGGGAGAGCAGGTATATTTCCCTCACCAACATCTTGTTGAGCTATATTAAGTCAACTCCAATTTTGATGGAACCATTGGGTTTGGGTACAATAATCATGGCTGAATAGCATTTGGGTGGTTTTGATCATCAGTGAAATGACATCCATTCTGGTGATTTCTTCAAGTTGCAACTGGCCTACTTTCATTATCAGGTACAGAATCTTCTTGGTTGCTTGGAGACATAATGGTTCAGCATTCTTCTTGAACACAATGCTGCATTCAGTGTTAAGTTTCCCTAACATGGCTAACAATTTACAACACCCCCTCTCAAAGGACCCTTTAGTCTTGTGATGTTCCACTTCTTCAATCTTTTGAATAAGGTTTATGGCAAAACTTGCATTCTTTGTGTAGAGTGAGGTTTCTTGGTTATGAATTACATGGTCATTCTCTACTGTCTTACACACTTGGTGTTGCAGTGTTGCTTGTAGCATAACTTTAATCTTGAGTACTGTTTTACTTGCACCATGTAGGTTCACCTTCAAATGCAGCAACTTCTGTAAGAACATGGTAAACAATCCGAGAAGGCTATGACACTATCCCTAGATTGAGCTTAAAATCCACGATGGTGAGATTACAAACTTTTCCGAGGAATGCATTGTGTATCTTATCAAATTCCGGTGGCTCTATCACATTAACAGTTTTATACGAGTAACCATTTGACTTTTTGCTGCTCTGTTACCTTGTTCTACCTCTCCACATCTTCTGGAAGTTACCTATAATTTTACAGATAGTAGCGTGTTTTCAATAGTTGCTCACTACTTGAGCCTGTGAGCCTTTCTTGTTCTACATTGCTGAATCTTGTCTTTTTTGGCCAAATGTTAATTTTGGTGAGTTTCAAAGAGGGATGCTAAGCAAAATTGATTGCAGTGTCATCCTAAACCCATGTCATCAACTACCTACCCTACTCATGTGGCAATGCTCTCAACCAATTCTGGCCTGATTTTACAACTCACTGCAACTGTAAAAACTTGCCATTGTAGGGATGTGCTAGAATAGACATCATTTCCGGTGCTAAAGCCATGTTTAAAAGGCTATGTGCACCTGGACAAGAACTGTCAGTCCAGTGCTGCTCTGCATGGTGACTGACTTTGTCCTGGACATAGTACAGAAGAGGAAATTGGCCTTTGCTTTGTGGGCAGCAACCTCGAGATGCAAGTGGTGAGTTGGTGTTGCAAGGTACTCATTGAGACTTTTCAGGAATTGTTGACATCTAGATACCCCGTAACGGATGAAGGGATAGAAAGTTGCATATTAATGACATGAGATTCAGTGTTAATGAGGCTGTTAACAAGCAATAATGCTGCTGCCTAACGAGAATCTCACATTGACACACAGAACTTAGTTGGAAATGCAGCTAGTTCCTCCTGAGGTCAAGGTAGGCCTCGTTAGACCTCTCATGTGATTCCCATAGATTTCACACTGTAGCTTATGTCATTCAGGCCTCTACACGATTTTGCCTTAGTATCTTCTGTCTGACTTACTCTCTTTACTGTCTTCTAACACGCATCTTTAGTGGTTTTATACGTTATAAACTAAATACATTCTGTTGCTGTCCTGTAATAAGGTTTTATTTTTCCTCTCAGGATTTCCCTGTGACTCTTCCTGCTCTCTGCTTCCAACAAAATTTGAATGGCTTTCTCCACAGTTAAATCTTCTTTGAACTGTACTGAATCTGACAAAAACCCATCAGTGGTGTCAACACCAATTCTTTTCGAACAAATTCTGAATTCAGTGCTCCATCTTTACAGTTTTATATTGAATCTTTAGAAATAATTAACAAATTAATCCATGCACTCACCTGGATGTTGAACTTCTCTGTTAAATCTTATTCTTTCAAGAATTGTATTTGTTTTCAGATTAAAATAATTGCTGAAAACTTGGAGAACTTCAAAAGTATTTGAGTCTTTTCATGTTTTAATAAGTTATAAAACTGTCAAATGTAGGTCCTAGTGAAGAGAAAGTGTACTCAATTGTTCAGCTTGGGATTTACTGTCTGTATCGGCAGCCATTCTATATCTTAAGAACTGTTTCCTACAAATTCTCCAATCCTGTGTACTATTTGGTACTTCTCTGAAAGTAGATCTGCTAGGCCATGTTATTTCTCTTGCCATTTCTTCCTAGTGTAATTATTTATTCTTCTAAGTTTAAAGATTTTTAAAATTCTGTCATAGCTCAATGTTGCTATACTCTCTTTCCCAAATAAAATACTACTTCTTGGCTTTGCTAAATTACCCATAGTGTTCAGAGATGTGTAGATTAAGTGGGTTATAGGGGGATGGGTCTGGGTGGGATGTTCGGAGAGTCAGTGTGGACTTGTTGGGCCGAAGGGCCTGTTTCCACACTGTAGGGACTGTATGATTCTATGTTACAATGCTGTTTTACTTTTCTTGTCTTAAGGTTTTTTAAACCCTGTAATATGCAATGCTGTGTCTCTGCACTGCTTACTGGGGTTTTCCCTATGTTTGTGTGGTCAAAATGCAGGTTTCCAACTTCTGCAGGCCAAATGGAAGTTTTCCATCTTCTGCAGAGAGGGTAGAGTCTTCCTGCTATTTTGTGGTAAAATGAATGATTTCCTGCCTTTTACAATCTAATAAAGCCAGATTCCCACAGCCTTAATAAATTCCTCCTGCCTGAACCACAGGTTAAATATGGATCTCCAATTTTGATTACAGCTTCAATAATTTCTTTATTAACTATGTCTGTTGGAGTCTGTTTTTCATGCTTCCAAATTGCCTCTTTGTCACCTTAATTCTGGCCTCATGACATTACTGGTGCTGCTATCTTGTTAAATTATATATACTGCTCTTGATTTTCCATCTTAGCTGTGCCTTGTGGTGACTGCTCATATATATCTGCTCTGATTTATGCAGTACCATGCAGCAACTGTGAGAAGCAATACATCGGACAGACGGCAGGAATCTCGCCACCAGGCTACACGAACACCAACTCACAGCAAAACGGCATGGCCAATTCTCCCTCATTTCTATTCACTCCGACAAAAATGGACATCAGTTTAATGGGGACAACACAACAGTACGAGGTCAAGCAAAACAAAGATAAGCACGACAATTCCTGGAAGTCTGGTTTTCAACTACAGGTACCATAAATAAACGTGTTGAAATAGATCCCCTCTACGTACCACTATGGAGCAAAACCGGAAACAGAACTCCTACCATAACAGACTGGACTATATAAATTCAGAACAGAACAGAACAACAGCACTTCAATGGAGGCTACACAATACTGAAGATGTCACCTAGAAGAGAGATGAAACATTTGCATGAAAACCAATCAGCTCGGTGAACCAACCAACAACTCCAGTCACAACCCAAGCTACAGATCTTCGCTAAAACATTAAACACCCATTTAATTTTTGTTCTTCTCAGCCATTCTGCACCATCAAATTAAAGTTTTCCCCTTGCCCAACATGGATTTTTAACTTTACTCAGGGAGCTTTGATGACTGTTCTCTTCCGAATTAATGCTCCTCTTACAAGATCCTTGCTTCCTGGTGAAATCTGCAACTACCAAGTGGGTCTGGCTTCGAAATCACAGTTGCTTTTCTTACCAGGTTTGAAGTATACAGCTTTACCACTAAGTGCTGTTGCTCCTTTGTTGATCATCGTGGGGTTTTTCCAGAATCTGTTTGACTGTACAGCTGCTGTCAACTATCTTTAGCAGTAGCTCTTAAAGCTTGTAAAATCTTTAAATCTATAAATGCCCATTGTTACTCCTGAGTCCGCTGGAATTCTCCGCTCTTGAAACTCTCACCTTTGTTGCCTTGTGGTATTAGGTAACAATATTTATCAGTGCTACCTCATTGTATGTGCTGAGATGGTAAGCCACTAGTGGCTCGTGGCTGGGGTAGATTGCTTCCACCATCCTTTTTCCATAACAAGAGCTGCACGTTGACTCAGTGGTTAGCTCTGCTACCTCACAGTGCCAGGGACCCAGATTCGATTCCACCTCAGGTGACTGTCTGCATGGAACGTGCACATTCTCCCTGTGTCTGCGTCAGTTTCCTCCCACAGTGTAAAGATGTGTAGGTGAGCTGTGGGAAATGCGGGGTTAAGGGATAGGTTGGGGAGGGTAGGTCTGGGTGGGATGGTCTTCAGAGGGTTGATGAGGACTTGATGGGTTGAATGGCTAGTGTACAGGAACACCAACAGTAAGTTTTAATGAGAAGAAGCTCTTGTCTTTAAGAAGATACAGTTTATTGCAAGATAAAATCAGACACGAGTTACATCAGTAAGTTAGACATAGTCTCAGTAACAATCAGGAGGGCTGTTGATACAGAATTTCACTCTCCTGGATCCTGAGATGTTCTGTCTTTTCCCTGCCTGAATTCATATGGCATCCTCAAATTAGGTGAAGCCAAATAGAATCTTAACTCTTTCAGAACCATTATCTTATAAACCAAGCCATACATTCCTTTAAAAGTACATATCTAATTCACTTTTGAAAGTTATTATTGGATCTACTTCCACTCTTTTAAGCCAAGCAATCCAGATCAAAATGGAGCACAACATCAAAAAAAAATTCACCTCATCTCCTCCAGTTTTTTGCTGATGACTATAAAAATGTGTTTCCTGGTTACTGACACTCCTGCCAGTAGAAATGGTTCACTGTTAATTATTCTGTCAAAACCCCTTACTTTCATGTTAGATAAATACTGTGAATTCATTCACAAAAATAGAACAAAACATATTTTATAAATAGCTGTAATTTTAAAAAAAATTGGAAAGGTGGAACAAAGTTATTTGCAATTCCAGCATAAGTTGTACTGAGGAGCTAAAGTAGTATTCATATCTACGAAACATGTGACTTTGGTAACAATAAAATGTGTATTTATTTTTCTTTAATAGATCACGTCATATTCTGCTTCAGGAAATTTGTTGTATTCCAGTGATTGACAAGCCAATCTCATTATTATGTGGTAATGATCTGTGGTGACCATCAGAAACTGCACAAGTACTTGGACTTTTCATACAGAATACAATGAGAAATCTTCTCATAAAAATGAGATTTCAGAATAGTTAGTAAAAAAAAATGTTAATTAAATTACTCATGTCTGAAATACGAGAGTTACATAATGAGAAATGAAGATCAATACATGATAATGAATTGCATGCCAGGGTTCATTATTTGTTAGCTTTCAAAATCCCACTATTTTATTATTCTGCCATTGTAACATATTACCCAAATTTGTTGTGGGGGCAACCAGCGTTGTCATTTCACCTCATCCATTTTAGTCTCCCTTTGTGATTGTTTTCACAGATGAAAAACTGCTGTTAGTGCAATGATTTTCACAGACTGAGTGTTACAAGCCATACTCTCATGAAGGTTACATTTGCCTACAGGGCTAAGAAAATGTCAGGGAGGCCGATTCCATTTCAATAGCATAAATAGCCATTTCCCACTAGATCAAACCCATTTTTCATGTAATGTAATGCAGAAGTTTTAACATTTTCACTGTTGAGACAATCTCCCCTTTGTTAGTCTTCCTAAACTGTTATTAAATAACTGTTAAAAATCAAGCTTACACAAGGGATAGACAATACATTGGGCTAAGACAGTGGTTTGAGATCTGCCCTTTATAGATCCCAGCTTGACTGATATTTCAGCCCGCCAATACTATATGTGATCAATTCTATCTGTTTTTCAGTTGAATGGCGACATAAATCTAAACAGTATGGGGGAAAAAAATAACAATTCTACCACACTTTTCTCGGAAATAATGAAGCTGTATCATAATGTTTGATTTGTTTAGATTTTGTTTTGTGAAAAAATGCAGACTTCAAACCACTTCAGCACTTTGACTACAATAGAATTCTGAATGAACAATCAAACAATCGTCTTTCCTTTATCATATGGTTTGATGCCACGCTATAGGTGGAATATTTCCAGGCCCTGACGGACACAGGTTACAGAGAGAAATTTGGAAAAATTTGAGGAGATGTCCAGTGAGACCCTTCTCGATATCAAGCCGAAAATGTTGCATTTTCCGAGCAGCTCCTGGACATCAAGATGAGATTTTTGCTTGTGAGTGGTGCGAGGTTTATTAATAGGGATTATCACTGATTAACACCTTCACCTTATCTTGCCTCATTAATAAGAAATCTCCAGTCCTCTCACCTGCTGGAAAGAAATTAGACGGTGAGAATTCCCAACATGGAAGTTGGAGCAGGTAATCAGTGACTCCAGTTTGCCGTTTGCTTCTCCGAACTTCCATCTTCGACAACTGGCACTAATGTCTCAGGGCACACTCCATGGGTAGTGACTGCATGCACCCCATGTCCACAGGCATTGGCATCTAATCCATTACCAGCCTCTCTGCATGATTATGGCACATCTCCAATCCATGTACAGTATGCTTTCGCACTGCCCTTCCTGCACAGGGGAGGCAATGGCCAAGTGGGATTATAACTGGACTGTTAATCCAGAGTCCCAAATAATGTCCTGGGGACCCGCCATGGCAGATGGTGGAATTTGAATTCATTAAAAGTCTTGTGTTAAGAGTCTAGTGGTGACCATTGTCGATTGTCAGAAAAACCCACCTGGTTCACTAATGTCCTTCAGGGAAGGAAATTGCCATCCTTACCTGGTCTGGCCTACATGTGACTCCAGACCCACAGCAATGCGGTTGACCTTAACTTCCCTCTGAGAAATTAGGGTTGGGCAATAAATGCTGGTGCAGCATTCATGCTATGAATGAATTTTTAAAAAAATGGTATTCAAATGCTGCTGCCAGGACACAGTGTGTTCTAGGGGAGACACCCAGCAGAGGTTTGGACAAGGCTGCATCTCAGGCCTGCTGGCTTATTCCCTTAGCACTTACTCATTTTGCACCTACTTAGACGCTCAGAGCATCCCTGGCCTTACCATTGCTGTTTTGTGCATTACACCTTCAGCCAGACCTTAAAGGTTTAACGTACTTCTGTCTTGATTTGCCTTTTAGCGCAGACTCAAATCTGGGTAACTTGTCGTGGCTGTCAGCAGTGACCAGCCAAGAAGATGGACATGTAGTAGCATGTTACCATATTACATCAGTATTACACCTGCACCATGTGCCAGCGGTGAACATGCCAAAGACACTCCGTGTGCTTCAAGCCAACAGCCACTGCTCAATGACTAAGGAGAGTCATGTTCCTGGCACATTAAGTCAAGGGCAGCCTCTGATATTGGTCCAGTGCCTTGGGCACAGCCTTGGTCCAACTCCATGGGGTCCTCTCCTGCCTGAGGCTGTACTTGTACCTGGTGTGTGGTAGTTATCTGAGTTAATTCCTCAGACAGCTGCAGAGACGCAGCAGGGAAGTGCTCACTAGCAACGTGCCCTTGACTCTACTTAGCTCACCTTCCCACCGAGGTGCCAGTATCTGAGCTGGTGGAAGGGGCTGTGTAGGAGACAGCCTTTCAAGTGCTTCCTCTGATGCATCTAAGCTCTCTTCCTTGGAGCAGGGGAGGAGGGGATATGTCACTGTTTCACCCTCTTGATCACAGAGACCATGGACATCCCATTGCAGGAAACAAAGGAGAAAAAAACCAATGGTGGCACAGTGGCTCAGTAGTTAGCACTGCTGCCTCACAGCACCAGGGACCTGTGTTCGATTCCAGCCTCGGGCAACTGTCTGTGTGGAGTTTGCATGTTCTCCCCATGTCTGTGTGGGTTTCCTCCGGGTGCTCCAGTTTCCTCCCACAGTCCAAAGATGTGCAGGCTAGGTGGATTGGCCGTGCTAAATTGCCCATAGTGTTCAGGGATGTGTACATTAGGTGGGTTATATGGGTCTGGGTGGGATGCTCCAAGGATCAGTGTGGGCTTGTTGGGCCAAAGGGCCTGTTTCCACACTGTAGGGATTCTATGATTCTATGAAAATAGCCATGAACAGAGGATAGAATTGTGACATGATAGCAATGCATTCTGAGTGGGGGTAATGGGATGCTCCTTATTTGGTTGCTGTGACCTGGAAGTTTCAGCATTGCCATGTGACTGATCCCTTGTCAGCGAGAGTCAAGAAAGTACTGCAGCTATGAGCCAAACGTTGGGCACCCCACCACCCATCCAGCTCTTTCAACCCTAATCTGGGCTGGTTCGTTCCGGAATGAGTCGAAGGTAGGGATTGATTAATTGCGATGCAAGTCAGGTGACACAACTGAAAATGCAGGGAGGGGAAAATTGATGAGGTGCCGTGAGCGTTTGAATATGCAGTGCAGGGTTAGTAGGTTTGGGGTAGGAGGGGTTTGGGAAAATGAGAAAGTGAAGGAAAATGTTGCATGGCAGTAATAAGAGTTGTAGAGCGTGAGTCTTAGTGCGTTGTGGGTGTAGTAGCAGAGATAGAGTGATGATGTGGAGGTGCTGGTGTTGGACTGGGGTGGACAAAGTCAGAAGTCACATGACACCAGGTTATAGTCCAACAGGTTTATTTGAAATCACTAGCTTTTGGAGTGCTGCTCCTTCATCAGGTGAAGATAGAGTGAGTGTGAGGTATCAGAGAGAAGATGGTGGCACTTACCCTGGCAGAATGGAGAAGGTCACTGACTTTCTTTTGACACTTCTGCACATTTCCCCAGACTGTGAAAACTGACCTGGGTGACACGCTCACACCAGGCTGGCACAGTCTGGTGTCGTGGCCTTCTCTGCCAGTCCTGTGGGAAGAGGATGTCCCTCCTTTTCACCACCTTGTCCACAAGGAACTCCAGGTCACTGTCCTCAAAGCAGACTTCCTATTTTCTCCTTGTCTGCCACGTCTGGGGTGCAAGTTCCCAACCATGCTGGGCTGCTCTGAAACCCAAGCACTTGACTGGGCGCAATGGCCTTTTAACTATGGTGCTGGTGACAAGTGTAACTTGGGATAACTTGACAGTGATGAATCCCTACTCTTATGGAGAGTGGGAGAATCCAACGGATATCAGATGAGAGGGGCACCAAAGGGATGTGGTATCTAGTTAATTGGATGAGTTTTGAGATGATCTTGTGAGAAAAATTGCTAGGTCTTGTGGAGAACTCCTCCCTGAAACTCAACAAAATGACACTAAGCTGATTTTTGGTCCCCCTATCAGTGTGGGATTGCATCAGACTGCTCTTGTGTACTTCTAGAGGATGCAGTGTTCTAACTCCCCTCACACTGCTGTTGTTATGCTCAGTGATGTGCAGCTTCATGACATCATCTCAAGCTTGCTCCAGGGTCCTGAAGCCCTTACACAAGACCCTTCCACAATCCTCTTTTTCCCCTGACAAAATCAATGATTAATCAGTATGGGCATTCTCAAAGGAGTTAATTAGATTACTTCACCTTATCAACTTCTCTCAAAATCTTACTAACCTTAACCAAACTACCCCTTAACCTTTTACATTGTGAGAATAAGATTTTATTTCATGAAATCAATCCTTATAATTGAAAACCTGGAACACTGAAAGCACCCCAAAAATCTACAAAGGCCAACATGTCCTTTCTAAGAAACATCATGTAGACCTATACACAAATCTCCAGATGTGGTATAATCAGGACTTCGTATAACAAAAACTTCCTGCCTTTCATATTCCAGCCTGTTGGTTAAAAGGCTAATATTACACTGGCCTTTCTTGATTACATTTTTATACCTGGCTTTTTGGTGATCCATGTATGTGAACTCTTAACTCTTTTTGGATCTCTAATGTTCCTAGCTTACAAGCATTAAAAAAGATACTCCAATCGATCACTTTTTGGTCAAAATAGTTGGCCTGACATTTGGTGGTTTTGATATCCATCAGCCACAGTTTTGTCACCTCTCACAACTTATCATTGTCTCTTTGCTATCTTAAGCTCCTCTTCACACTGTTACAAAGCCACAGATATATGGGTACCCTGTTTCATGCTGACTCTTCCCAGTAAAGTCAGTCTAAAGGAGGGGAGGGCGTGCACAGGAGAGATTGTGGGTATAAGGAGGTTCTGTGTGGAGCTTTTCCCCTGTGTTATTTATCAGAGGCTAAGAAGATTCTGGAAAGAATGATAAAAAAAGCTGTTTTCTTATTTTCTAAACTGTACAATGTAGCCAAACATCTACTTGTTATAGGATTTTGCTTCTGTGTAACATTTTTACTTTAGAAAAAGTGAACTATTAGTTTTAAATTGCACACAGTGATCATGGCAGTTGCTATCTTCTAAAATGGATAGTACATTGTGGCAACATTTTGTGTGAAATCCAACACAAAATACCACAGTTTAAAGTAGAGATAACACAGTGTGGAGCTGGAGGAACGCAGCAGGCCAGGCAGCATCAGAGGAGCAGGAATGTTGACGTTTCGGGTCAGGACCCTTCTTCAGAAATGGGGAGGGGGAAGGGAGCTCTGAAATAAATAGAGAGAGGAGGAGGTGGGCTGGGGAAAGGTAGGTGGGATGGTGATATGTGAGTGCAGGTAGGGAGTGGTGGGGATTTGTCAGTGAGGTGGGAGGAGTGGATAGGCGGGGGAGGGAAGATGGACAGGTTGTGTCAAGTCAAGGAGGCGGGGATGAGAGAGGGGTTGGTCATGGGATGACGGGGGTGGGTAGATTTTAAAACTGGTGAGATCCATGTTTAGACCATCGGGCTGTAGGCTCCCGAGGTGGAATATGATGTGTTAATCCTCCAGCTCCACACTGTGTTGTCTCTGACTCCAGCATCTGCAGTTCTTGCTATCTCAAAGTTTAAAATAGCACCTTTAGCCCTGTGGCATTCTACCTGATTCCTGCCATGCATTAGATTGCCAGCTTCACATTATTGAAACCTCACATTTACTTATGGGAACCGTGCACATGAATTATAAGACATAAGGGGACTCCAGCTTTAAGCCTTGCTAACCCAGACCATGTCGTGAGCCTGAAAACCTGCAGAACAGAAACTGTGAGACGGCGAAGAAGCGCAGCGAAGCAGAGGGTGGCTGAGAGTTATCACAGCAGAATTCTGGGAGACATTGTCACAGTTGTCATGACTGTACAGCAGGTCAGAGAGAACCTGGGTGTCAAGGTGTGATTAAACCTGAAACACCATTGTTTCCCACCCTCTGTCCTTCTCTGAACAAAACAAAAAGATTCTGTGAGGAGGACGACTGGCAAGGTAAAGGTGTACAAGGGAGTAGCCACTAAGAGATTGGGCCAGTGTTAGAGTGGAAGTGCTGAGGCCTTTGCTTGAGAGGTTTTGGTGTGAGGAGGCTGAGCAGGGGTACAGGTAAGAGCAGGTACGGGCTTTTTAACTCTACTTTCTTTCTGTCTGGCTGGAAGGCAGTAGGGATGGCAGCTAGGGCAGTGGCATGCTCTTCTTGCAGGACTTGGGAGATCAGGGAGACTTCCAGTGTCCCTGGTGGCTACACCTGCGAGAAGTGCACCCGGCTGCATCTCCTGACAGGTTGCGTTAGGGAACTGGACCTGGAGCCAGATGCACTCAGGATCACCGGAGTGCAGGAATATCATTGACAAGAGCTATGGTGAAGTGGTCACTCCTAAAGTCTGGGATGGTGTGTTGCCTCCCGAGTGCCGCGGTCAAGGATGTCTCTGAGCGGTTGCAGAAGTAAAGAGAGAAGGCAGATAGTGCAGGGTACCCCTGTGGCCATTCCCCTCAATAACAGGTATACTGCTTTGGATACTGTTGAAGGGGATGACCTTTCAGGGGCTAATAGCAGCAGTCAGTCACTGGCACTGTGACTGGCTCTGAGGCTCAGAGAGGAAGGGTGCAGTCAGACAGAACAATACTGATTGGAGACTCAATTGTGAGGGGGTCAGACAGGAGATTCTGTGGCCGCAGAAGAGACATAAGAATGGTGGGTTGCCTCCCGGGTGCCAGGGTCAAGGATGTCTCTGTGCATCCGGCTCCAGTTCCAGTTCCCTAATGCAACCTGTCAGGAGATGCAGCCGGGTGCACTTCTCGCAGGTGTAGCCACCAGGGACACTGGAAGTCTCCCTGATCTCCCACATCATGCAAGAGGAGCGTGCCACTGCCCTATTCTGCTCGCAAAAAAGACCCTGAACTACCTGTTGCCTGCCACTTTAACGCACCACCCTGTTCCCTGGCCAACATTTCTGTCTCTGGCTTGCTGCAGTGTTCCAGCGAAGCCCAACGTAAGCAGGGAGAACAACACCTCATTTTCCGCTTGGGGACCCGACAGCCCTCTGGACTCAATATTGAGTTCAATAATTTTAGGGCCTAAACTCTCCCATGTCCCAGCCCCCTACCCCACACACCAGGGCTTGTTACCACATAGCCTGCCATTACACACCCCCTGTTGTTAGTCACTAACAGTCCCCATTAACAACTTCTCACTCTCCCAGCCTGATCTTTAGCAACTCCTTTGTCTGTCCGACTGTCTTTCTCTCTCTTTGGGCTCTATCCTATCGTTTACTCCCTATCCCACCCACCTCCCTATTTTCTGTGTATAAACTGATGTTTTCCCAGCCACCATCAATTCTGAGGAAGGCTCACCGGACCCAAAACATTAACTCTGTTTTTTCCTTCACAGATGCTGCCAGACCTGCTGAGCTTTTCCAGCAACTTTGTTTTTGTTCCATGTCTCTGAGCAGTTGCAGAACATTCTGAAGGGGGAAGGTGAACAGCTAGAGGTCTTTGTGCATTTCGGTGCAAATGACATAGGTAGACGTACAGATGGGGTCTGCAAAATGAGTATAGGGAGTTGGGTAAGAAGTTAAAAAGCAGGACCTCTGGGGTAGTGATCTCTGGATTACTCCCAGTGCCATGCGCCAATGAGAATTGAAGCAGAAAGATAGGCCAGATGAATGTGTGGCTTAGGAGCTGGTGTACAGGCAGGGTTTTCAGTTCTTGAATCGTTTGGATCTCTTCTGGGGCAGAGGTGATCTGTACAAGGGGGATGGGTTGCTCTTGATTTGGAGGGGGTCAAATATCCTTGCGGGGAGATTTGCTAGTGTTAAACCTAGGAAGGTTTAAACTACAAAGTTTTCAAGAAGATTTGTAGCTCAGGTCATGGATGACGTTGTAGACATGCTCACCGAGTTGGTGTGTTTGATAGCAGACGTTTCATCACCCTGCTAGGTAACATTGTCAATGCACCTCCAGTGAAGTGTTGGTGTTCTGTCCTGTTTGTTATTTATGCTTCAGTTTGCTGAGATCGCTGGCATCACTTCTGGTTCTGTTTTTCATGCAATGACTGTGAGAAACATTGCATCGGCCAAACTGGAAGAAAACTGACAATAAGGACACACGAACACCAACTAACCACCATGAGACATGACCTATTCTCACTGGTCTCAACATACACGGCCAAAGGACACGAATTCAACTGGGACAGCACATCCATAATAGCACAAGCCAACCAGAGACATGCCAAGGAATTCCTGGACGCCTGGCATTCCAAATGGAATTCCATCAACAAACACATTGAACTGGACTCGATATACAAACCACTGAAAAACAGAACCGGAAGTAATGCCAACCACCCCAGCAAACCGAGGCTTGAAATAACAAGCGGGACAGAACACCAACACTTCACTGGAGGCGCACTGACGATGTTACCTAGCAGGGTGATGAAACGTCTGCAATCAAACACACCGGTTCAGTGAGCAAGTCTACAACCTTAGGGTTTAGACTAGTTTGGCAGGAGGGGGGAACTCTGAATAAGAGAGGGGCCACCGAGAAGTCAGCGGAAAATATGTTAGCCATTGAGAGCAAATTTACTATTCAGGATAGCCAGGGGCACAGTAAAAGGAGGGAGAACACTTCTGGTTTAAAGTGCATTCATTGCAAGAAGCCTGACTGGTAAGGCAGATGAGCTCAGAGCATGGATTGGCTTTGGGGACTGGGATATTGTAGCCATAACATAAATATGGCTGAGAGAAGGGCAGAACTGGCATCTCAATGTTCCAGGATACACAAGCTACAGGCGTGACAGAAGTACAAGTAAGTGAGGAGGGGGAGTTGCCCTTTTGATAAGGGAGGACATAACAACAGTGTTTAGAGGGGATGTTCTAAAGGGGTCATCAAGTGAGACCATATGGTTAGAACTTAGAAACAATAAGGGGATGGTCTCTCTGTTGGGACTGTATTACAGACCCTTAAATAGTCAGCAGGTACTAGAGGAGCAGATGTGTAGAGAGATTGCAGATAACTGTAGAAAGAATAGAGTAGTATCTGTTGAAGATTTTAATTTCCCCTGCATTGACCGGGCCACCCAGTGTGTAAAAGGCCCAGATGGGGTAGACTTCTTCAAATGTGTCCAAGAAAGTTTCCTAAATCAATATGTAAAGGGCCCTACTCAGGAGGGTGCAACACTGGACCTCCTCTTAGGAAATAAGATTGGGCAAGTGACTGAAGTGTCATTCAGAGAGCACTTTGTGTCCACTGACCATAACTCTCTTAGTTTTAACATAGTTATGCAAAAAGATAGGACAGATCCACAGGTTAAGGTGCTGAACTGGAGCAGGGCCAATTTTGGGGCATTACGCAGGATTTAGCAGAGGTTGATTGGGTAAGTCTGTTTGCAGGAAAAGGAATGACTGGCAAATGGGAGGCTTTTAAAAGTGTGTTAGGGTGAAGGGAAAAGCTGGTAGGTTTAGGGATCCCTGGCTGACGAGGGATATTGAAGCTATAGTTAGAAAAAAGAAGGCGGCATACATTGGGTTTAAGCTATCAGGCTCAAGTGAATCCTCTGGATGACTATCAAAAATGTAGGAGCACTCTTAAGAGGGAAATTAGAAGAGCAAAAAGAGGCTATGTATGGATCTGGCAGATAGGGTTATGGATAATCCCAAGAGGTCCTATAGATATATTAAGAGTAAAAGGGTGGCTAGGGAGAGAATAGGTCCCCTTAAAGATCAGCATGGCCATCTATGTGTGGAGCCACAGGAGATGGGGAAGATTTGTAATGAATATTTCTCCTCAGTGTTTACTGAGGGGAGAATCATGGATGCTAAGGAAATAAGGGAAATAAGTGGGCATGTTTTGGACCTCATACATATTACCAGTGAGGAGGTGTTTGCTGCCTTAAATCACATTAAGGTGGATAAATCCTCTGGGCCTGATCAAGTCCATCTTCGGACATCGCGGGAGGGTAGGGAAGAACTTGCAGAGGTCCTTGCAGAGATTTTTGCTTCATCTTTCGTCATGGTGATGTTCCAGAAGACTGGAGGGCGTCTAATGTTGTTCCGTTGTTGAAGAAAGGTAGCAAAGACAAGCCCAGGAACTACAGGTCAATGAGCCTGACATCAGTGGTAGGCAAGTTATTGGAGAGGATACTGAGGGACAGGATCAACCAACATTTGGATAGTCAAGGTCTGATTAGGGATTGTCACCATGGATTTGTGCACAGTAAGTCATGTCTGACAAATTTTTTAGAGGTTTTCGAAGGGGTAACAAAGAGGATGGATGAGGATAGGGCATTGGATGTTGTCCATATGGACTTTAGTAAGGCCTTTGACAAGGTCCCGCATGGCAAGCCAGTCATGAAGGTTAGGTCGCATGGGATCCAGGGTGAGCTAGCTAATTGGATTCAAAATTAGCTCAATGGCAGAAAGCAGAGGGTGATGGTTGAAGGTTATTTCTTGGACTGGAGGCCTGTGACTAGAGGTGAGCCGCAGGGTTCGGTGCTGGGACCTTTGTTATTTTGTTATTTACGTAAATGATCTGGGCTTGAATGTACAAGGCATGATTAGTAAGTTTGTGGATGATACAAAATTAGGAGGAGTCGTTGATAGCGAGGAAAGTTATCAAAAATTACAGAGGGATCTTGATCAGATGGGGAAGTGGGCTGGGGATTGGCAAATGCAATTCAATACGGATAAGTGTGAGGTGTTGCATTTTGGAAAGTCAAACCAAGGTAGGACTTATACAGTAAATGTTAAGGTCCTGAGGAATATTGTGGAACAGAGGGACCTAGGACTACAAGTACATAGTTCATTGAAAGCGGCCTCACAAGTAGACAGGGTGGTGAAGAAGGTATTTAGCATGCTGGCCTTCATTGGTTGAGGCATTGAGTATAGGAGTTGGTATATTATGTTACAGCTGTATAAGTTGTTGGTGAGGCTGCAGTTGGAGTGTTGTGTACAATTTTCGTCAACCTGTTATAGGAAAGACAGTTAAACTGGAAAGTATGCAAAGAAGATTTACGAGGATATTGCTAGGACTAGTAGGCCTGAGTTATGGGGAGAGGTTGGCCAGGATAAGACTTTATTCCTTGGAACGTAGGAGAATGAGAGGTGACCTTATTGAGGTATGTAAAATCATGAGGGGCATATATAGGATGAATGCATATCGTCTTTTTCCCAGGGATGGACAATTGAAAACTAGCGGGAATAGATTTAAGGTGAGAGGGGAAAGATTTAAGAAGGACCTGAGGGGCAACTTCTTCGCGCAGAGAGTGGTGCGTATATGGAATGGGCTGCAGAGAAAGTGGTTGAGGCAGGTACAATAGCAACATTTAAAAAACATTTGAATAGGTACATGGATGGGAAGGGTTCAGAGGGATATGGACTAAATGCAGGTAATTGGTACTAGCTGAGTGGGCACCAGGGTCAGCAAAGACCAGTTTGGGCCGAAGGGCCTGTTTCCATGCTGTATTACTCTATGACTCTATGATGCTGTAACAGCAGAATGGCTGGTGGCACAAAGAATTATTACAGTAGTATATTAAATGCATACTGGTTCTTACTAGGGTGTGACTTACTGAATCAAGTATACTTACAATAAAAAAAAGACATATCAATCCTGCAAGGTAGGCATCACGCAAAGCCAGTATTTATTGCCCATCCTTTGTGTCTAATACATAAATGTGTGAGTTTTACTCAAGAAGAAAATGTTCCCAATTATTCATGTGTTGCATAATTATCTAGAACATTTAGTACATGATGGAATAGTTTACAGAAGTGAATAAGACCTCCATAAGATCATTGCACAGTATGAGGAATTAATTGGAAAGAACTTTCTATACTGATAATTGATTCATTTATGCAAAGCTAATCAGAGTGCAATCGAGCCTAATGCCCACTGATGTCAACCTTCTGCTGCAGGAAATGGATCTAAACTTGTAACAGTTTGTAAGTCTGGCAAGATGCCTGTTAAGGAATTGGCCTTATTGGTCAAATGGTCAGAGGTTTAAACCCCAGTCCAGATGACATTAGCTGACCTCAACTACAGTTGTACCATAGTTGGTATAAAATGAGCCATTCCTGGTTGTGATTCAGTGCAAACAGCATTTTTGTGACTGTTAGTGATTGAACACCAACTGGAACACATCGAACTGTATTCCAACATTTTACCCCAGGAAGGCAGAATAGGTGGTGGGGGCAGAGAAATCAAGTTACTTCAAAAATAGATTTGTGATACATGTTACTTTTCCACCATCTTACATAAGTCACATTACAGCTAATCTACAGCTTTAAGGTTATACACTTTGGCTGATCAATAGGAATCCCTCCCACTGGGCTAACTGTACTTTCACTGTGATAAAAGTGATTTTGAATTGCTCAAGGCATTACGTAAGTGCAAATTGTCGGTGTTTAGTAGAATATGTTTGTCGGCCAAGATGCACTCTGTATTTGTCTTCAGTGCAGCATTATCTTTTGCATCACTCTCAACGCAGTATGAGACGAGTTATTAAATTAGCAACTTATCACTGTTGACAAAACACCTAAAAAAGGTACGTTTGCCTTAGCTGGTGACATTCTATTAGTCCTATTTTCACAAAACAAAATCTGCTTAAGGATTAATATTATAACAATAACACAAGTAGATTGCATAGTTGATTATCATTAAAGATGAACTCAATACTTAATGAGGTTTAGTTGGGATAGTAGATTTCAGTTCTGTAAGGAGACTGGAGTGTTTGAGATTGTTCTCCTTTGAGAAGAGAAGACTAAGAGGGAATTAAATTGAGGTGTGTAAATCTATGGATGGAATGTTCCCTTTTTTTTAATCAAAGTGTAGGGATGAGCATGTCAGGATT
Organism: Rhincodon typus; assembly: GCF_021869965.1. NCBI lineage: Eukaryota > Metazoa > Chordata > Chondrichthyes > Orectolobiformes > Rhincodontidae > Rhincodon > Rhincodon typus. The sequence goes on along the minus strand of NC_063361.1, from coordinate 26,299,894 downwards.
GTGACCAAAACACTGTACTCACTGATAAGAGAACTCATTTGTTGGCTTGCCATTAAGCTCACTGAGAGCTGAGAGGTGCATGAGGGTGTGATTCTCACTCAACAGGCACCTTGGTGTTGAAGGAGAATCCTGAAGTTTGCCAGTTGAGGCCTATTTTGATCCCATTGCGAGATCCTATGATCCCATGGTAAATTTTATTTATCTTCTTGTTATGGGGTCTGGGCTATATTGAGAAGCTGGCTGGGTTGGTTGGGGGACGTTCGGGTGGGCAGAGGCAAGGGTTCTTGACTGCCATCCTTGCTTCTGATCTCCCTAAAGTTGGAGCAGTTGCCAAATCAGTACAAAAGTCACCACAGTTTCTCAGTAAGGAATCTAGCCACCTTTCTTGTCCTCTAGGGAGGCAGGTAGAGAGGATGTGGTGGGTTAACACCGTTAAGGGGGCATTAATTTACCACATTGCCTTAGTTGCTGGCAAGTCGAAGAAGTCACCTATAGACCTTCCTGGCCAGTAGTGGAAATTTGCCCAATTATTTCCCCTTCTTGCTATTTCTTTTGCCACATCCAGAGAGAGGAAAATTCTGTCCTAGGTTAGGTTTTGATCATGTAATAAAGAAAATGGACTTTAAGAGGCAGCCGGACAACTTAAATTTAAAAGAACCAGCAGAAACAGAGGGGATAAGAGGAGGACTAAGAAGTGCAGGAGTTATACGGTATTCATCTGTTCGCTGTATTCAGTATGGAAAATGTTTCCCTGAAAGTTGTTCTTCAGTAATGTGGATCATGCAATAACTTGTTACTTATCCCATTACATGGACTGAAGCCCCAACCAGAAGAGAGCTCACTTCAAGCACAAAAGTGGAGGAGATTTTAAAATTCTCTGATTAAGTAGCTACGGGAACATCCTTAGACAGAAATATTCTGGCACTCCCAGCTAATAGTAGCAGCTAAGAGAGGACACCATGGAAAACATTTGCCATCAGTGCTTTGATTTGGTTTATTGTTGTCACATGTACCTAAGTACAGTGAAATGTCTTGTTTTGCATGCAGTACAGGAAGTACAAGGACATACAGACCATAGGGTGAACAGAGTGAATTGTACAAAGTTACGGTTGCACAAAATCAAGACCAACATTGGATTTGGAATTTGAAAGGTCCATTCAGAAGTCTATTAACAGCAGGAAAGGAGCTGATCATGAATCTGTTGGTACATGTGTTTAAGCTTTTGAATCTTCTGCCTGAATGGAGAGGTTGGAAGAGATTATAATCGGGGTGGGTGGGGTCTTTGATGATGTTGGCTTCCTTTCCATGGCAACGAGAAGTGTAGATGTAACTCAGACATAATAACATTGAAGAATCTGAGCCACTTTTATACAGGCTTCACTGAATTCAAATTCCAGAAGACTAGCATATGTGAGTTAGCCCCAGATGCAACTAAATCTAACTCTGTTATCCTGTGGTCAATTGGAATCTAAACTGATCAATTCCATAACAAGTTTGTTTTACTTATGCTTACGACTCAGAAAGTAGAATCCGTGAGGTTTGGAATTAGTGAACTGCTCTTTGTGGTTCTAAGCTTAATTATTTTTACAATTTTGAAGTATTTGTTTAAGTTCTGTCCTATCAAACTTCTTATTTACTTCTAGTTCTAGGGGTACTGATATCTCTACTTGACAGATGTATTAGCAGTGATAGTTTTGACCGGAAAAAGAATCACTCTCACAAGATTTGTAATGCACTATTATGGCCCTAATGTTAAGGCTGAAAATCTGGCCTATCTCAGTTTATCTTCAAAAATCCCAGCTTCACGCTTTTACAGTGATTTAACAGCCACATTACTAAGTTAATAGTCATGATGCGGAACATAAACCAAAGGTTGTGAGGTCTTTGGAATCAAAAGAAATATGATGGTTTCTGTAATCAGCACTCAATCTGGGCATTAGTCTTACAATCCAATGCTGAGTTGAAAATTAATTGAGTTTGACAATTTGTTCATAGAATATGAGCATTTGTGGCATGGCCAGGATTGGTTGCCAAACACTAATTGCCAGGTATTGGCATTCCCACTTGTTTGCTGTCTTTATCTTTCTAGATTGTAGAGCTCAAAGGTTTGAAAGCCGCTGTTGAATTTTGTATTCATTGGTCATGATGTGTACCTTCTTCCAGTCCACAAGCACCACCAAGTTTCCAGTCATCTGTCATTTTACTTCTCTGGATCACTTCTGCAGCCTTCTCCAAATCCAGCCTCTGAGACTGTTCCAATTAAGCTCAATGTGAGATCAAAGAACAGCACCTCATCTTTCGAAAAGGCACTTCACAACCTCTGGATACAAACAATTTCAGATCATAATCATTAGCTTCAGTTTTGGACATCAGCTGTTGTATATGGTTCTACTATTTATGGTTGTATCTCCTCAAGATCCATTCTTACTTATCTCATTGTCTTTTATTCATTCATTAGATGTGGATATTACTGGCTGGGCCAACACTTATTCCTCGACCCTAGCTGCCCTTAAGAAGTGGTGAGCTCCTTCCTTGAACCACTGCATTCCATTTGCTGTAGATAGACCCACTATGCTGTTAGAAAGGGAGTTCCTACATTTTGACCCAGAGCAGGCTCCTGTTATATCTAATCTTTTGACCCAGAACCACTGAAGGAATGATAATATGTTGGTGTAAACTCAGTGGACTGAATGGCCTCTTACTGCACTATAGAAATTCTGTGATCCTAAGATATTTTCAAGTCAGGATAGTGTGTGGCTTAGAGGTGAACTTGCAAGTACTGGTGTTCCCATATATCTACTGACCTTGTCCTTCTCATTGGTAGGAGCTGTGAATTTGGAAGGTGCTGTCTAAGGAACTTCGGTGAATTTCTGTAATGCACCTTATCCATGAAGCTTGGGAGGGTATGCCCCTTTTATGCCTGATTTCATCCTCCCTTTGGTTTGTCAATTAATATCTTCTGCCTTTCCCTTCCTTTTTTTTTCTTCCTGTGCCTGGCTTTCCCCACCTCTGCACTTGCTTAAAACGTTCCTGTTGTATCTAATCTTTTTGAGATCATTGATATGAAATATTAGTTTTTGCTTCACTCTCTCTAATTTCCTCAGTATATGGGGCATTTTCTATTTTGTTGCAGATTTTCAGCAGCTGTGGTATTTCTATTTCTGCAGACATTTTCCTGATCAACAGCCGTGTATTTTCACTGGCTAAAAATAGTGAATCCTTCTGCACTGTCACTATTTTTATGATACAATGGTTCTGAGAAGTTGTCCTCTGTTAAACATTGCATCACTCACTTGTTGCAAACAAAGGGCGAACTACAGATTGCCTTACTTGATACATGCTCCCTGTGGAGCCTGCTGTTACGTACAATCCCTTGGTGTTATGACCTTCATAACTGTGGCTAGAACAGTGATTGCCCCTTCAAATGATCTGCAAAGCAGACTGCAGCTTAGGTGCTACCTCTGCAGTGATGCATTGGAGTAAAAAGAAGTCTTACCTGAAGCAGAGTCGTATTAAACTTCAAACTCTGTCCACAGATGCAGCAGTTTTGCTGAGTTTCTCCAGTATTTGTTGCATGGTACAGCATTTTACTTTTATTTTAAGCTTTCATTTGACAAACACAAGCAGGGGTGACATTGCCTTGAACATTGATAGGAACAAACTTAATTGATCCGACACCACAAGAATAGATTGTTTGACGATTTTATCTCATTGCTGTTCATGGGAGCTTGCAATGTACACATTTTTTCCCACATTACACAATTATACTTTAAACTGAAAGTTAATTAAGTAGCTGCAAAGTTCGTTGGGAAATCCCCAGGTCATAAACAGCATTACAGAAGTGCAGAGATAGTAGGACCTGCAGATGCTGGAGAATCTGAGATAATGTTGTGTCAGATTCTCCAGCATCTGCAGGTCCTACTATCTCTGCACTTCTGTA
>NC_063361.1:26215589-26295554 GCF_021869965.1 Rhincodon typus | reverse complement strand
TGAAGGGTCTAGGCCTGAAACGTCAGCCTTCCTGCTCCTCTGATGTTGCTTGGCCTGCTGTGTTCATCCAGCTCTACACCTTGTTATCTCTTATTACAGAAGTGCACATTTTTTTCTCTCGATGTGTGACCCATGAATTGTTCCAATGTGATCAATTCATGCATCTCTCTGGGAATAGCCAAAGGGATTTCCATTCTCTCATTGCTGGCTTGCATTGCAGCCTCAAATGCCAAAGAAAGTGTTACTTAGCAAATTGCTCAAGCAAAAGATATAAATTTAGTGAGAGAAAAATCATGATGCAAGATTTCAATGGAAAGCATAATAAATGTACCCTGCCAAGAAATAAATGATACCTCATCACAAGTGACTAAACTTGTTTAATAATGAACCTAAATCAGGCTAGGCCTCATGAGTTGTCACATAACCAGTTTATTTAGAGTGTGGTATTGGGCACAGAGTCATACAAAGTCTTGAAATCCAGCATGGAACTTAATGCAAACAGCTTAGAAGTATTAATATGGAACTTAAAACCAGAATTAATTCTCCCCTCAAAATGGAGCCTCACAAATTGGTTGCACCTTAAAACAGATTCCTAACATTCCAAACTATATTCACCATTTAGAGTCATACAGTCATAGACCTGTACAGCATGGATATAGACCCTGCGGTCCAACTCATTCATGCTGACCAGATATTCTAAATCAATCTAGTCCCATTTGCCAGCATTTGGCCCATATCCCTCTAAACCCTTCCTATTCATATACATATCCAGATGTCTTTTAAATGTTGTATGTGTACCAGCCTCCACCACTTCCTCTGGCAGATCATTCCATACATGTACCACCCTCTACGTGAAAAAGTTGCTCTTTAGGTCCTTTCTAAATCTTTCTCCTCTCAGCTTAAACCTATGCCCTCTGGTTCTGAACTCCCCCACACCAGGGAAAAGACCTTGTCTATTTAGCCTATCCATGCCCCTCATGATTTTATAAACCTCTCGGCCCTCACCCCTCAGCCTCCAACACTCCAGGGAAAATAGTCCCTGCCTATTCAGCCTCTCCCTCCAAATCCTCCAACCCTGACAACATTCTTGTAAGTCTTTTCTGAACCCTTTCAAGTTTCACAACATCCTTCCTATGGCAGTGAGACCAGAATTGCACGCAATACTCCAAAAGGGGCCTAACCAATGTCCTGTACAGCTAGAACATAGGAGTATAGCAAAGTCCTATACTTTGCTAAACAATTAGCCTATAGGCCTCATATTAGCTTCTAAATAATGCATAAAAAATACAAGTCTGTTTGTAATATTAACACAATGACAACTAGTAATTTTTAAATGAGTATTATTTTTAAAAGCAATAGGAAAGTAATGTCAACAAATGTCTTTAATATCAGAAACAACCATTCATAGACTTTTGTTTAAGTGAACTAAGATTATTACAACCGATTTATTTATTCAATTTGTAGGTCACTTCCTATGACAATAAAGTAAAATATTGGACCTGGTGCTTTAATGGAAACAATTGGACTCCATTCAGTCTGAAGGAGAGAATTATGCCCTCTGTGCTTCTCAACAACTGACTGCATCTTTATTAAATTACACCTTAATACCAGCCAAACCAAGAGAGTAAGATTACCTCAGCCTTACCAAGAAATACATTTTCTGTAATTTGAAATTCACTGCAGGAACAGATAACTATTGTCCTGCTGCTTTCAGAAGAACAAAAGTATTAGTGGGGAGAGAAAAAAAACAAGTTTTCAACTCGTTTCACTGAACTGGTCCTCCATTATAGACTTTCTATTCGCTATACATTTTTAGTTGAAGCGTGCTAGTGAAAAGTACTTTGATTAGATATGAAGTTAGATGGATGAGCAGCAAACCATGCTTTTAAGAGCTACAGTAAATATATTTTATATCGGGGGATCTGTATATGTTCATATACACAGAATAAATACCAACCGTTAAGGTTTGAATAAAGAGTCAAAGCTCAATCAACATTAAGCCATTTTTAATACTGCAGTTGCAGTTGAATACTCACATCTACAAATTATAGTTACTTCCAAATGTTTTACACTGGCAGACACCAAATAGCACTTGAATTGAATCATTAATAGATACAAAATAAAACAGTGATTGCTCCATTATAAAAAGTTGCAACCAAATTATTGGGTTTTATCTCTTGTTTTATCTCTTGCCTTATGGCAATCAAGTTATGAAAACGATTTAACAATTATTTCTGAATACTTTTAGGATTATCTTGGTTGTAGATAGCATAATTGACCTTGCAAATGACTCTTTCAATTTAGTCTAATAATTCACAAAAACTTTCTCTTTCAATGAGTACATTTTGTAGGAAAAAGCAGGATTAACAATCATCTACAAGAGTAGCACAAAATCAACATTGCACTTGTACTTTGCGACTTCCTTCTATCTCTTCTACAGAGTCAGTGCCAAGTAAATCCTTTTCTTTTTGAACTACAGCTTCAGGACATGTCCCCAAAGTACCTCTTTACACTGAAAAACTTTGCTTCAGCTCAGTAAAGTTTTTTGATTCTTAAGAAACATTTCGCTCTCCGAATAGCTAACAGTATAAAATGCACTGCCTGGAAATGTGGTGGAGGCATGTTCAATTGACACTCTCCAGAGGGCATCGGATGATTATTTGGATAAAAATAATGTGCAAGGGTATTGCAAGAAAGCAGGAGATTGGCCCCGCGCAATGATGCTCAGTTAACAAGCCAGTGCAGAATTGATCGACAGTATGTTTTCCTCTGCACTCTAACACTTCCAAGTAATTCTGTGAATCGACAACAAAGTATCTGTCTTGGGTGGCCCAATTGTTTCACTTCTGAATGTGATCCTGCTGAAAATAATTTCTGGTGTTAAAACTTCAAAGAGTGAGTCTTACCCTTTAGTACCTTAAACAGTTAAAACAATTTGGGAATAGTTTGCATTTTTCAAGGTATTTCATTAAGGATGGAATGGTTTTGTTCCGCGTTTTTGTCTCTTCTAAACTTACAATTAACTTTCATTTGCAGTTGCAAAATTATATTCTTTTCATTGTTTTGTCTGAATACTTTTGGTCAAAAGCAATTTTATGCTGTCACAAGTTACAAAGCAAAAATTACACTTTAATTACGAAGAATGCAACCTTTTCTGCTTGATGGTATCCATCAACATCACTGAAGGGCTGTTACACGACAAGCGAAATGTTGGAAAGAGCAACTTAACTGGTGTCAGTGGCAAACCACTCTCTAAGTGATTCCATAGAGTTAGTGCGGATTAGATTCCCTCTGACTGCTGGAGGCATCAACAATTGAAAATTTAATGACTGTTCGATACTGCTGTGAGACCAATAAGATGAAAGATAAGAAATAAATGGGCCAGAAATAAAATTGGAAGGGAGTCTACAACAGAATAGAAAACTTGCTTGCCTCTACCTTTGAATTAAAAAAAAACCTTGCTTTTGAAACTAAAGAATGTAGGACATTTGTGGGATACATTCCCTGTCCTAGTCAATATGCCAGTAGACGTAAAAGTAAAAGCAAATACTCAGGAAATTCTACAGCAATCTAATATTTTTGTAGTGTAGTTACCGGTGTAATGTAGGGAAATCTGTCAGCCTGTTTGCAAGTAGAAACTCTCTGAATGGACTGGGATGTCCAGGTGATGTTGTTCGAGGAAGGAGGGAGTGGGCTGTAAAATTTGGTGTGTTGCTGTGGCCAATTAATGACCACTTAATGCCTCTTTACTCTGGCGTTGGTATTTTACCTACTGGCAGGGTCAGCACATGTAGCAAAGCCACTAGGTCCACCCTGGCAGCCTGATTGTGAGCTTGAGACTCAGTGAGGAATCCCTCCTGGTCACCTGAGCCTGACTGATCTCAGTGAGACTGCCGCTGCTCCCACACTCCCAGTCTTGACTGCAGTTCCTGGTTGGTGACTTGCTGTAGTCCCAACAGTGGCCATGGCCCGTGACTGTGCAGCTTTAAATGTCCGCCTAATCATAAGCACTTGGATGATGCTTTGCTGTGTGACCACTAGTTGGCAAATTAGGGAAAAATCACCTCGGTGACTGTTCCCACACAATGTGAACTTCTAGCTCCTACTTGATCCAACAGTCGTGATCCCGAAGTCTGCAGGTGAAACCCTGCCTGTGATTTATCTTTCTAGACACTCTGAAATCAGTTACACACTTGCCATATTGAGGGGTTAAGGTGGCAATGCAGCAAAAGCCTTGGAATCAAACCTGGGATCTGCCACAACTCAGGACCAAACCATCTCATGTTTTGACCCACTGTTGATGTTGGGACTTTGGATTAAAAATAAAATCTGCAACTTTCTGGTTTAAATTTACATATGCAGATAGATCTCAGCTTGCCTCCTGGATGTAAGGAGTCAATGTGGATTGGCCACGTGTTACAAAAAGTACCCAATTTTCATTTGCTTAAGGAAATTAAAATCAGTCAGTATCTGGACTGAATGACTAGCTTAGAGTACCAACTTCATGTCCAGATGACAAAATGAAAATCTTGTTTTCAATATTAATGATATGTATCCTATAAATAAACAAGTGAACAAACCACAATTACTCTTCGTTATTTTGTTAGAATCATTAATGGCAGAGATACAGACACACAAGGTGTTTGGATGGGGTGTTCTTACAATGTATTAACATGAGGATTAAATGATGCTATTGTATCTGCTTCTACCATCTACCATGCCAGTGTGTGCCAGGCACCTACCTCTTGCTTTTGACCTCTGAAAATACATCACCTCACACTGGATTTCTGCCATTTCTCCATATAACGTTCCAATTAATCTATATCCGGCTGTCTCCTTTCACACCCTTACTCATTCTCCATAACTGCACCAATTTCTCTGTCATCTGCAAAATTCCTAATCAAACCACAGACATTTACATCCAAATCATTTATGTATATTACAAAGAACAGAGGTCCCAGCTCTGATTCTTATAGAGCACAACTGGTCACAGATCTTCAGTTAGAAAAACACCCCTCCACAACTACCCTCTGCCAATTTTGCATCCAACTTACCAACTCATTTTGAATCCCATATGACTTAATCTTATGGAGCAGCCTACCATGCAGAATCTTTCAAATGCTTCAGTGAAATCCACATAGACAACATTCACTGCCCTAACCTCATCAATCATCTTCATTAAATCAAGACCTCCCTCACATAAAGACTATCCCTGATAGGCCCGTTCTTTCCCAAATGTGAGTAAATCCTGTCCCCAGGAATCTCATCCAATAATTTCCCTTTCACTGATATAAGGCTCACTGCCTATAGTTTCCTGGATTATCCCTGTTGTCCTTCTTAAATAAATGAACAACGTTGGCTATTCTGCAGTCTACTGAAACCTCACCTGCGGCTAAAGAGGATACAAAGATCTCTGTAAAGTCCTCAGCAATCTCCTTCCTTGCCTCCTTCAGTATCCTGCAATAGATCCCATAAGGCCCTGCAGACTTATCTGCCTTAATGTTTTTCAAGACATCGAACACCTCCTCCTTCTTAATATTAACATACCCCAGGATTTCAGCAAGCCCTTCCCTAATCTTACCATCGTCCATGTCCCTCTCCTCAGTAAATATTGTTTCAAGAAATCCTCCTGGATACACCTAACAAATTTTGCCCCATCTAAGTCCCTGGCACCAATCGAGTCCCCAGTCAATATTGGGGAAGTTAAAATCACCCACTACAACAACCCTGTTGTTTTTACATATTCCATGATCTTCTTTCATATCTGTTCCTCTGTCTCCTGTTGGCTTTTTGGAGGCCTCTGGTGTAACTCCATCATAGTGATTGCACCTTTCATATTCCAGAGTTCTACTCATGTGGCCTTGCTGATGAACCTTCCAAGATGTCCTCTCTTAGTGCAGCTGTGACATTCTCTTTAATCAGTAATGCAACTCCCCCACCCCTTTTACATTCCTCTTTATCACACCTGGAACATCTAAAGCCTGGGACATTGAATTGTCAGTCCTGTTCTTCTCTTAACCAAGTTTCTGTAATGGCTCATCTTTGTTCCATGTACTAATACAAGCTATGAACTCATATACCTTACTTGTTGTTCTCCTTGCAATAAAATAAATACATTTCAGACCACCAGTCCCGCTATGCTCATTACCTGGCCCTGCCTGTTCTTCCTATTAGACTTACTTGACTTAATCTATACCTTCTCCTCAATCACTCCACATGCTGAAGTATTGCTCTGGTTCCCACATCACTGCCACATTAATTAAACACTCTCCAGTGGCAAACCTCTGTGCCGGGATATTAGTGTCCCTCCATTTTAGGTGCAACCCATCCTTCTTGTCCAGGTCCTTCCTGCCCTGGAAGTGATCCCAATGATCCAGATATCTGAAGCCCTCTCTCCTGCACCAGCTCCTTAGCGGTGCATTGAGCTGTATTATCTTCCTATTTCTAGCCTCACTAGCATGTGGCACAGGGATTAATCATGAGATTACTACACTAGAGATTCTACTTTTCAATTTTCTTTCTTAAATCCCTAAATTCCCTTTGAATGACCTCAACTCTCTTCCTGCCTACATCATTAATACCAATATGGACCACGACCCCTGGCTGCTCACACTCCCCTTTCAGAATATCCTGTGCCCAGTCAGAGACATCTTTTACCTTGACACCAGGGAGGCAACATACCATCCTGGAGTCTTGCTTGTGGCCACAGAAATGCCTATCTGACTATAGAGTCCCCTAGGACTACTGCTCAGCTTCACTTCACTCTTCCCTGTTATAAAACAGAGACAATTATGATGCCACTGATCTGGCTGCTGCTGCTTTCTCCTGATTGGCCATCTGGCCAAAACAGTATATCTGTTTGGGAGGGGAATGGTCACAAGGGACTCCTGCACTGCCTGGCTGACCCTCCTGGCAGCCATTAATCTATCTGGCTGAACCTTCAGGGTGACCAGATCCCTGTAATTTATATTCATAAAACCTTTCTGTACTCCAAAAGAGACTTCACTAATGTCTTGTACAGCTGCAACATGATGTCTCAACTCGTATACTCAATGCTCTAACATGTAGTTTAATCTGGCCATGCCTGGATTTTTTTATTTATTTGAGGGGAAATCTACGAGGACTACTTCCAATCTAATGCACATTAATGGCATTTTTACCTCTTGCGTAACAGAGTCTTACCATTTTTGTACCACTTTCCTAACAGAATTGTCCAGTTGACACCAGTGACTGGGAGAGTAGTGAGGTATACAATGCAGCTTAGTGCAACTTCATTTGGACTGACCTGAAGACTTGACTGGAATGGCTTAATTCTAGGAAAATGTACTATTAGCTACATACGCAGTATAGCCAGTGGTTGCAGAGGAGTTTCTTTGCTTTCAGATTATCTCAATATAATATGTTCTTCCTCAGTAACACAACCATAGGCTCAATTACACAAAAACACAACAAGCTTCAATTTTATAAAGTAAGGTTCCTTTAATTGCATTAGCTTGGGTGCAAGAGGACTTCAAGAAGCTCAAACTGTGAAGCATGTCTCACTTGTTTGGAGTTAATTTTACCATGAAATCTGTACCATATGTTGCATTTCGTCAAAACGTCATTTGACTTTCATAGTGCAGTGCTTATTCCATTTGGATTTCAGCAGATGTTGGGTTATTTCTGCTATCAAAAGGGCAAAATAAATAGGGTGTAATTAAGACAACTGGAAGAGGGCCAAGAGACAAAAAGCAAAAACAATAACCTACCAGAATGCAGTGGGTGGAACTGGCTGTCTGTGTGCAGATTTATGTGGTCTGCAAATTGGGCTCACTTGAAAGTCTAACTGACAGTAAGGCCACTTGCATTCTTTTTTGCGAGGATGTTTTGCTGCTGTGCAGCTGATGCGAAGCAAACTACATGACACTCATCAGAAATTCTTTGCTATGGGATCATTTTCTCCTCCTTTCCACTTCTGATATTAACAGGAGAATGTTACACTGACAACTGCTTTATTGCTTGCTCAATACACTTTAGGTGACCTTCACACTTGGCATAGAGGATTTCTGAATGGAAGGACATCATTTCTGCATTTATTACTTGATTTTTTTTTTAGATTATTTCATAAGATAGGAGTTTCATTGGCAAGATCAGCAATTGTTGTCCATCCCTAGTTGCCCTCGAGAAGGTGACAGACAGTGAGCCACTTTCTACAGTCCACTTGGTGTAGCTATACCTACAGAGCTTTTAGTTAGGGAGTTCCAAGATCCAGTGACTGAGAAGGAATGGAAATGATATGGTTCTAAGTCAATGGTGTGTGGCTTGGAAGGGGACTTCCATGTATTTGATGCTCCAGGTCACAGGTTTGTAACATGCTGTCAAGGGAAGCTTGATGAGTAGCTGCTGCTCATCATGTATATGGGAGGCACTAATGCATTGTATACCACTTAAGTTGGTGGATACATTAAATGATCTTGATTGTTAGTCCTCTAAGATTCACATTCTAATCCACATTTTTCTATGATTGTTAAGGCAATTTTTTCCTTCCTCTCAGCGAATAAGAGCAGGAATTGAAAGAGAAAATAAAATTGTAAAACAAAGTTTATTTTAAATTCAGTGAGTCAAATTTTGTACTTCTCTTCTGTCTTAATGAATACATTGCAAGTCAATTACAGACATTTACAAACCTTCAGGCATTGGGATAGCACTTCAGCATTTAATTGAAACTGAAAAATTAGTTTTTGTTCCAAAATAAAATGAAAGAAAAATATACCAGTTTGCTATTCGAATTCCATCATTAATTTAAGGGAAAAGGTCTTTTCTCTGAAAGTGACTTTTGGTATTCCATTACTACCCATTATCGACATCAGGGTTTGATATCTCAGAAAAGACTAGTATTGATATCTAATTTCTCCTTTAGTAAGCTCATTATTATCCCAGAGCCTATTTATAGCCTCTGTCTAATGCAGCATCAATAATTCAGCATATTCTAACAACACTTAGACCAAAAGGTTATAGCTATGCACCAATTAACAACTTTTCACCAAATTGTGTCATTTTTGATGAATTAAAATATGCACACATGAAAGGCCTTAGTACATATTATTGTTTAGTCTTAAAAATACAAGCAAATATACAGGGTGATGTCAAGTCAATAGAAAGGTCACTAGAACCGTCAGGTAGAGTGTTCAAAGTCAACAACAAAAAAAACGCTGCCAGCTTCACATTTTACAGGTAAAGAAGGATTTGAACTGTTCAAATTGTTATAATCATCAGACAACCATCACTGGCACTATTTTGTATGAGGTAGCCAGACTCTGTGGTTACCATAAGATAGATTTGCTGTCACTATCTTCCCTTTAGATTGGGATCTATAGGTCCTGTTTTATCCAGTGTGGTAGAGAAAAAAAAACATTAGGTATTTGAGAAGGCAACTCTTTCAGAATCATTGTCTTTTACAATATTTCCCGCGAGCTTTTTCCCACAATGAATCTTTATATGCTCATCTAAGCAATTACAATTACCACTATCCTTTTTCATCCCAAATCTCTGACTTCACAAATCCAGGCCATCTGGAGACTACACTGCTCTTCCAGAACACATTGCCTTTGAAGTTGGAAGTTTTGTGGGGTTTTTTCTCAAGGAGTGTTTACCTTGATTCTGTTCTGGGCCCTATCCCACGGAAGGATTTTTTCTTTATCTTTTAGATGTCTTTTGCTGAGGATGGCGTTCTTACTCAACCAGGCGACTAGTCCATCACTGCATCCAGAGAACCTTTAATCTCCTGAATTTTCTATACAGAAGATTCTCTTAGTTAATGAAACAGCTAATTACTTCATACCATCATATGAGGGATTTATAATCTCATGAACAAATCAGGTATTTTTATCCTTACAGTAGCCTTGATCTCTACGCCAGACAATTTCTTCTTGATGGTATCCTGGATCTCTGAACAAGGAAACTTCCTCTTGACTGTGTCTTGAGTCTATGAACATTGCTTATGTCATTTTCCTTGTGGCTGATGCAGCCCATCTTCAATCTGTACAAGCAACTCTTCATTTTCAGTCAGCTGGCCAATCTGTGTTGAACTATGTGGACTCCATATGCATTAACTTGTCAATGAAGTTGGATGCTTGCATTCATCTCGTGGTTTCCTTACTGGTAAAGCCAACATATTCACTTCTTCAGTCGTTCAGGATTGCTCGATCTCTCTAGCTGGTACCGATTATTCTTCCTCAGAAAATGAAGATTTGAAACATTCTACTTGGACTTGTAACATTTCAACATCTGACAGCAAATTCATATTTGCCAAAATGAGTTGATCATCAGGCAGTGTTGCTGTCTGCACATCTAAAGATCTTTCTCATCACACGCTTCTTTATACAAACTTTGCTGACTTTTGTTTTCTCTTCACTATTGATAGAAGAGGAAAGCATTTCTGCTATATAGTTGCAGATTTCTGTTGTAATGACAGTATAAAACAAATTCTCTTATGATCCAAAATAGCTCATCCCAACAGATTTCTCCTTCTTTTTGTGTTTCACCATGAGGCCCAGTAAAATATTCTATGGGTTATTCAACAACTGTTTGTTCAAGAACTACCGTTCCCTTGACCCGTGGTTCTATAAGTGGCTGTTCCTTGACCAGTTGTTGTCTGATTGGCATCCATTAGAACAGACTTTTCATAGCTGGCTGCCTTATGGCCCATGTAAGGTCAATTGAATTTGTTCCATCATTTGAATAAGGGAAGGTTAAGACATGCACTCATGCTCAAAAGTGAGAATACCTGATTGTGAAGTATTGTATACAGTCCCTATTCTCTTACATCCTTACATTAATGAGGTGTCTAACTCACTTGCTGAAATTAATTGGTTGGATCACCATTCTAAGAATGCATTTTTCTTCTCTTCTATGGTAGATAGCTCCACTTCACCAACATGTTTATGTGAACAGCGAATTTGATGTTTTTCTGCTTTGTAACTGTGTTCTACTTCTGCATGTTGTTTAGAAGTGACCTATTAATTTTGCAGACATAGCATTCATTTTTAACAGCTGAGCACTAATGTATATGCTTGCTTATTCCAACCTGCTGCCACAAACTTTTCTTACCTGTGGTCTGTTCTTGTCTTTGTGCTGGCTTCTCATGCATGGCTTTGTGATATTTGTATCTTACAAACTGAATAAATTCTGTAGATATCCTGTGATAAAGTCAATCTACTCCCCTTAGGATTAATCAATGATGCTTCTGGACTTCTGTTTCCCTCACCATCTATATGGCTTTATTCAAAGTCATATCTCCTTTGGATTATACTCAATCTGACAAAAACACGTTAGCAATTCCAACAACAATTCTATGTCTCATAAATTCTGACTTTAAGTCCTTATAGTTACATCTTTCCACCAATCAGGGTGCTGAATACTTCTGTAAAATCTTGCTGTTTCAATGATTTGATTTGTTCATTGTCAAAGGCTTGTAGAACTTTATTAAAAGTATCTGTACCTTCTTCTATGCCTTAGTGAGCTATAACATCATCAGGTATAGTACTAATTAAATTGAAAATGTTTACTTTCTCAGCTGCATATTAGGGGTCTAATTTGGAAGCAATTCAGTACATCAAGAACTGTTTTCTCCAGACAGTCTCCTGTGTTCTTTTTGGCCATTTCTGAAATTAAAACGTCTTGGTAATAATACTTCTACTGCCATTCTTCCTAATGTGGTTATTTATTCTTTTCTCTTTAAAGGTTTTAAATTCTGCAGTGTTTCAATGCTGTTTTGTTTCCTCTGCCTGAAAGACATTTATATCTATAATATAGCAATGCTGTTTCTCTGTCCTGCTGCATTGGAGAGTGTTCCTACATTTTTGTAGTCACTATTGGAGGATATGAGTCCAGTCCTGTTTAATGGCCTTATCAAATAAATCCTGCTGCCTGAGTTTTCAAAGTTAAGTCCTGTTCTCTCTAACAGCTTTTCTTAGATGATTCATACTGTCCACAATTTCAATAAACATTCTGGTTTGCTTTAATAGCTTCAATGAATGAATCTTGATTCCTGCAGTCTTAATAAATTTCTCCTGCATTAATTATTTCAGTTATGGTTGTCCTATTCTCGTAGCAGTGTCGTTGGACTCCTTACATTCTTCTTCAGTTAGCTTCCAACAGCTTTGGCTTCTGAATTGCCCTTTTATCACTTACTTTTGCCTTCACAGCATGCTTAATACTACAATCTCGGTTTAAATTACTTCTTTGGCCTTTAATACGTCCTACTGCAGACTCACCTCATGATATTTGCCCACTAGAGTGGCAATGTTGCCCTGAGCTGTATTTCTTTTTCAATTCCAGCCCGGAGTGTACTGTATTTTTTAAACATTTTCCCCTTGCCAACTAAGGATTTCAACTTTACTCAAAGAGCTTCGGAAGACTGTTTGCTCTACAACTGAATGATAACTCACGACCCTCCTCCAGTTCATTGCTATCTGATCCAACCTGTAACTTCTAAGTGTCAGTACTGTACCACTGCTTGTTAGCTGCTAGGTTAAACCAGGTTCTGCACTTGTCTTGGCAGGTCTGAAGTACTTTTTCACTTAGCTATAGATTCTCCCTCGTGAGATTGAATATTCAGCACTTTCTGCTGCTATATGTCTGCCCAAGTTTATCTTAAAGCTGTGACTAGAATTTCTCCTGGGTTCATTGGAATTCTTTCTGTACAGGTAAAACAAATTCCAATCCTCTCCACTGCTTAACAAAGCACTTAAAGTAAATGTTTATCAGTAAAACTTTATTTTAATATGGTAGTCGTGATGTGGAGGTGCTGGTGTTGGACTGGGGTGGACAAAGTCAGAAGTCACATGACACCAGGGTATAGTCCAACAGGTTTATTTGAAAACACAAGCTTTTGGAGCGTAGCCCCTTCATCAGGTGACCTGAAGAAGGGGCTATGCTCTGAAAGTTCGTGATTTCAAATAAACTTGTTGGACCATAACCTGGTGTTGTGTGACTTCTGACTTTATTTTAATACTTTAATACTTCATTGAACAAATGAAATACAACACTTGCTAGTTAGTGCACTGGAGAGTCAGCTGGATTAGACACTGGAGTGGGCTTGAACACAAAAATTTGTCACTCTAAACTGCAAACGTCCCTATTCAGCAAAGCTATTTCTAATGTAAGCAGCTGACAATAAGGGAGAGGTCAAAGTTACTTCCAACATGAGCTACTTTTGTAAAATGACACTTAAATGCAAATATAATACATGGGAAGTTTGTATCCTTCAGTAATGTTTTGTTATATTTTGAACTTATTTTCCTCATGAGATTTAAGAAAAAATTGTCCTCACGATGTGAGCATCACTGACTAGTCCAGCACTTATTACCCATTCCTAATTGCCCAGAGGACAGTTAAAAGTCAACTACATCGCTGTGAGTCTGAAGATCAGGCAGTGACAGGGTTCAAGCCCAACTAATATTATTAATGGAAAAGCCAGATTCCAAAATGAAATCTGGCTTGATAGATCATACGTTTTTATTTCATTAAACATGGCACTCTTTCTCTGAAACATTAGCACACAAGATGCACTTTTGATTTTAACAATAAAGCAGAAGTTCATTATAGAAAATGAAAAAAAACTAGATGAATATAATACACTTTGAAAGCTTTCAAAATGCACAGCAAAATGAAATCCTATTTATTTCCCAAATTGTCACTTTACATTTAATCAAACTCCAGAGAAATTTTGATTCCCTGTCCAACCTGTAGGTTTGACTTAAATGCTTTTTCTCAGCTTCAGTCCTGTGAGCTCTGATGTCTTTTCCCTGGACTACTCACGCAGCTGCAATCTTAAACTTTGTCAATCTTTGGTAGGGAAGTTTCACACACTGCTTTCTCGCACTGAGATAACTTATTTCCTTAGCTATTCTGAACAATCTTCTTTGCTGGGAGAGACTATACTAACTGCTGACCCCAATGAGATCTCCTTCAAACTAAACACAAAAACTTTTCAACTAAATTGAAAGAAAACTTGCTCATCTTAAACTCCGTTAAAGCAGATGGCTTGATGTCTATTCTCTCTGTCACAAACCAGACAGCATCAGCAAACTTTCATTAGCGCTCAAGGAGGCTTGCAGTCACCTGCTCTGTGGTACATACTGGTTTAAAATCACAGATCTGGAAAGACTGACCTAGTTGATTTTTAAACCTCTTCACAAAAATAAACCAACACCTACATGCCACCAGATTAAAATCTAAATTCTGAAAATAATATGATCTTAATGTATATAAATCACACACCTTTCATCCCAACAACAGCTTACATTCTCTAAAGGATATTAATGAAGCAGGTGAAGTTTTGCAAAGGTTAGTGGTGGTTACACGCTTGCCATTAAGTCAGATTTTTATTCAAAATTTTGATTGAATTTCATGGGGAGATTTGAACCCATATGCTCAGACATTAGTCCAGTGATATTACCACTATGTCATCGCCTCACCAGCATTTCAAAAAAGTTGTTGAATAATAAAAATAAAGGAATCACAATTTCTTGGCGTTTCCTGTTATAATTAAATATTGCACTTCAGCTTCCAAGAGCAAATCAAGTTAAATAGGAACAGAACTAATTTCATTGCAACAGACTGATATTTCATATTCCACTCCTTTATTTGCTTTGGAAGCCTGTGTAACTTTATTCAACGTTTCTGAGGCCAACACATCACAACGCTTGAGTAACCAGGTGCCAATCAGAATGCAACTAAAACAATGTTGATGAGTAATTAAACTGCTAAACATGCAACTAGCAATCTCAAATCTGTAAATGCTAGCTAATTCCCAAGTTTTAAATAGATGCCTTTAGCATATTTCGTTCAAGTTGACCTGCGAGAATTCTAACACACCCTAGATTAGTTCGGTCCTACAAATGGTGACCACTCTTTTGAAAAAAAAATCAAACATGTTGAAATAATTATGTATTGGAGGTCTTCTCCTTGCCCTTTGTCATACAGCTGGTCTCCAGCAAGGTAATACATATGTGCTGATTCATTGAACAGGTCAGTAATTTCTTCAAACTGTGATGATAAAATCATTTAACACGTTTCAATAGGATGTACGTGAGAGGAATAATAAAATCCATCTGGCCAGGCATAAGAATTGAAATGAAGCGTGTAAAAGGGAAATAAAATTGAAATCTGAAATAAAATGCAGAAGATGTTGGAGATATGCATCAGGTTTATCAATATTCTGAAAACGATATGTGGGATAGGGTGCACCAACTCTCCTCAGTGGATCCCAACATGAAATATGACACTTCCATCTTTTCTTCTCAGAATCGAGTAGATTGGCAGTGTGTTGCCATCAATTTTTATTTCCAGTATGTATTATCTCACAATTTGTGGCAAATCACACAAAATAAATTCTGTATAAGGGCGGCACGGTGACTCAGTGGTTAGCATAGCTGCTTCACAGAGCCAGGGGTCTGGGTTCAATTTGGGTGACTGTCTGTGTGAAGTTTGCATATTCTCCCTGAATTTGCATGGGCTTCCTCCGGGTGCTCCAGTTTCCTCACACAGTCCAAAGATGCGCAGTCCAGGTGGATGAAGCACATGAAATGTAGGGATAGGGTAGGGGGTGGGTCTGGGTAGGATGTTCTTCGAAGGCTCATTGTAGGCTCAATGGCTGAATAGCCTGCTTCCACATTGTGGGAATGGTGTGACTCTATGATAAGTTGGGTAATATGGTATTTTCAAACTGGTCAGCTACTTCTGCTGTCCATCATAGAAACTTGTGCATATAATTGCAAAGTGGCAGCAATGGCAGAGAAATCCTGTTTAGACATAATGGTTTAGACATAACACCTTTTTACCTATCACAACCTGATGCTGAGATGTACTTTTATGTCACCTGTAGCGTAGAGAAAAGTCAAATTCAATCACTCTATCCTCACAGCAACTTATCAAATGTCAACATTCCTGATAATATGTTCACCTAATCATGGATACATAATCATTCAGCACGCAAAGATCTTATTTAAACCAAATATTTGCTGTTGGTTTAGTTCTACCCTCTAAATAGCAAATATACTGTGACATAACTGATAGTGCAGATATTAATACACAAGTGTGTTGTAAGAGGTTGCCCACAGATTGCAGTTGGTTCTGCTGGGATTTTCTTTGGGTCAGTATGGCTGCCACCAGCCTTTCTTCTAATGTAGTATTAAGTGGTGAAGGATTCACTACCAATAAATCTTTGGTGGAGGTGGCCAGCACTTGAAAAACTAGACGTACGTTATCACATAAGAGTAAAAAAGCAGGTTATAGCAGTTTGAGATTGATTAACTATATTCACAATAGGTAACAAGGTGGATGAACACAGCAGGCCAAGCAGCATCATAGGAGCAGGAAGGCTGACGTTTCGGGCCTACTGCTTGGCCTGCTGTGTTCATCCAGCTCTACACTTTGTTATCTCAGATTTTCCAGAATCTGCAGTTCCTACTATCTCTGATACAATTTTAACCCCACTGCAAAGCTCCTTCACAATAGGTAAGCAACATTGTTATCTCCTCGGAGATATTAACCAGGTCCATGTTGTATATAGTTGTTGAGTGTAGAACTGACCAACAACGAAACAACAAAAACGAGCTTAGAACCACCAAGATCCTCCCAGATAAAATAATTTATATAACAGTGAGGAGCTATTCCCGCGTTTCTGAGTTAACCCTTTATGGCCAAATACTTTATACAACAGCATGAAAGTGGACGAAATTTCTGGAATGTTTTCCTATCAGAACAGAAAGAATTTTCTGCGCTTTGCTTACCACGTCCTCATCTTAACTTTTCCACTGATCCACATGATACTCTTAACTCCATTACATCACTTTAGATGTTTTCTACTCAACGTGTTCAGAGATATTATGATACAATGCTGGAGCAGCTGAGACTTCAACCCAGGCCTTTTGAACCAACAGAAAGGGACAGTACCACTGTACCTCAAAAGCCAATATGTCACTTTATGCGCCTTCAAACTCTTCCAACTGATCTAATGCAAGCTTTGAACTCACCTGATTATGCCTTTCCAATTAAAAGCCAAGCCTCATGAACATAACAGGAAAGCCTTCAGTTCCTTTTAAGGCTTGCTGTTTCAATGGTGTTACATCCTTTTAACCCTCTTTAACAGCACAAATTGAAGTTAGCAATACAATGTAATTTTAAATGTTTTACACCTCAACGGCGAATTGCTGCATGAAGGAGCTCTAATGAGACAAAGGATATTAATCCTATTTTGTAGGCAAACTACAGGCATCTAGTGAATGACTAGCTGCCATCTCAGAGATTTTAAAGTATGAATACTACCAATTCCCCTTTTGGGCATAAACCTTGTTGCAGTGTTTCTGCTATTCAGTTGTAAACGTGCACAGAGTTGCACCATTCTCAAGTCCCTACATTGTGATGAGGGAAACTTAAAATCACCGAAGCAGGATACACTGTAACAATTATTTTAACCGGCTTTACAAATTGGAATGAATTGTATAATTATAAAATCCACAAAATAAATTTGAAAATAATTTTGATGTCCCCAGATTTTGGAAGACAATTGAGGATTGCAGTTTGCATAACGTAATCTAGAGGAAGCTAATCATATTTAAGATGTGCATCGATTTGCTCTCTTCCATGTTTCAGCTAGGAGCTCGATAATCTAGAACATTCCTTACAATTTCAGGTCCAAGTACGTTTGGTCTGTTTTGTGCTACAGGATGGTCCCAAATTTGAGCAGTACATAATTTGGAGCCACGGGAGAAGGCATTAAGCTTTGCTGTGAGATTTCCAGGTCTTAGTTGAGACATGAGTGGCTTCTCCAGTAATCAGCTCGCAGTATGGATTTGGATGTCCCTACTTACTTTAACTAGCCAGCACAGATCAAACACAAGAAGGTCACAAATGAAAAATAAGTTTACATCGAGAAGAAGAACTTCATGAAGGTGATTCAGTAACATATAACAATCAGAATTTGGATGCATACATTTTGTGACAAAATCAGACTAATGCGTATGATATATAAATTAAACCATTTTATACCAAGTATACTTAAGACGCAAATATATCAGCTAAAAGCTTCAATTTTGTTACAAAATCGATAGATTTCAAGGCTGATTGTGCAAGCAGCTGAATTTTACAAGAAATTAGCGAAATGTTAATTGCAGGAAGGGTTTCTTTAGTTAGGTTCCAGTGAGTTTTCTCACCATGACTCCATAAGCACCATTCTCATACTATCTTGCACTCAGCACCAGCTAGGTCCTTCTGGTGTTCTCTCCACAGGCACCATGTTTAAACCCCAGCTACGCACTAGGTCAATCACTTCCGGCCTGGTTTGAAATAGCCACCTGTGTCAGTGTGGTGTTCACGGTCTGGAGGAACACATAACAATGCCACAGGAAAGTTAATGCAGTCCAGAAGAAGCCAGCCATATTGAAGATGCATGTTAATCTACTCTTTTACCCTTGGGTTTCAGCTTGGAGTTCAACACACAGAGAATCTAGAAGATTCCTTCCACTTTCAAACCCTTTATGATAAGTCCAAAGATGTTTGTTCAATGTTGCGCCAAAAGACAGTCTCAGATTCAAGCGGCACATAGTCTGGAGCTATAGGAGATATCACTTAGCTCTATAGTGATCCCACTCCGCCACTTCACACTCACTCTAACTCTGCCATTGCACTCCCCTCCTATCAAACCTTGCGGTCTATCACTCTCAATACTGAATGCAGCATCTTCCCTCAATGACTCTGCCACCTAACCCCTTCCAAACTGCTGGTCCTTGCTGCCCCACCTGAGCCACCTCACCACCTTTCCTGGTTGGTGAAGGACCAGCCCTCTGACTGATCTCAGTCCTCCCTAACTGTTCACTGCTGCCAAGCATGTCAAGCTACCTAGTTATCTGCCTGTGCAAAGAGGCAAGGCCAAGCAGAGATGTTGTGAACACACAAGTCAGTACAAAGTGAGTGATTATTGAGATAGCAAGCTCAAAGTCCTGACATGCACCCTATTCCAAGACCCAAGCCTGTCCTTGCACACAAAGTGGCCCAGCAGAAGCATTGCGATGGGAGGTTTCAGTGAGCTCCAAACTGAAGTTTTGAATTGCTAAACTGTATTAAAAGTGCATCCCAATTGTGTCTTGATGCTTTGCTGCTTGGACAGCAGGTATAGGCAGGCACTGCCCAACAAGCTGCGAAGCTGGAGACGGCTGGCCAAGGTGGGTATGCAGAGAAGACATCAATGAGTGGCAGCTGCCAGGTACTTGCTCACACTTTCATGTTGGGAGCTGCTGGCATCTGCTTTCTCTCCACTGCTGGGGAAAGTAGCAGACTGTGTACAAGTGAATTGAGGTCAGATTATAATCAGATGTTAATACATGCAATTAAACCTCTTGCCACTTACTAGCAAGATTTTCATCTTGCTGTCAAACCTTGGTGGAAAATCAGCATTTTTTTCTTAGCTCCAAGAATCTCCTTTTTCCACTGTCTCCACATTTTCCTAATGACTTGCTGTTACCTTGTTATTCAGGGGTTGGGAAGATTCTGCCGTTTGTTTTGAGCAGGAAGTCATGATTTGATGCAAATTGTAGTTTTGCTGGTGTCATTATTATTGGCTTAACAAAAAGCATTGCTATTGTGTCTTATTTATTGATTTCCAGTCCTCACAAATAGTGAATGCTTTTTTTCCCCTCAGGATTTGATGGAATTTTGAATTTACAGGTCTACCCGTGATGTGAAATGAGTGCCTAATAAATTTGCATGCATTTTCCTCATTGCTCGTAAGCATCCTTTTATGCTGGCTGTTGGACCTTACTGCCTCCATGGTATTAGTTGGCATCATGTCCTCTGTATTTTCTATGCTATGATAACCTTCTGTAGAATTGAGGTTGGTTGGCTCGCCGAGCTAGTTTCTTGTTTCGTAGACTTTTCGTTACCATGCTGGGTAACATCATCAGTGCAGCCTCCGATGAAGCGTCGGTGTGTTTTCCCGCCTGGTCTTTAAACTCTGGGGTCCGTTGAGCTGGATTGCCTCACTTCCAGTTTTCCTTCGTAGTGGAGTGTATATGGGGTCGAGTTCTTTGTGTTTATTGATGGCTTTCTTCGTGGAGTACCAGGCTTCTAGGAATTCCTGTGCCTGTCTCTGCTTAGCTTGTCCCAGGATTTTGGTGTTGTCCTGGTCGAATTGGTGGTTCTCCTTATCCATGTGGATAGAGATGAGTGAGTATTGGTCAGTTGGTGTTTGTGTACCCTTGTTGTTAGTTTCCTTCCTGTTTGTCCGATGTACAACACCCACAACCCGAGCTACAAATCTACTCCAAAACCTTCTGTATAATTGTATTATGGAGCAGGGACCACACAATAAACGTTGGACCATTTGGATTAGTAGAAGAAGACCATTAAGACCCCCAAGTGTTTTCCATCATTTCAATAAGGCCATTACTAATCTGTGCTTTGAATTCCACAATTCCACCTTTGATTTTCTTACCCAACAAGTATCCAGTTATTTACACCTTAAAAGTATTCAATGACCATCCCGCCACCGAACATCTTCTGAGTCAGAGAGTTCCAAAAGTCACACAACCCTCTGAGAGAGATAATGTCTCCTCGCCTATCCCTTAAATGGCCAATGTTAATTTTTAAACAGTGCTTCCTCATTCTGGACTCACCAGTTCAGAGGTCCACCCATGTCAAGACCATTTAGGATTCTTTATACTTCAGCCAAGTCATCCCTCACTCTCCTGAACTCCAATGAAAACAAACCAAGTCTGTCCAACCTTTCCTCATAAGGCAAGCGACTCATTCCAGTATCAATACAGTAAGCTTTATCTGAACCATCTTCGATGGATTTACCTCCTTCTTTATGTTATATCCAAGACTAAGGGAATGTAAATAAAGAAGGTCATCTCCAAACCAGTCACTATTCATGCAGAGTCCCAGCAGTGTTTACAGCAAAGCAAGCAGTTATCATAATTCAGGCTATTTCTTGGAAGCTTTGCTAAATAAAACCTATAGTGTTCACAGTCAACTTTAAATGACCTCTAAAGGAACTCTAGCTTCATCTACAAAACTTGAAAAAACATTTTCTATAATGCTTCAAGACTTAAGTACTCTGAGCAATATTAAGTATAAAGCATCTCACTAACATTTTAAGTGTAAAAATGATTATACACTTCAGGCACTAAAGAAGACCTTTTACTACCGTCATTGTCATCTCAAAAGAGAGAGTAAAGACCCACTCAGCCATCGCCAATGGACTTTAAAAATCCCAAGGGACTATTTCACAGAAGAACAGTGGTTTGATCAACTTGACTAAAATAGATTATCTGGACATTTGGTCATTGTTGTTTCTGAGATCTTGCTGTGCATAAAGTAGCTGCCATATTCCTTACATTGCAACAATGGACACACTTTCAAAGCACACTATTGGTGGGAAGCCCTTTAGGATGATGTTGTGATAAAGTGCTGTATAAATACAAGCCTTTGATTCTAGTAGTTTGATCTCTTGACATGAACAATGCCGTTGTTCTACTAAGGTATTTGAGAATGCTAAAATATTGTCAATAACCAACCATTCAGTCTCAAAAGATATTTTAGTAAGCTTAATATGAAAGAGTCATGAGACAAACAAAAATAAATCCTTTTTATTTTGCACGGTACATTGAAAACCTGCATATTGATGACTTTGTTCACCAGGGAAACTGGACTTGGAGCATTTTTTTGTATTTGCATTTAGTCCGTCACCAAAATGAGTCACATCCCTCACTGTGTCAACATTATTGGTGTTGTCTTCTCAGGACCCTATAGTATAGAAATGAATAATGATGTACTGCAGTTGTCATCATATGGAATGATCCTACTTATTCTGGATGTATTGGATGTAGGTGAGTGCACCTCTGATAATATAAAACCAAAACACACTTTACAGCTCAATCAAGGCACAATAGATAATAATAGCCACACTCAGTTTCTTTCACATTAGAACAGCTTAAAGTGCTTTACACTATGAATTGTTACTTCTGAAGTGCAGAGAATGTTAGGCAGTTATTTGCAACAAGACACAATGAAAGGTTAGTTCAAGGAAGAATATAATCAGAACACTGGAAAAGTCACTTGATTTTCTTTGATTAATCTGTCACTGCCTGAAAAACTTATCCAGTCTCCTCTATGAGCTGCGATTTACCAAAAAAAAAGTTGGCAAAATGTCAATTTCAGGGAGTTTCATGGAGGGTTTCTCTTTGTGAGCTCTAGCTTATGCAATGCTCCATTGTTCCATTGTATGCACCACCCCCTACGCTGTGGTCACACTATCATGCACCCAATCAGCGGCAGACGTACCACCACAGATGGCACCTGCCAGCATTTGTGCCACCGGTGCCATATCTAAATCACGGTTGTGCATGAGTTCAGACACTGCAAGCCAGGAACAGCCGTCTCGGTTGCAGTCCAGACATGGGCATCTTGGTGGGTCTGTGAGGTAGTTTAGACTCAAAAGCGCATTCTGTTCAGTACGTCGCGCTACCACACCTTTGTTGCTGACTGAGAAACCAAAGGCCCCAGGTCTGTGACATTCAGAGGACAGTCAGAGAGCAGGCACCTAGTCATCTCCAGCCATAGGGAAGCCCATACTTCATTCACCAAAATTTCACAAACAAAGGGCAAAATTTTCCAAGGGGCCTGAACAATGTGGGCTACATCAGAAACTGTGGCATAAATTCCAGCGAGGTTTATCTTGCCATCTGAAGCATGCCGACAATGTCCCTGATTTCCAATACCCCACAGGGTCCTCTTGAGACTGGAGCTGAGCAGACCCCTGGTGTCCATCAGTCTGTCAAGTCCTGCAGCCTGGAGTGTTTTTTCCTCAGCCAATTGTGGACCTGTCACAGTGAGATTCTCACTGATTATGCTCCCAAGCCTTCTAAGCTCGACCTTCCCACCGAGGTGTCAGTATCTGAGCTGGTAGTGGTGCAGGAGGCAGACTTGCTGATGCTTCCCGAGACTTCAGTACTCATGTCCTCAGAGGTGCAGTATGTGGCTTCCGATGAAATAGGCCGTTGCTCCCCAGCTAATACATGCAAGACAGAAGGGAGAGAAATCATTGTGGCCCATGATTAGAAGAGTTGTGCAGCCAATGATACTGATAGCAGGGTTAATGTGAGAGTTGTAGTGGAATGTAGACTGGGATTTATTCAGTTGATGGGACATGGATGTTTTGACATTCCTGCAGGAGCAGTCTTTTGCGCTTCAATTACGGGATGAGGGTATCACTGGCTAGACCAGCATTCATTGTCCATCCCTAACTGCCCAATGGACAGTTAAAACTCAACCACATCACTGTGGATCTGGAGTCACATGTAGGCCAGACCAGGTAAGGATAGCAGTTTCCTTTCCTGAAGGACATTGGTAAACCAGATGGGTTTTTCCAAAAATTGACAATGGATTCATGGTCATCATTAGACTCTTAATTCCAGATTTTTATTGGATTCAATTCCACCAGCTGCTGTGGCAGTAATTTGAACCCAGGTCCCTGGAATATCATCTACATCTCTGGATTAACAGTCCAGCAATAATACCGCTAGGCCATTGCCTCCTCTAGTCCCGTTCCCTTCCTACCAATGGCCAGGACTCTCTCCTCTTTGGGGGTGTAGTGTCTGATGTCAGACACCCCTCCACCTATCTGGGCCCTTTCTGCTCTACTGTATGCTTTCTTCTCTTGCCATGAGCTGAGTGAAAGTGGGTGGGTGTGGTCTTTCAATGGATATCCGATGAGTGGCGAGTTGTTGTGGGAACAGCACGTGCTATGATGGGATTGAAATCGTTCATGAGGGTCACCGTAGGGATGGGGTAGTAGTTGATGAGTTGAGTTTGTGAGCTGCTTACTATCCAGTGTCGAGGCGTACGGTTAGCTCTTAATGAGGGTACTATCACAAATTTTCTCAGCAGTGGGGCAACAAGGTGGCTGTCATTTAATATGATTGCACCTCACCCTCCCATCATTCCAACTTAGTGTCTTCAAAACCAAACCCTTAATAATTGCCCAAATTCCTGTTAACTCAGTGTGTCATGTTCTACAACTGTTTGAAGTCATTTTTCAAGAAAGTATGGATGATATTTATTTTAAGTATGAGGTTACCGTCAGTGTTAACACACTGTAATTAACGGCAAATGCAGAGGAATATCACTGCGTGCATAACTAACCCGGTACTATTAGCTGCAAGAATTATGGTCAACTTCAGTATCTTGTGGTGGGAGAGTTACTTTTTAAAATTTTTATTGCAATCTGTATTTAATACACACACATTCGTGAAGATTATAAAACACAGACTCCACAAAACTTAATAAATATTAACAGAAAAGCTTAACCTAGAGGAGGGAACTAAATACAACGGATATTCACAACAGGTGTGAGGCCCATCAGGTTACCTTGACATGTAACTCCTTATCTTCACCACCTTCATTTAATTAAATACCCAGAGGTTTTTCAGGAAGGTCTAGGGACTATCAAAGGGGCCAAGGCCACCTTACACGTTGATCAGGAAGCAATTCTGTGATTCTGCAAGGCTCACCCAATGCCATTTGCCATATGGGCAAAAGTAAAGGCAGAAGTCAGGAGACTGGAAAGCGAAGGAATCATCAAATCAGTACAGTTTGCAGAATGGGCAGCATTGGTCATCCCAATTGTGAAGCCCAATGGATCAGTTCAGAGATAGTAAGTACTGCAGATGCTGGAGAATCTGAGATAACAAGGTATAGAGCTGGATTAACACAGCAGGCCAAGCAGCATCAGAGGAGCAGGAAAGCTGACGTTTCGGGCCTAGACCCTTCTTCAGAAATGAATCAGTTCGCCTTTGTAAGGATTTTAAACATTCAGTAAACGGCTTTTTGCGGCTGGATAAGTACCAAATCCTTCACATGCAGGATTTATATGCATCTTCAGTGTTAATTTACTGTGAGGATGTGGCCTATGTTACCTTCTCTCCCAGACACACAGAGGGTCCTCATGGCCTCTGAGATTCAGAGGTAATGTCCACCTGCTTCACTGTTGCTTCCTGTCCCTTTAGTCCCATCTACTCTATTGATAGGGAGGTGATGGCAATAACAGTAATCCGGGGGTCCAGCCGAATGCTCTGGGGACCTTGGTTCAGATCCCACCATGGCAGATGATGAAATTTGAATTCAATAAAATCTGGACTTAAGAGTTAGTTTAATGGCGACTATTGTTAATTGTTGTAAAAACCCATTTGGCTCACTAATTGTCTTTAGGGAGGAAAAGTGCAGCCCAAATCTGGCCTGTATGTAACTCCAGACCAACAGCATGTGGTTGAACCTCAATTGTCCTCTGAAATGGTCCTTGCAAGCCACTCAGTTCAAAGGCAATTAGGGATGTACAACAAATGACAGCGATGCCCACATCCCATACAAAAACTAAACAAAAAACATTATGGCTTTGACCTTGTGACCCTGTGACCAGTCTCAGACTGTCATTGCAGTCCTTGGTGTTGCCCAGTCTATCTTTCTGTTTGTAAGGATTCTGGCCTCTCCAGTTTCTTCAGACTGGGTTCTGGCTCCATTGTCAGATTTTTGAGGACATAGCCTGCTGTTTCGAAAGGGGATCATAGGGACAAAAGGATTCATTAACCTGGCACCTTTGCATGCTGACAACCTCTGCTGGAGGAGGGTGAATGTCTGCATTGGAAGGGCCTGGCATCTGGCCCCATTCCCAAGTCGGGATACCAAGATGCTGCTCATCTCCTCTGCCATGTTAATGCTGCTGACTGCATTATGAAGGGGATTGTCCAGGAAGAGCTACTGAGACTGACACAGTGTGTTGGTTCTGAGTTGTCATTTAAATATTACCCAAAAGGATTTCTGAGTGGAGATCTGTGACCAGTGGTATTCCTCAGGGATCAGTGATGGGTCCCCTGTTGTTTGTAATATACATAAATGATCTGGAGGAGAATGTCTGTGTTCTGATAGTTAGTTTTACGAATGATACAAAGATTGGGGGAGCTGCAGATAGTGAGGAGGATTGCTAGAGGATTTGCAAGATATAGATAGGCTAGAGACGGGTGGGGAAATGGCAGGTAGAATGTATTCTGGAAAAATGAGAGGCTTTGGAAGGTCTTATGCAGGAGGGAAATATACAGTAAATAGTAGAACCCCTAGAAACATCAAAATACAGAGGGATCTAGGTGTACAGGTCCACAGTTCTCTTAAAGTGGGAACACAAGTGGATAAGGTGGTAAGATAAGAAGGCATTTGACATGCTTGCCTTCATCAGTCAAGGCACAGAACATAAAAATTGGCAATTCATATTTCAGCTGTATAGAACTTTAGTTCGACCACATTTGGAATATTGTGTACAGTTCTGGTCACCACACTACCAGAAGGATGTGGAGGCTTTGGAAAGAGTACAGAAAAGGTTGACCAGAATGTTGTCTGGTTTGAAGGATATTAGCTATGAGGAAAGATTGGACAAACTCGGTTTGTTTTCACTTGAAAGTGAGAAGCTGAGGGGTGACCTGATAGATGTTTACAAAATTATGAGAGGCATGGATAGATTGGATAGACAGAGTCTCTTTCCCAGGTAGAAATGTCAATTACTAGGGGACACAGGTTCAGGGTAAGAGGGGGAAAGTTTAAAGTAGATGTCAGAGGCAAGTTTTTTTACACTGGTAAATGCCTGGGATGCACTGCCAGAGGAGGTGGTAGAAGCGGATACAATAGCAACATTTAAGGAGCATCTTGACAGATGCATGAATAGGCAGGAAATAGAGAAATATAGACCACCTAGGGGCAGAAGGTTTTTAGTTTAAAAAGGCATCAGGTACAGGCTTGGAGGGCTGAAGGGCCTGTTCCTGTGCTGTACTGTTCTTTGTAACATCTGTCTCTTTACACTGCACTTATTAATGAACTTCCCTCACACTGATGGAATCATTGGGATATATATTTATCTTCTAATTTAATGGGTAAATCAAACAGTTGCCCATTTTAAACAAGTACATTTACTACCTGCCCAGGGTTATTGAAAAATCAAATCAACAGAAAATATGTTGAAGTCAACTGGATATGTTTCCATTTCCACATTGTTCTATGTGCCAATCTTGTTTGTTTCAGGGCATGTTATGGATCTAAATTGCCCATAGTGTCTAGGCATGTGTAGATTAGGTGGGTTATAAGGAGATGGTTCTGGGTGGGATGCTCTGAGGTTCAGTGTGGACTTCCTGGGCCGAATGGCCTGTTTCCACACTGTAGGGATTCTATGAAGTTTAATCTGTGCAAGTGTGAGGTGTTTGTATTTTGGGAGATCAAATGATAAGGGAAAGAGTACAGTTAATGGCAGGACTCTTAACAGCATTGATTTCAGAGGGTACTTGGGGTCCTTGTTCATAGCTCCCTTGAAAGTGGCCACACAAGTAGATAGGGTGGTAAAGAA
Organism: Rhincodon typus; assembly: GCF_021869965.1. Taxonomy (NCBI): domain Eukaryota; kingdom Metazoa; phylum Chordata; class Chondrichthyes; order Orectolobiformes; family Rhincodontidae; genus Rhincodon; species Rhincodon typus. The sequence goes on along the minus strand of NC_063361.1, from coordinate 26,268,133 downwards.
GGCCTACGGAATGCTAGCCTTTATTTGTTGGGGCATTAAGTACAAGAGTCAGGAAGTGATGTTGCAACCTTATAAAACTTTGGTCAGGCTGCACTTAGGATATTGAGTTCAATTCTGGTTGCCACATTACAAGAAGGATGTAGAGGCTTTGGAGAGGGTGCTGAAGAGGTTTACCAGAATGCTGCCAGGATTAGAGAGTATGAGTTAAGGAGAGGATCAACAAACTAGGGTTGTTTTCTTGGAGGCTGAGGGGAGACCTGATAGAAGTCTATAAAATTATGGGTGGCCTAAATAGAGTTGATAGAATCTTTTTCCCAGAATTGAAATGTCTAATACTGGAGGGTATGCATTAAAGGTAAGAGGGGAAAGTTCAAAGGAGATGTGAGGAGCACGGTTTTTTTTTATGCAGAGAGTGGTAGATGCCTGGAACACACTGCCAGGAGTAGTGGTGGAGGCAGATATGATAGTGGCATCTAAAGGGCTTTTAGATAAGCACCCGAATAAGAAAGGAATGGAAGGATATCGACCGTGGGCAGGCAGAAGGGATTGGTTTGATTTGGCGTCATGTTTGGCACAATATTGTGGCTTGAGGACCTGTTCCTGTGCTGTACTGTTCTACGTTCTATGTAAAGACAACCCTAATAACAGTTACTCACTGCAGAAATAACATGACCATTTCTCATCTTAATTTTGATCCGTCAGTAGATGGGAAATCATTAAGTTGTTAAGTATTGATAAATGTGGCAATGAACTGATGAGTTCACATAGAAAAGAATTCAATACTTGTGATTATTTACTATTATGGATGTCAAAAATGTATTTAAAATCTGGAATACTATTATTGGTTGAGGTCAAATTGAATAGACAGAAATGACAGCAATTTTTCATGAACATTTCCTAGAAAGTTTGTTAAGAATAAATGAAAACTTTCAGACTATTTTTGTGTTGTAAACTAGCTAAATGGATCAGGAAATGCATATCAGTCCATTTGGAAATTGCTTCACGGGTATTAATTGTGGCTAGTGAGTAACTTTTAAGGTTACAGTAAAATGCATTAGTGGACTAAAAGAGCATCACTGATGTGGCAGTGTTGTATATTGTGTCACATTGCTCTCATGGACTTTCTCCACAGTCTATTAATGTGTTTGCTAAGGTCAAAATAAACATTTCTATTAGATTTAGCGCCATTGTTGAAATCTTTATGATGGAACAGGTGATGCAAGCTGTTTGAATTTGTAACAAAGTTTTTCTGTTCCATCGTGCATTTTAAAACAGTTGAGGGGTTGGATAGGCTGTAGACAGCTTTTCTGTTAAAGGTAAGATCTAATGTCATTTTCTGTCCACAACCCTGCTGTTTTCTGCCATATGTTGATCTTCTCCACTTGTGCCAAACGTTCCATGTTTTCCTTCCTCTGACCGTGACGCTTTGGACCCCTCTTTAGTGTCTTCACTAAAGAGTTCTTAGAAGTTGCTCACCTTTCACATTTTCCAGGTGAAAGGTCAACTATCAGAAACTTTGGGCTGAAATGTCATGTCTTTGTTGGCTAAGTGTCAGTTTTGTCAAGTTTCACAGAGGGTTTCCCTCCCCTCCAGGCCCAGCAGGATTTTTCACCGCATCTTACCAAACTTGACTCATTAAGTATCTACCCTGCCTCCATGGTGCCCTTCACAACTGATTGAGGATTAAGATATTGGCTAGGACATTGTGAGTAAACCCCTGGTCTACTGTGAAAAGGTGCCATTGAATTGTTTTTTATTCACCAGAGAGGTGAGATGGGACCTCAGTTTAACATCCTGCCTGAAAGAACTGTAAAATCTGCTATCGATTACTTGGAAATTATTTGGTTTAAGTCAACCCTGATCTTATTACTATCTGAGCTGATCCTATCACAAACCTCATACAAAAAGAAGGACTGCGTATTTTCCTGGAAGTGAAATTAAACTGTCGCCATTCAATGAGAATAATTTATTGACAGCGCTCAAATGTAATCTCCGTGAGGTGAGATAACTGCTGTGTTATATTCCCAGGGTGATTTCTGACTCAAGATTTCTTAAACTGTGAGCGACTTATTAAGGTCATGGCTTTAACTTCCCTCACTTCTGCGAAGTATTGAAATAAAGAAGAAACAAAATGCATTCTTTATAAAAGGGCTATGTTGTTCAGGCTGTAGGCATGGCAATGCATGTAATCTAACTTAAAATGATTCACTTAAATGAGTCAATAAGATGTCTGCAGACAGAAAATGAAATTGGAAATCTCAGTTTCCAGAGAGAGTAATAACTTCTCAGCCATTCGGTTAAATAGACTCAACAACAAATTAGTTTGAATTCTGTTGTCCTTTAGTGCAGGCCATTAGTATCTATAAAAGTTAAATGGTACCATTTGGTGTGACAGAGGTCTTGGAAACAGTTCATCTTTTCTTAATGCTGGTGAGAATTCAAGGCACTCCAGTGAAGAGAAAATCAAGGACAAAGTAACTTTTCATTCAGATCCAGAGGAGTAGTCAGTGCCCAATGTATAGGTTTCTCATCTGCCTCATGCATGGCAACATGAGACATTTGAGGTATGGAAAATAAACATTAGTTACAGTTTCTGTAATAAATTCACCGTTAGCAAGTCACTTTAAGTTACATCACAAACATTGACCCTGGCTCCACCAACTACAAACAAAAGATATCTTTTTTCAGTACAAATCTCTCTTTATTAAGGATTAGCTTCAAAAAGGGAAGCTTTTGAATCAATGAGGCACTTGAGAGACAGTCTATTTGTGTACAGTTTAGAATATTAAGGGGTCTTATGAATACTTCTGATCCCTATTCTAGTCCACATGATAAATAGTTCCTCACTCCTCAGATGGCGTTCCTTACAAATCTGCCATCATTACTCCTCAAAAATTGCACACTTGATTTCTCTGCATGCCTTCAATCTTACTCCTCTTCAAATTTTTCGAATGTGGTGTTATTTAATGTGACACACAATTTAACATTAGTCAATAAATTGAACAATAGAAAAGGCTCAGGAAGGTTTCTCCATACATATGCTGATTAACACTGTTGTAACTGTTGCATCATGTCAACATATGCATCACTTTCTGTGAGGATTTCTACCAAACTCTCTACGTATTCAGTTTTAGGTTGATCCGTATCAAAACAATTGTCTTCTTCTTCTGAGGCAGTCCCTCGGAACTAAGGGTGACTTTCTTCCACCACGGAGTTGTGGCTCCTGAGGTAACTAGCTTGTTCAATGCTAGATCTGCAAACCTCGCGACAAGGGAGGAAGGTGGTGTTTGTTGAAGCTGGTGGACGAGATGCTCAGTAATTTTGATTCTCCTTTCGCTGTTTGTGCTTGGCCTCTGTCTTGGTCTGGAGGAGACGCATGAAATGGTCAGTGTGGACTTGTTGGGCCGAAGGGCCTGTTTCCACACTGTAGGGATTCTATGATTCGATGAAATGGTTATCACTTTTGCAGATGCTTTTCCATCAGTTTGGGCAGACATGGGCAAGGGATTCTGACCATCAGAAGGAGTATTGCTTTTTTTTTCAGGAGGGCTTCGGGGTAAGGATGCCTTTGAAGCATATCCCATGCCTTATTGATAACTTCCAGCCACAAGGAAGCTCGGAGTATTCAGCTTTGTTACAGGAGTCAAACAAACAAAAACAGGAATTGCTCAAGAAGCTCAGCAGGTCTGTTGCATCTGTGGAGAGAAAAACAGAGTTAACGTTTCAAGTCCAGTGCCCTTCTTCACTGCGGTCTTGAGGAGTCTCATGTCAAGCATGTGGACAATGTGGTTTGCCCTATGCAGCTGACTGATCATCTCTAGGGCCTTGACGCTGTGGATGCAGGCCTGAAAGAGGTAACACTGCTGCTCAGCAGACTAAGAGCTTGGTGTCAAGAGGACTCTATCATCAAAACCTCTATTCCTTAAGGCTATGTTGACACATTGGAGGCAATATTGAGGGTCATCAATACCTGCCCTCTTTGAAAGGAGGCTCACAAAATTTGGAAAATGACCCACAATGTCTAATGGCTCACTCTGTATCTTGATAGTCGGGGACACTGTTGATGGTGGGAGCAGGCTGATAAGTAACTATTGTCTTTTGGATGTTTGGTCAAAGACCTATTCTCTCATATGGCTGTATGAATGCATCAATGGTAGTTTGGAACCTGGCCTCTGAGTGTGTATACTGCAGCTCGATGACAGAGGTTGGGCTGGTCTTCATTCTGGACTGGAAGTGATGCAAAAAGTTGAACAATTTCTTTCTCATTCCTGTAAGTTAGCTCTGTTTGAGCTGGAAACTTCATTGCCATGGGGTGGAATGTTGCAGCAAGGAAGATGGAGAAAATCATTGGTATAGTCTTATTTGACCTGAGTTTGCACATGGACTGAGTCTGTGGTGGGTCTGTTGGTGAGGATCATGGCTTGCACCAAGTGGAGATGTTGATAAATTCCTGCAGGCAGCAAATCTGAGGAAGGATCTCCATAATCCCTCCCAGCTGACGAAATTGAAAACCTTGATGAGGTTAAAGAAGAGAGATAACAAGGTGTAGAGCTGGATGAACACAGCAGGCCAAGCAGCATCAGAGGAGCAGGAAAGCTGACGTTTCAGGCCTAGACCCTTCTTCAGAAATGGGGGAGGGGGTTCTGAAATAAATAGGAAGAGAGGGGGAGGCAGATAGAAGATGGATAAAGGAGAAGATAGGTGAAGAGGAGACAGACAGGTCAAAGAGGCGGGGATGGAGCCAGTAAAGGTGAGTGTAGGTGGGGAGTTAGGGAGGAGATAGGTCAGCCCAGGGAGGACGGACAGGACAAGGGGGTGGGATGAGGTTAGTAGGTAGGAGATGGGTGTGGAGCTTGAGGTGGGAGGAGGTAATAGGTGGGAGGAAGGACAGGTTAGGGAGGCGGGGACGAGCTGGGCTGGTTTTGAGATGCGGTAGGAGGGGGGAGATTTTGAAGCTTGTGAAGTCCACATTGATACCATTGGGCTGCAGGGTTCCCAAGTGAAATATGAGGTGCTATTCCTGCAACCTTCGGGTGGCATCATTGTGGTACTGCAGGAGGCCCAGGATGGACATGTTATCTAAGGAGTGGGAGGGGGAGTTGAAATGGTTCGCGACTGGGAGGTGTAGTTGTTGCGAACCAAGCGTAGGTGTTCCGCAAAGCGGTCCCCAAGCCTCCGCTTGGTTTCCCCGATGTAGAGGAGACCACATCTGAAACAACGGATACAGTATACCACATTAGCAGATGTGCAGGTGAACTTCTGCTTGATGTGGAAAGTCTTCTTGGGGCCTGGGATGGGGGTGAGGGGGGAGGTGTAGGGGCAGATGTAGCACTTCCTGCAGTTGCAGGGAAAAGTGCCGGGTGTGGTGGGGCTGGAGGGGAGTGTGGAGCTGACAAGGGCGTCACGGAGAGAGTGATCTCTCCGGAAAGCAGATAAGGGTGGGGAGGGAAAAATGTCTTTGGTGGTGGGGTCGGATTGCAGAAGGCGGAAGTGTCGGAGGATGATGCGTTGGATCCGGAGGTTGGTGGGGTGGTACGTGAGGACGAGGGGGATTCTGTTTTGGTTGTTATTGGGGGGAGGGGGTGTGAGGGATGAGTTGCGGGAGATGTGGGAGACACGGTCGAGGGTGTTCTTGACCACTGAGGGGGGATGTTGCGGTCCTTGGTTCCTACTACCTCTGAGGTTAAAGAAGGCCATGTCCTGAGGTTGCTGCTGGTCCCTGCAATTTTCATGAACTTGTTTTGCTGTGGAGACCATGTCCACTGTGCTTCTTGATGGAATCTGCATTGTGACTCTGCTAGATGCTCTTCAGCTACTGGAAGGAGATGTTTGATGAGAATTTTTACAATGGCCTTCCATTAGTGGACAGTAGGGAAACCCGTGGCAATCGACCTTATGCTGTCTTGAAGATGATCACAATCACAACATCTCGGAGATCCCCTGGCATACTCTCATTCCACACAAGTGAGATGAGGACATGTATTTGTGCAAAAATTGCTGCTCCACTATATTTTATTATTTTGGCTGAGATGAAAGATGTATGATATATTATTGATGCATAGACATATATTGCACAGAAGGAGGCTATTTGACTCACTGTGTTAGTGCTGGTCAACAGAGATATGACAACAATAATCCGATTTTCCAGCTTTTGGCTCATACTACTGAAAACTATGGCAATGCAAATGAGTGTCTAAATACTCCTTAAATATTACATGAATCCCCATATTGTTTTGGGATTTGGATTTCAAAATAATGGCAGATAGATGTGGGTCAGTTCTGTGGAGGTTTTTTTTTAAAAGCAGGTCAGAAAGTAATTTGGAACAGTGATGTAAATACATGAATTCCAAGCATGTGACTACCATCAGGTGGCTGGAGAGAATCCATGTAGTGTTAATGGATGGAATGTTTAGATTGCTGAGTTTACAACAGACTAACAAACCATCAGTTTAGTTCTTGCTTCAGAATAGAGTGTCTCAGTTCAGAAGAACTAAGGGTTCAGTTCAGAAGGGAGGAAAGCTTTTCTGAGCAGGAGAATCAAGTTTTAATTCAGTTGCTTCGCTAAAGTGTTTTAGGTTTGTGGTACTTCCAAGCTAGGAGGCATCTTCAAATCAGTAACACTGAAAATGTTTAGGCCTTCAGAACTGTGAAAGTTTTAAGTCAGCATACACAGAAAGGAATTGTAAAATAAGTCGAATGGAAAGAAATGTGGAGACGTCAGTGAAATAAAAACTTAGTGTTGAAATACAAGTGAAATTTTTCGGGAATTGTCTGATTGTAAAATGATAGTCTTGGGAACAGTTGACACTTTGTTTTGGAGTTGGAGTTACGATCTTTCTAACAATTATGCTTTTTTTCCTTCTCTTCCCATTGTACAATACACATACGTTCTGTACTTCACATGAATATGATTCAGCAACTAACAACCATAGTGAGCAATTGAAACCTAGCACCTAAGGTTTTGGAGTAGGTTTGTAGCTCGGGTTGTGGGTGTTGAGGTTGGTTGGCTCGCCGAGCTGGTTTGTTGTTCAGCAGACGTTTCGTTACCATGCTGGGTAACATCATCAGTGCAGCCTCCGATGAATCTACGGGTGTAACACACTCAAATTGGCACGAAGTCTTCATCGGAGGCCGCACTGATGATGTTACCCAGCAGGGTAACGAAACGTCTGCGGAACAACAAACCAGCTCAGCGAGCCATCCAACCTGAAAGCTAGCATTTCCAGTACTGAGACGGTCATGGGATGGCAATGCTGCATGCACACTCGTGCCTGGGGATCATCCAGTCCCACCCGCTTTCTTATTTTCTTCTTTGTACTTGTGCTCTTTTCATTTTTTTCTTGTTTTTCTTTGCTGGATTAGCCGATGGCATCGGGGTAGCAGCGAGAGCAAGCCATGCACAGAATGGCAGCAGCCTCCTGGTAGTCGGAGGCAGTGGCAGACGCGGCACCTCCTGGCGCCTGGAGGCAGTGGCAGCAGCGGCACACTCTTCAAGATGGCGGCGCCAGCAAGGCGGCATCTTGGGGGAGGGCAGCCAGAGTGGGACAGTTGGCGTCGCTGCAGGCCTGGTTTGCCAGCAGAACCGTGGGCCCCGGATCTGCTGTGGGCCCAGAGCGGGGAGTCCTGGCGTTGGCGAGGTGGCGGCTGCAACGGCGGCATTGTGGTATGACCGGGGGGGACTCCCAGTATCATCAAGGTGACAGCAGAGCCAGGGACTCCTGGTTGCGGGGCAAGTGTGGGTTCAGCTGGGAACTCGGCGTCTGCAAGGTGGGCCCAACAGCAAAGAGATGGCACCTAAACAGTGACAACTCCTAAGTTGGTGGGTCCTGGTGGCGAGGCAGTGAAGGAGGGTTGGCAGTGTCGCTGGTGAGCCAGCTCAGAACTCATAGTGGAGGCTGTGGAAGGAAGACCGACTCTCATTCAGTTATATCTTTTTACTGTTTTTATTCTTAAACTGTTCAAAATGGTGCTGGGTTGTGGTGACAGTTGAAACTTTTCACTATAGTTTACTCTATTATTCACTGTAATATGCAAGTGACAACAAATCTTTCAAATTCAAATTAAAAGTTAAATATATGGTCTATCAAGCTATGTTTCTTTCTGGAATCTGACTTGTCCAAAATTATCATCAGCTGTGATTATAAGGCAGTCAGGATTCTGTCTGTATCGGAAGCTTTGTTACTGTTTAACCATTGGGTGGTCTTTTCAAATTTATATTTGAATTTCGCTATTTGGTACAATCCCTGTCACAGAACTGAAATAACTTAAATTAAAGTCACAAATCACATCCCTTTGTGACTGTGCCAGTGGTGTATTAACTCTCTTTTCACCCTTTGAAAAGTTCGGTTATGCCAACCTTATCAAATGCCTACCTTACACTGTTTCATTGAACGGAAATGGCCTTGCCTTGTTCTACTCTTGTCTAACCAGTTGTATTCTTCTCTTTTCAGCTGTTTTCTCCGTTCTAACTCTGCGAGACTCCCAAGCATCCATCTTTGGTGCAAATCCCACCTAATAATTTGGAAGTTGAAATGCGTTATCTTTTGGCCCTGCCACATATTCCTTTCCTGTGGCATTGATTTCATCTCCAACCTAAGCCAAACATCATTTGCAAAATTGCAAATACAAATTCATCACGAGCGAGAACATGGACCAATGTAACTGAATCCAATTGTTTTATGCTTTTTGTTCAATTTAGCACGGAGTTGGTTAGTTCATAGGATCAGAGAATCCCTAAAGTGCGGAAACAGACCATTCGGCCCAACAAGTCCACACTGCTCCTCAGAAGAGCATCCCACCCAGATCCATTCCCCTACCTGTGCATTTCCTACGTCTAAGCTACTTAACCTAAACATCCCTGGGCATTATGGGCAATTTAGATGGCCAACCCACCTAGCCTGCACGTCTTTGGACTGTGGGAGAATGGATCCTTATATCATACTTTGTCGATTGAAGTGGCTAGTTGATGTCCAGTAGAGCTTATATTTTAAAATTGATACTCATGTTTGAACTTCATTTCTTTTGAAATTAAAAATTGCCTCATTTTAGATATTCAACTCAACATCATTATAAGAATTTGGTCTTTCACTGTCCTAGCCTTCTTCCTAAACTCTATGTTCTGTGAATTGGCACCCCTTCTCCGACTTGGTGTATATTTCTCACTAGCCCTCCCTTCTCTCTAGCTCCTCTCGTCCAATGTCTGGATTTTGCCCAAATTGTAAAGTAAAGGGTTAATACTTGACTAAGTAAATAGGAAAGCTATGTCAACACTATCTAACAGATCTCATGATGGGAGCTCTGAATTGACAAGCAAGCCTCTAGATATTGTGTTACGTCTAAGTGATCATAGGCAGTGTAATGCCGATCAACAGTTATTTTGAAAAGACCTTAGCCTCCAGCAATCTCTCTATGGTGATGTATATCACCCAGTCTCCTCAAAGACAACCCACTGGACAACAGACAAATCAGCCTCTTCCATGAAACTAGAGCTAGAGAGACTTCACCAGTTAACTGATTAAGCAAATTGTTCTCATTTTCTTTTATGTCCACATGGATAAACCATCACATTATAAATGTTTTTTTCATATTGAAAATAACATTGACACTTATGAGATATTGACTGGTGTACAGCAATGAAATGGTCCAATATACTTTCTTTTTCAGTCATCTGAAGTGATTTTAAATCTAATTACTCTCAGCTAGAGATGTGAACGCCAGTATTCCTGCTACACTGTATAATCAAGCAAACCTAAAAGGGACTGTGCAGGCTGCTCATAAAGTTATTCCCTTTAAGGTAGAGATTGTTTATGGCAGAGCTTTAAGATCTAATAGTCCCATTCATTCAAATGGATAGGCAGTGAATGATAAAGTTTTGAAGTAGGTATTGCTGGTTACACTTATTCAAAATGCATGGTTTTGGTGATCATTTAACATCTAGTATTAATATTTTTTGTACTGGATTACACCACTTAAATAAACCAAGGAATACGTTTCACTAAGTAAAAGATAAACTAGCTATAACACAGGGGGCTGTTCTCCCATTAGAAAGAGATGACTGGTGATGGTTTAACCTGGGGGACGCTATGCCTGAGGTAAGGGAAAGGTTGAGAAGGCTGGAACCTCATGGTAACCTCAGCTGGTGCAGAAATTGAACCTGTGCTGTTAGCATTACTCTGCATTGCAAACCACTTGTTCCAGAGGAAGTGATGGATCCTGGTACAGTTACAATGTTTAAAAGACATTTAGATAAGTACATGATTAGGAAAGATTTAGAGGGATATCGGCCAAGTGCAGGCAAGTGGGAATAGATTATTTTGGGATTATGGTCGGCATGGACTGGTTGGACTGAAGGTCTGTTTCCGTGCTGTATGAATCATTAGAAAGGAATTGCCCCCTCTTTGTCTTTTTGGGAAATTAGCCTGGGCCCTGAATGACTAGTTCGGTGACATTATTATTTTTCTACCATCTCCTTAACTGAGCTATGCCAACAGCCTGATAGGTTGCTATTTTTATGCAACTTATTCGCCAAACTTTCATAACCTACTTGTGATTCATTCTCTTGTGTATTATTTGTTCAGATTTCACGAGTTCCATTTAAATCCTACACAGTAGCCTGCAATCTTTATGTAGAGTATCAGCTGTCCACCATGTAGAATGGCTGAGAGTGGCTGTTGTAATTTTCAATGAGAAATTGACCACTTCACACTGATAAAAGGTGTCATTTGTAAAATCTACATAGCCTCGTTTGTAAAACCATCGAGTGACGTTTTTCTCTTCCACAAGCAATACTCTTACTCCCCTCGAGCAATTTGTTTACTTCAGTGAATTAAATTCTCATTTTTTTAAACTTCATTCAGGTAGTTAGAGTGCATGCTGTTTATTACAATAACTGATGACTCGGTGGTAGGATGCAGTAGAATAACCGTTTTTCTTTTTTGCAAGAAGGATTGAGTTCAACTCAGACAGATAGAATAAAAGCCTTTTCTCTCCAATAACTATTCAGGACTCTGGCTGAAATGTGATGGGCTATCTTAATCCTAATTCCTAGACTTTAATGAGTCTACAACGCCACATAGATCAAATTCAGCATTTGCTGATAATTACTTGAGAGTCAGTGATGAAAGAATGGAAGGGAGTGAGGAATATATTACAGTTACGGAGGTACAGACTGAACCTTTTTGGATATTGAGTCTGAATGCGCTAATATTTAAATACACTTAATTGCATCTGGACACCCAGGCTGAATCTGTTTTGTTGCTGTGGAAACAACAAGATTTACATTTATATAACAGAGCAAATTGTCCAAGGGTGATTTACAGAAATGCAGTCAAAAGTACAATGGATGCTAGGCCAAAGAGAGATAAGAGGTATTGGAATAGACAAAATTATGACTGGTGATGCTGTTTTTGAGTTGTGTCTGGTAGGAAGAAACACAAATTGTGAAATGCAGCCAACATTATCCACAATGAGGGGCTGACAATGAGGACAATAGCAGGAGGACTGGAAGTGGAAAGGCAGCATCCCCAATGGATGAAACGTTCCAGAGCATGGGACTCACACAGCTTAAACGGGCAAGGAGAGGGTGAAAGAACAGGAATGTACGAGAGGCCAACAAGAGACAAGGGGAGCTTGGGGAGAAGAAGGGAGATTTGGAAGAAGTTGCAGAGATAAGGAATAATGAGGCAATGGAATAATTCAAACATGAAGATAAGGATTGGAAATCTAACTAGACCATAAGATGCAGAAGCTCAAGCCAATCAACCCATCTAACCTGTTCCGCTGTTCAAAGAGAACATGGCAGATCTGATAATCCTCAACTCCACTTTCATGCCTTTTCCCCATTACCCTTTATTTCCTAACTGATTAAATATCTCAGCCTTCACTATACTTAATGACACCCCTTTTACAGCCTTCTGTGGTAAAAGAAAATGCACAGTTTAATTATCCTCTGAATGAAGAAATTCCTCCTCATCTCTGACCTAAATGGGGATCCCCTTATTCTGAGATTGTGCCGCTGGTCCTAGACTCTCCCACAAGGGGAAACAACCTTTATGCATGTACCCTGTCAAGTCCCCTTGGTATAACAGAATTTAAATGTTGCTGCAAAGACAGGCATGTAGACAACACTTTGTATCCCCTGCTCCTTGGGATAAATGCGGGAATGTCAAATTTCAATTGATTATGACCATTTATAAGAGAGGAGAAAGTGGTGTTGATTGATTGGCAAGTTAACACCGATTGGCCAAAAGGTTGCCATAGATAAGACAAAGGAAAACTAGGGTCTCTACAAATTTTCAGGTAATTGAAAAAGGACACAAGATCTGAACATCTTTTTATTTGCTGAGAATGAGTGAATGGATGTAACTTTTAAATCTGAGGCAATGGGGAACCAGGAGACAATGTACACCAAGAAGGAAAGTAACGAATGAATGAATGAATGGGACTTGGTTTGGGATGGGAAATGAACAGCAGAATTTTGAATTAACTGAAGCCTAGGAGTTTTGAAAAAAGGAGGACGGCCAGAGGAGTATTGTAATCGGTAAATTTGGCGGTGAATATTAAACGGATTGAGGTTTTAGCAACAGGTGATCAGAAGTAGGGGAGGTGCTGAGTGATGTTATGGAGGTGGAAGTCTTTTGATGGAAGGCTTGTGATATGTGGTCAGAACATCAGCTCAAGGTCACGTGTACAAAAACAACCCCAAATTCAGAGGATTAGGTAATGGCAATGAGCTGTAGTCCACCAAGTATCATAAGCATCGGTCTCCGTTTGAGAGTTAATGATTTAGTAGATTTCAGGGACATCACTCCATACCACAGCCAGGACAGGGATCGAACCCATTCTGTTGGCATCATTCCCCTCCACACTCTGGCTACCTAAACTAACTGACCCCCTGTAGCAGGAGTGGACAGTCAAAGAAATGTTCTGCCCCTCTGATGCTGCTTGGCCTGCCGTGTTCATCCAGCTCCATACCTTGTTATCTCAGATTCTCCAGCATCGGCAGTTCCTACTATCTCCTGGAGAATCTTGGAGATGCTTTTTATTAAATTATGCTAAAGAAACATTGTCAGATTGACCTTAACAAAATTGCAAAGTTGTATACTTTCCTGAAATTTCGCTCCAGGTCTGAAAAATATCACGCAGCCCTGAACTTGGTCCATCATTCAGATTTAAGTAAGTAATCGGGTCTGGTTGGTAGTGGTGGTAAGGAGGGTTGCGAGGTGGTTTGTGCCAGTTGAGAGGCAGAATATGCCTTTGGTCATGATTGAGTTGTGTGGTGAGGTGGGGAACACTGATTGAACAGGTGGCAGGGAAGGATGGCAGGAATAGGCTTGTATGCATTGGATTTGGAGGTTGGAGGAGCACGTCTCCTTCAACTACCAGCTCTACCTTTAGGCAACTGTACTTTTACTTTGTTGACCAGAGGTATGTAGGCCTGGGAGAGATAGTAGGAACTGCAGATGCTGGAGAATCTGAGACAACAAGGTGCAGAGCTGGATGAACACAGCAGGCCAAGCAGAATCATAGGAGCAGGAAGGCTGACGTTTCGGGCCTAGACCCTTCATCAGAAATGCTATTTCTCATGTAGGCCTGGTTCTGCTTTATGCAAATGACTGACTGGAGGGCAATCAGTTTTGCAGAGGGAGTTTCACACATATTATGCTTGTTGTGGGTACAAGCTCTGGATGTTGTTTTCTTTTGTCTATACCTGTATAGTGGACTCACCATCACCTCTTGGAGATACCAACAGCTGCAGATGCTGGAGTCAAAGATAACAGTGTGGAGCTGGAGGAACACTGCAGGTCAGGCAGCATCAAAGGAGCAGGAAAGTCCTCATTTCGGGTCTATGTCCTTCATCAGAACTGGGGAGGGGGAAGGGAGCTTGGAAATAAATAGAGGAGGAGGTGGGGCTGGGGGAAGGTAAGTGGGATGGAGATAGGTGGATGCCTGTAGTGGGTAGTGGAGCCTGGTCAGTGGGAAGGGACGGGCAGATAGGTGGGGAAGAAGACGGACAGGTAGTGTCAGGTCAAGGAGGTGGGGATGAGAGGGAGGGTTGGACATGGTATGAGGTTGGGGTTGGGGAGATTTTGAAACTGGTAAATTCTATGTTGAGGCCATCAAGCTGCAAGCTCCTGAGGCAGAATATGAGGTGCTGTTCCTCCAGTTTGCATGTGGCATCATTGTGACACTGGAGGAGGCCCAGGATGGACATGTCACCCAGGGAATGGGAGGGGGAGTTAGACTGGTTAGCAACCCTACCTCTCTCAGGTCATCCAATAGGGATGGGAACATCCAGTACCACATGAGCAGGAGCTTTCTTCCCACGGTTCTGGAGGCTTTGCGGGTTGTTCAAAGCTTCGAAACCAAGTACTGTGCCATTGAATACTGAAACTACAAGATGGTGAGAAATTTTCATTCCCTCACCTTCTGCTACAATTTAGTTGAAACGTCAAATAAGCCAAGCAAGAATTGCAGAGAACCAGCTTGTGATTGAAAGATCAGGCCCTTATGGAATCTATTCATTGTACGCCCCGGGGTGACATTTCTCCTATTGGTTGGATGCCCGTGATTCAATTTTCTTCAGTGTTTAGTGTCCTTTGGGAGGAAGTTTGCTCATCGCTGTGTTTCTTGAACCCTATACATGACCCATACAACAGCAACTTCAGAGGCTCCTACCACTGGGTGTGGACGCACCTACTACAGATAGGAGACAGGTCCTTTTAAGATGCAAAGTCTAGGCCTCATAATGTATGCAGAAGCCTGACTGCTATTTTAGGGTACTACTGAGCAGAGAAAACACCATTGTGAAACAAAGGGTTAAGTTTAATAACAGTTACACAGCTTGTATGAAAAGAGATATAAGTTGATTACTTCAGATCACATTAGCAGTGAGACCCAAGGGTGCTTCAGACCCAGTTTCTGGAGATGTCCTCTTGTAGCAACTGCTCTATATAATTTGCACTTGCTCTCTCCATGCCTCAGTCAAAAGAATCTATATTCTAACAATTTTTAGTTCTAGAGAAGAGTAATCCCAGACTTGAAATAGTTTCTCTGCTTCTCACTTGACATATGCTGCCAGCCCTGCTGAGTTTCTCCAGCATTTTCTGAGATCATTTGCTCTATATCGTTGATACTTAATGAAGGTTGTTGTTGTTCAGGATGTGAATTATCTTCCATCAATAACCAAGATCTGATCATACTACACGGTGGCATGCGGTGACCAGACCTATAGACTCAACATGAGCACCTGCAGAGTAGTTCAGTGGAAGAATAGCTGAATAGATGAAGAACTTCAAGGTCAACCTGGTCACTGGAGCAGAGAGAAGGAAAACCCCGAGGAATGCTGACAAAATGCAGGAAAAGCCTGCCATAAGGATGCGACAAACTGAGAAATGAGGCAGTCACAGTGAGTGTGGGAGCAAATTTCTCTTCACGGATGCTGTCTGACTTGCTGTGATCTCCAGTATTTGTTGTTTTCAGTCACAGTGAGTAACAGATTACTGCAGAGTAGAATTCTTTACCAGGCTGGGAAATGAAAGGATACAACGAAAGTCTACCAGGACAAAGTGCAGAAAGAAAAAGAGAATGCTGTTGCCATTAAGAGACATCATTGGAGAAGGCTTTTCCTACCAGTAATATAGGGTAACAAATGCCAGGAGAGAGGTCATTGTAAAACGGGACCAGCAGCACTAGAAGTTTAAAACAAACCACCACAATTATTGAGGAGCAAGATGAGATTTTCTTGAAGATTATAGAAGACACAACATAATTTTGGCTCCTTTCATGATGCAGACACACAAGACAAGTATCATGGTTAATGGTGAGAAAATTAATCTTAAATTAGATCCAGGTGCTAGTGTGCTATCCTTTCAGATTGAACAATGTGGTGAAACCAAGATTTCATCAATTGTCACCCATACATCTTCAGAATACCTGAAGAAATCAAACCAGACTAAAAGGCAGATGCAGGAAATACTTGTTATAAAGGGAGAGAAGTGGAGAAACACTGTTCATGTCACTGGTATAGCAATTCCAAACCGCAGGTTCATGTCCTGGTGTCATATATTTGACTCCTACCATGACAAACGGTGAAATGTGAAGTCTATAAATCTGGAGTTAAAAATTATTGCAAAAGGCGACCATGTAAACATTGTTTACTGTCATAAAAACCCCATCTGTTTCAGTCATGTCCTTTAGGGAAGGAATTCTGCCACCCTTACCTGGGTCTGGCTTACATGTGACTCCAGATCAACGGCAATGTGGCTGACTCTTAGCTGCCCTTCAATTGACCTAACAAGCCACTTAAACTGGTATGAAGTCAAATAAAGGAATTGAATTTGATGCACCTATAGCATCATTTAAGGCACTGTAACAGCAGCAGCAAACAATGTCCCATTGACCCTGCAAAGTCCTCCTTACCAGCATCTGGGTGCTTATGCCAAATCTGAGAGAGCTGTTTCACAGACCAGTCAAGCGATGACCACTTATAATAAAAATAGAACATAGAACAGTACAGCACAGTATAGGGCCTTTGGCCCACATGGTTGTGCAGACCTATTATCCTACTAAGATCAATCTACCCTGCATACCCTACAAATTACTATCCTCCATGTGTCTATCCAAGAGTCGCTTAAAAGTCTCTAAAGTATCTGAGTCCACTACCACCGCCGGCAGCGCATTCCACACCCACCACTCTCTGAATGAAGAGCCTACCTCCGACATCTCCCCTATACGTTCCTCCAATCACCTTAAAACTATGCTCCCTCAATAGTCATTTCCGCCCCGGGAAGAAGTCTCTGACTATCCACTGTATCTATGCCTCTCATCATCTTGTACACCTCTATCAAGTTACCTCTCATCCTTCTTTGCTCCAATTAAAAAAGCCCTAGCTCCCTCAACCTTTCCTCATAACTTTTCCTCATAATGATTCACATGGAATCATATTTTGCAGAGAAAATGGAGAAACATATTTGACCTCATGCTGATCCATGTCCATGTCGTAGATGTGTCCTTTCATGGCAGTAACCAGTCCACAGTGATTAAGAAACAAAATCTGGGCCTTCACATCAAGGAAACTCTGCATTGTTTTGTATGGAACTACACTGCACTAAACAGGATGGACTTTGAATAGATCTAGCAACTAGCATATCCTTCATAGCTTGTTACCATTGAGCCATGAGATCACCTCGGTTCAATGAAGAGTGCAGGAGGACATGCCGGGAGCAGCAATAGGTATCTCTAAGCCTGGTGAAGCTACAATATAGGCTACTTGCATGACAAATACTAAGCGATCCAAAAACCAACAGAGCAGATCTAAGATTGACAGTCCTGCCACATCAAGTCCCTCCCTATTAAACAACTAACAGGAGGTGAAGGCTCCACAAATATTCCCATTCTCCATCATGGGGGAGCCCAGCCTGGTGCAAAAGAATCACCTTCAGCTCAGTGCCTGATCCATCTCCAGCTTCTCCCATGGTCACAAGTATCACAGATGCAAGTCTTTAAACAATTTGATTCACTCCATGTGATAGTAAGAAACGGCTAGCAACGTTGGATTCTGCAAAGTTCTGGGCCTTGCCAAAATTCCGGCAATGGTTCTTGTGCTCCAGAACTAGCTGAGACCCAACTTGATTGGCATTGCTTTCAACATCTTCACCATTTACCTCCTTCATCATGATGCACTGTGGCAGCAGTGTATACCATCTACAAGATATACTGTAGGTTCCTTTAACAGCAGCTTCCAAACCCACACCTCTTGCATCGAGAAGGATAAGGGCATCAGATACTGGAGAACACCACCACCTCGGAGTTTCTCTCGAAGCCACATGCCAACCTGACTTGCAACTACATGGCATTGCTTCATTGTTACTGGGTCAAAATCCTGGAACTCCCTCCCTAAAACCATGTGTGCCCTTCTTTAGAACTGAAGACCCAAAACATTCACTCTGCTTTCTCTCCACAGATGCTGTGAGACCTGTTGAATTTCTCCAGCAGTTTCACTTTTTGTTTCAGATTTCCAGCATCTGCAGTTCTTTGTTTTTTTGTTTAGGTTATCCTCTGATCACTGGGCAGCTACAGAGCTATAGAACGCCATTGTTTTTGTTACTTGGTGGTTAAAATCTCTCTTCTGTTCCCAGTTTTCTGGGGATGGGGTACCACACTAAGATTATACTGCAAAAGAAGTTGAACTGGTATGAAACTGCAACTCTATAAATAGCATGGAGCTTGAATATAGCTGAAACGAGAGACACATTGCTGAATTTACAGTCATTGTTTCAAATCTGGCATTTTTATGCTTGTCCTGATGACTGCAAGGCGAGATACTTTGTCAAATGTCTCTCCTTTTTAGCCATATGTACAGAGGTCAGTCAGCTCAGTTTGTTGGAAGGCAGATGCAGATCAATGCCAATAGTGCGGGTTCAATTTCTGAACCATCTGAGGTGACTGTGAAGGACTCTCCTTCTCAACCATTCCCCTTGTCTAAGGTGTCGTGACCCTCAGGTTAAACCACCACCCATTGTCTCTCTCTCTCCATCCAATGAGGGAGCAGCCCTGTGGTCTGATAAGACTGTGATGACTTTACATTTTAGGTGACAGACCACCTGAACCATAGCACATCAGTTTAACGTTGGACTGTTTTATATTAGCAGGGCACAAATTCCACAGATTCACTTCCCTTTAAATTTGTTGCCACTTACATAAAAGATGCGAGCTGTATTTCATTGCATTCCTGAACCACTAAGCAAGCCTGCAGTTAAAACGATCTTCCTCTCTATGTCTCGGGTAAATATATAGAAGTATCTTAGACTTTCCCTGTGCCCTATAATAAATCTTAAATACCTCCTTTCCTCTCCTTCAGCTTCATAGATTTCTATGGAAATAAATAAATCCATCCTCTCATGTGGGGTTAAATTATCTTCTTGTTGATGACTATTAGATTCTCATTTGTGAACAATGTCACCTGTCCTCTGACCTGTTTTTTGATTATCCATATAAACCCACCTGCTTATCATTCATATCAATCCTCTGGCTTTCACCACATCTCTATTAAACAATTATGTACGCATGTAGAAAGTGGATGTGACCTTGAAGCTTCACACAGGAGTAGCAATGGTTTACCACTGGTAATTGGCACCAGTGCTCTCGTACTCTTTTTGGTTTTATCAATAATAGGACCACAAGCAAAAGTTCAAGAGTGACTATTATGTTCAATCAAACTGGTCTGTTTGCAAACATGTCACTGTGCACAGGATCAGCTGCTGCAGTTGGGAAACCTTAAACAATGAATCATACTTTCATTCCAACTAAAAAGGGAGCAGTGAAATGATTACTTTCACATTTATTGACTGACAATGACCTCGGCTTTGAAATCGTTTCATAAGTTGTTCACCTAAAATAACTCAATTAAGAATCTCTCACTTTGTGCTAATTAAGGAGGATTTTTTTTGATGTATTTTTGATCATAGAGATTGACTATAAATAATTTTACTTATTTCACATGTTCCAATTGTCAAGTACCTCCTTTGCATTGAAGGCTATAGATAAATATGAGTGTCATACATTGTTGGACAATTTTAACAGTTGATTATATTCTTCTGAGAGAGAAGGTCTGGTGTTAAAGCTTTCAATTAGGAGGTGAAGAAAAGAAAAAAAAATCTCTCAATTGTTATCTTCCACATTATTGTACAGGTGAGTCGGCGAGCTATGTTATTTACAAACACTAACTATGTTATTTACAAACCTGGAATCAATGGTTAGGTGATGTATAGCAGCAAGGAAAACTTTGGTTTTCCCTCCTTTGAGATGTAACTGACTACATCTCCATGGCAAAGACTAAGAGTTTGCCATGTAATGTGCAGTGTATATTTTAATGTAAGATTTACAGTGAACCATATAAAAGTCTTTTTTCGGCAATAGTTTTACTTTTGCTCAGCTACTGAGAGTTATTACACTGCAGGTAGCCAGTGTTAAACTGGGAATTATACATTCCAAGGACATTTCACTATTAGATAGCATTGTCGGTATAACATTAAATGCTATGATGACACAAAACTGACCCATTTTGAAAACTCTCAACTTAGCACCTGAAGGATCAGAAGCAGGAGTAGAACTTATGACCCCCCAGGGAGATTCCACTGCCATTTAATAAGATGATGGTTTATCTTCTGACTTGACTTCACTTTACCATCTGCTCTTCAACCCTATCACACTTCTCAACCTTGAAACTATTCAACAATGGAACATGCACAACTGTGTGAGACAGAAAATCCCAGAGATCCACAACCATCAGAATGGAGACGTTTCTTCTCAAATAGTGTTCAATCCCTTACCCTGAGACTGTGCTCCTGTGCCCTAGATTCTCCAGACAAGAGAAACAGCTTCTCAGTATCTGTCTTGTCAAGCTCTTCACAATCTAGCGAGCGTCAGGAGAAACAAATAAGATTTGAGTCCCAGCTAAAGGCAGAAAGTGTGAATGATGAAAAATTGTTTAAGGGAAATTTCCAAGGAATATACATATCAGAAAAGTGCACTTCCTCCTGGTCACTTCTAGTGTCATGTTTTCTGGCATATTTCCTCCTCCAATAAACATCACTCATGTGGTTATTTAATTGGGAGTTCATCTAGTTTGTGATCATGGGACTTAATATATCGCAAATCTCAGATAATGTTGGATATGTAGATATATATATGCAGATATTCTTGAAAGCTGTGCAATGGGATCAGTTAGTGAAGAGGCAGATGGGGCCTCAGTTTAATTATGCTAACTTTGAGAGTACACCGCTTGCTCAGTGCTGCACTCGAATATTCCTGACGTGGGACTTGAAGCCATTCACCTTGACTCAAAGGCAACAGTGCTAACAACTGACATCTGAACAGCAACTCAATTTTCCCAATTAGTTGAGCAGCAAATTCAGAAACTCATAATAAAATAACACATCATATCAGGAAACATCATGTTAAAGGAGGAAGTGCTTGGCGAAAGGTAAGAAAAAGCATAAAAACCGTAAGGAACTTTCTCAAGGCGATAATAAATACGTAACTTTGTCAGCATCTCTCATGTGCCAGGGCAACTAATATCGATCCATATACAGAATATAGATACATATGTAATACAATATCCTGTACCTGCGTGAAAGCAATTTCTGCTCTTCTCTATCCAGATAGGTACTGCCTGAGATGATCAGAAATTTGGTACAGAGTCTTTAAGGAGAAGTAATGTTTTAAAAATAAAGTTAAAAACCCTCCAAAGAACTGTGCAACAGCACAGGTCAACAAGTTCAGAAGAGAGAAGAAAAACAAAAACATTAAGGAAAGAAGTAGAAAGAATGATAGACAGGTGAGTATTTTGATGTAATCAATAGACTGATGAAGAAATAGATAGAGAGAAATGACTGATGTACGTACAGTCAGAATGATGGATGGAGGGAAACTACGATGAATGGATTGTCATACTAATAGAAAGAAAGACTGAGTGATAGATGTTCATTTGCTGACCACTCAACAAGTTAATATTTATTCCCATTGCCTTACACTTGACAGTCATGAAGATGATATTTTAGTTGCGGAATATGTACATTGGGTATAAACTTGGCATTCTGCCAATTCTCTTTGTCCTGCGCTGAAAGTGCAGAACAATCTCATTCACCCTCATAAAATTCCAAAATCAACCTTAAAGCTGTGGGAGCAGAAACCAACCTTGTTGATGGCTGCACATTAGGCATGAAGGATTTTGACATATTCAATTACAGTGCAAAGACTTGACAAAACTGTAGCAATGATATTTAGTCTGAGCAATTTGGTATTCCACCTTTGTTTTAAAGACAGTTCAGCTGTTTACTGCTATGCGAGTTTCAACAAACTTGTAAAAGACACTTTTGTATACGTTTAGAAACGCACAACCAGTTACGTTATGGAGCAAATACCTCACATATAGCAAAGAATATATGAGATTTTAAAATATACTATATAATTTAATAATACATTTTAAAACTTAATAACAAACAATTTGAATAGGCATTGCTACTTATTTTGCATTTGGACATAAATAACATCAGAAAATCAGGTCGGATGGATCATAAACCCATAAAAGAACTTACCAAAATTTTCATTCATTTAAATTTGTTGCAAGGCTCTCAATTCCATTTTAAAAACCATTGGCGACAACAAGGTGCAGGGCTGGATGAACATAGCAGGCCAAGCAGCATCATAGGAGCAGAGAGGCTGACGTTTCGGGCCGAGACCCTTCATCAGAAAAGGGGGAGGGCAAGTGGGTTCTGAAATAAATAGGGAGAGAGTAGGAGGCGGATAGAAGATGGATAGACGAGAGGATAGGTGGAGAGGAAACAAACAGGTCGAAGAGGCGGGGATGGGGCCAGTAAAGGTGAGTGTAGGTGGGGAGTTAGGGAGGGGATAGGTCAGTCCAGGCAGGACGGACAGGTCAAGGGGGCGGGATGAGGTTAGTCGGTAGGAGATGGAGGTGCGGCTTGAGGTGGGAGGTGGGGATAGGTGGGAGGAAGAACAGGTTAGGGAGGCAGGGACGAGCTGGACTGGTTTTGGGATGCGGTAGGGGGAGGGGAGATTTTGAAGCTTGTGAAATCCACATTGATACCATTGGGCTGCAGGGTTCCCAAGCGGAAAATGAGTTGCTGTTCCTGCAACCTTCGGGTGGCATCGTTGTGGCACTGCAGGAGGCCCAGGATGGACATGTCATCTGAGGAATGGGAGGGGGAGTTGAAATGGTTCGCGACTGGGAGGTGCAGTTGTTTATTGCGAACCGAGCGTAGGTGTTCTGCAAAGCGGTCCCCGAGCCTCCGCTTGGTTTCCCCGATGTAGAGGAAACCACACCGGGTACAGCGGATGCAGTATACCACATTGGCAGATGTGCAGGTGAACATCTGCTTGATGTCGAAAGTCTTCTTGGGGCCTGGGATGGGGGTGAGGGAGGAGGTATGGGGGCAGGTGTAGCACTTCCTGCGGTTGCAGGGAAAAGTGCTGGGTGTGGTGGAGCTGGAGGGGAGTGTGGAGCGGACAAGGGAGTCAGGGAGAGAGTGGTCCCTCCGGAAAGCAGATAAGGGTGGGGAGGGAATGATGTCTTTGGTGGTGGGGTCGGATTGCAGAAGGCGGAAGTGTCGGAGGATGATGCGTTGGATCCGGAGGTTGGTGGGGTGGTACGTGAGGACGAGGGGGATTCTTTTTTGGTTGTTATTGTGGGGGCGGGAAATGTGGGAGACACGGTTGAGGGCATTCTCGACCACTGAGGCGGGCAAGTTGCGGTCCTTGAAAAGCGAGGACATCTGAGATGTACGGGCGTGGAATGCCTCATCCTGGGAGCAGATGCGGCAGAGGCGAAGGAATTGGGAAAACGGGATGGCATTTTTGCAGGAAGGTGGGTGGGAGGAGGTGTATTCTAGGTAGCTGTGGGAGTCGGTGGGCTTGAAATGGATATCGGTTTCTAGGTGGTTGCCCGAGATGGAGACAGAGAGGTCCAGGAAGGAGAGACAGGTATTAGAGATGGTCCAGTTGAACTTAAGGTTGGGGTGGAAGGTGTTGGTGAAGTGGATGAACTGTTTGAGCTCCTCGTGGGAGCACGAGGTGGCGCCGATACAGTCATCAATGTAACGGAGGAAGAGGTGGGGTTTAGGGCCAATGTAGGTACGGAAGAGGGATTGTTCCACGTAACCTACAAAAGAGGCAGGCATAGCTTGGGCCCATGCGGGTACCCATGGCCACCCACTTTGTCTGTAGGAAGTGAGAGAAATTGAAAGAGAAGTTGTTGAGGGTGAGGACAAGTTCGGCTAAGCGGATGAGGGTCAGTGGAGGGGGACTGGTCGGGCCGGCGGGACAGGAAGAAGCGGAGGCCCTTTAGGCCATCTGTATGGGGAATGCAGGTGTATAGGGACTGGACGTCCATGGTAAAGGTGAGGGGTTGGGGACCGGGGAATTGGAAGTTCTGGAGGAGGTGGAGGGTGTGGGTGGTGTCACGGACGTAGGTAGGGAGTTCCTAGGGGTACCAAGGGGGAGAAAATGGAGTCCAGATAGTTGGAGATAAGTTCGGTGGGGCAGGAGCAGGCGGAGACAATGGGTCGACCAGGGCATTCAGTTTTGTGGATTTTGGGAAGGAGATAGAAGTGGACGGTGCGGGTTTGGGGAACGATGAGGTTGGAGGCTGTGGGTGGGAGGTCACCTGAGGTGATGAGGTTGTGGATGGTTTGGGAGATGATGGTTTGGTGCTCGGGGGTGGGGTCATGATCAAGGGGGCGGTAGGAGGAGGTGTCAGAGAGTTGGCGTCTGGCCTCGACGATGTAGAGGTCAATGCGCCATACTACAACTGAGCCTCCCTTGTCCGCGGGTTTTATGGTGAGGTTGGGATTGGAGCGGAGGGCTGCACGTTCTGCGGGGGAGAGGTTGGAGTGTGTGAGAGGGGTGGAGAGGTTGAGGCGATTGATGTCTCGACGGCAGTTGGAGATGAAGAGGTCAAGGGAGGGTAGGAGGCCTTGGGGTGGTGTCCAGGAGGAGGGGGTGTGTTGAAGGTGGGAGAACGGGTCAGTAGAGGGAGGGTTCGGTTCATGGTTGAAGAAGTAAGCGTGGAGTCGGAGGCAGCGGAAAAACTGCTCTATGTCCAAACGTGACCGGTATTCGTTGATGTGTGGGTGGAGGGGGACAAAAGTAAGCCCTTTACTGAGGACTGACCGTTTGTCCTCAGCGAGGGGGAGGTCTGGGGGGATGGTGAAGACTCGGCAGGGCTGGGTGCTATTGTCCCCTCTGGAGCTGCATCCCGCCCCCTTGACCTGTCCGTCCTCCCTGGACTGACCTATCCCCTCCCTAACTCCCCACCTACACTCACCTTTACTGGCTCCATCCCCACCTCTTTGACCTGTCTGTCTCCTCTCCACCTATCCTCTCCTCTATCCATCTTCTATCCGCCTCCCCCTCTCTCCCTATTTATTTCAGAACCCCCTTCCCCTCCCCCATTTCTGAAGAAGGGTCTAGGCCCGAAACGTCAGCCTTTCTGCTCCTATGATGCTGCTTGGCCTGCTGTGTTCATCCAGCTCTGCACCTTGTTGTCTCTGTGCAATGGAATTGTTTGTCTTACTGAAGGGTGTCATGTTACTGAAAAGTTTGGGAACCACTGCTTTAAACTCATGTTGATTCACTCACTCATCTTGAGTTGATAACAGCTTGTGAAATCTGTTTCTAATGTCACGGTTACAATGATAACCATTACCTTCCTTACCTTGACAATAGTCTTTCACATCTTTATCCTCTGCAAGGCTTTCATAGTTACAGCAGGAGATATTTCCTGTTGTCAATGGCAACTCGTCAGAGGAGATCATTCTCTCAGGGGATGGACTGGCATGGGATTCATACAAACTCAACGCCACATATTTCAGTGGGACAAGTTAGTTGGATTTTCAATTGGTAGATTCTGCTTCAGAATGGAGCAGGATTAGAAGCAGGTAGTGGAGCCAAGGACAGCAGTGCAGAGTCTGCATTGCATGTCCATCCAAACCTACAGCAGATTCCCAGAGGCATCTCTAAGAGTTTGCTCAGCCTTTGAATGTCTCATGTAATTTTTTTTACTTTATTCCCATCCAATTACACCTCCTTCAACTTGCATCTTTAGATTCATGTCAGATCACAGGGCTGTTATCACACTCATTAGGCTACAATGCGGACACCATTGACAAAGAAGATCATTAAGCAGTACAGAGACTGTGCAAGGTGTTGACAGGCATTTCAGGCACATTGTCCATGATACCAGAGAGATTGGAGCAGTGCATCTCCAGGGTGAGTGGAAACTGTCACAGGCCACGTGTGGCAAACTGCATGTAGCATTAAATGCAACGATTGAATGAGCCTCGAACAAAGGTTTGCAGACCTCTGGACACCATATTAAACAGGAGGAACAGAGATCCTAGCCTTTGTCTTGCACTGATTTGCAGCAAAGAAACCTCTGGCATAATGGTAACAGCGACCTGAAGCTGGATCATGAGAGGGTTAAAAGAGAAATTGCTGGAAAAGCTCAGCAAGTCTGGCAGCATGTGTAGAGAGAAACCAGAGTTAACATCGAGTGACCTTTCCTCAGGACTTGACCTGAAACGTTAACTCTGATTTCTCTCCACACATGCTGCCAGACCTGCTGAGGTTTTCCAGCAATTTCTATTTTTGTCTCTGATTTGCAGCATCTACAGTTCTTTCAGTTTTTATCATGAGAGTGTTGACAGCTAAAGGAGCACAGAAATGGGAACTCCATGCAAAACACTTTCACTTCTGATCGCTTGCCATCACACTGCCTTGTGTCCCTTTGGTAGTGTCTGTCACTGCCCAGGTGCAGGTTGCCAAGTCTTTGGTACATTCCATAAGAGTTTTAAAATGCTGAGAATGTTGGTCCAGAGCCTTCAATGTGAGAAGCCTGCTTCAACCTTTGCTCATGCATTATTACCAAAAATAGTAAAGAATGCTAGTTTTACTTAGGCATCAACTTGGATGTATTATACATCATCATATGATTTATTGTCTTTTCTTCATGCAGAAATTGAGCACTGAAAGATAAAGGGAGACACAGATCATTTGGTTATACCTCACAGCCAGTATGTAAGTATGCCTATAATTAGTCAAAATCAATGTCTGTTGGTTTCTTCAATACTAATATGCCTTTAAGAAAAGTCCATATGATGTCATTACTATATGATAGCATTTGACTTGAAGATAGAAAGGTCTTGTATTCCATCTTGTTTCAAGCCACTTAAAGCATGATTGATTCTCTACTGGAAACATGGTCTTCTCTTGTAATGTAATAGCCTGATGTTAACCCAGACACATATATGTCGGAGGAATGTAATGTTTGTATGTAATAGTTAGTTGTAATAATTGTCTGGTCGTTCAAAACCATGATATCCATGTTATCTTTCATAATAGGAGATAACATCAAATAAAACACCTTGTTAGAGGTCAATTCACATCATAGTAGCAGCAGTGCCATCTAAAGAAGACTCCAATATTTTGGTGGTAGATACTTGGAAATGTAACTGAAGACAAACTGAATTGCAGCTTTGGACAGCAGAGAATTTTGACAAAAGGAAATTTGCTCATCTTTAGGCAATATCAATTTCTATGGGAGTGAACAGATGTTGTTAGGGATGCCCATAACTCAGTAGCACAAAATGGCCAATGGCCGCCCATAACTGAATAGAAAATGGCCGACGGAACGCAGCAGAACATGGCTGACAGTAACACAGTCAAGAATTGCTGAATGTGCAAGAACATAGATGATAACATGTAATATTAGATTAATATAGTTTTCACAAGTAGAACAATAGCAACTCTAAGAACATTTGATTCAACTAACATTGAAGATATAGATAATAACAATATCTGAGTAGAACAATTGCAACTCTGAAAGCAGCTAACACATAAGGCATTTGACTTATCCAACGTAGAAAAGTAGTAAGGTGTAGAGCTGGATGAAAACAGCAGGCCAAGCAACATCAGAGGAGCAGGAAAGCTGACGTTTCGGGCTCTACACCTTGTTATCTCAGATTCTCCAGCATCTGCAGTTCCTACTATCTCTAGAAAAGTAGCAACCTTGTAAGAACATTTGACTCAGGTACAGCTAACGCATAAGACATTGATATAGTTATAAACTCTTGAATTATTTAATCGATCTGTAATATACTAAAAAAAATCACCAAAATATTCAAACCAGTTCCATACAGTAAAAATGCACACCCCCTTATCATTGCATCTTTAGTATTCCCTGTAATGAGAAATTTAAAAGTTCCTGATCTAATTAATTGGCAATTAACATGTTGCAGAAAGATAAGAAAAACTGTGAAAACGTCATGTCCGGGGAGTGGACAACAAGCCTGCCCATCTCAGTGATTAGCAAGCCAACAGTCAAGTGCAAACAAAAACAAAGTTGCTGGAAAAGTTCAGCATGTCTGGCAGCATCTGTGAAGAAAAAATAAGTTAAGACATTTTAAATCTTGTTGTGTACCTTTGTACCTTTGTGCCCTTTTTGCTGTATGCTGTAACTGAGCTGTAAATTGCAAATAAATGTCATCTGAATCTGCCCTGCTGCTCGGACTCTCATTGAAAATATGAAATCTAACAGACGAAAAGATCTGTAGATAGTAAATTAACCACCAAAAACAGAGATAATTTCTTTTTGATTAGAACGGAAATCTTTTCAAGATAAAATATATTTATAATGTTGCATTAATTAAAATAAAAGGAAAAGGCTATAGTTCACCTTGCAACACAAAATCACTGTAGTGTAAAGCAGAAATTGGAAGAATGCTCTGTTCCTAACAGTCATTACAAATGTAATCTGCATCTCAAAACAGCAGCCACAAAGTCTGTGTTCTTCATGAAGAAACAGTTTTTAAACCTACACTGACACAAAATCAGGACACATAGATTGAGGTGGTACAGAAAATGTTTTTAAGGTAGAATTATGGATAACATGAACATCATTATGGATTGGGCTTCCAGTGAAACCCTTCTGGAATTCCAACTGTTCAAACAATATATGCAGTTCTATTTTACAGATCAAGCAAGAGAAGATCCAAAGAAAACAGCACTAAAAATCTTGTGTACCTTAGCATGGTTCCGTAGTTCCGATCTTCACATGGATAGTCATAAAAATCCAGAAAAGACCTGGAGGGTTCTTAAAAACCAATTTAAGGTAAGAATTAACTTCAGGATAAATAGATTCTTATTCATGACAAACATACAACGGCCTCAGGAGTTTATTACTCAATTTGTCAGAAGATACTGTAGCAAAGGGCAGAGGTTTCTGTTTTCCAAAGAGGAACTGTCAGAGAGGTTAATCAATTAGTCTTTGCCCGTACAATAACTAAAACCTTTTAGAAGCATCTTGTAAGATGCCATATCATCGGCACATTACTTGTGGATGGATGTAAGTAATGAAACCATAGATAGAGGTCACAACAATTACATGCAACTAGCAGCAGGACAACAAGAGCTGTCAATGCTTATCCCTCCAAAAGGGTATGGAATTGTCAGGTCAGGATGAGTTCTCAAATCTCTAAATCATTACATTGACAATTGAAAGGTTAGTCTTGTAAACTATTTTTCACTTATTTTTATAATTATTGAATTGGCACATGCCTTTGTATAACCATAGAAAGCTTTTTGGGATATATTTTTACCTCTGAACAAAGGGGAATGTTGTGATCTGTCTCATCAATGAGTTTGCTTTGAATTTATTATGTTTCACAGTCAGTATACCTTTAAGAGATGTACTCATGATATCATCACTGTATCGTAGTATATGTCCTGAGGTTATAAAGATCACATATTCCATTTTACCTCAGGCCACTTGACACATGACACTACTAGAAGCATTCTCCTCTGTTGAATCATATTGGCTAAATGTTAACCCAGACATGTATGTGCCTGAAGAGTGCAATGTTAGTATATAATATTTAGCTGTCATAAATGTCTGTTGGATTCTTCAATACCACTATATCCACACCCAGTTTCTTATATCACAGGGCATAACGTAAGCATTGCTTCATTAGATAAAAGCATCCGCTTGAAGGCAAACTCACACCAGGGGTTAGGTAAAAGAAAATGTCTTTTTTTCTTGTGGCATTTCAACATGCTTGAGGAGCTAGATGTTTATGCATATGTATTTGTAAGTATCCAAGTGCTACATCACTCACTGCTGCACTGTCATCTGGGCATCAAACCAGCTATGTGTCAGTACTTGTGAAATGGGACAATCTGTGAAATATATACAATGAAAACCTCCCCGTTGTGTGTCTAAATGCGTGATTGGTGCAAACTTCTGGGAATGAAAAGACATTATATTGTGATGTGCAGAGACAGGAGGAGGACAGACCAAGGGGAAGGTGAGATCAGTAAAGACATAAACTAGATGTAAAGGAAATTTTTGTATTTGCCTCAGAGGGAAGCTCAACTTTACATTGATATTTTATCCTAAAGACAGCATCTATGTCAGTACATCACTTCAGTATTTCATAGATTGTCTACCTAGATTATTGCGAAAAGAAAATGTTTTCCCACATTTCGGCATTTTGCTACTTATAGTGTGCTTGGTATAAATAGCACAATGCAGAATCTTACTTTTTTTTGCCTTAATTGAGTTGGATTGAGGTTTTTGGAGAGTTTTTTGTTGTGAGGTCAAGTGAAATTTCTCCCCGTTTTGTACCAAACCCACCTCATTAACTGTCTATCCATTCCCTAGGGTGAGCTTGTCATCCTATTCAAGCCCCATATTACCATGCACTGTTCCCAGAACAACTCACCGCTGAATGGATACACGCCAAAAGACCATCATCCCCTTCATCAATGCTCTATTTAGAAGGTAACTGTGTACCTGGATGTGCGCTGGCATTCCAAAGCTGTCATGTTCGGTGACAGACATTCAGTCAGAAGATGTCAGAGAAGGGAAAGATAGTGACAGAGACCTGGAAGTCCTGGAGACAGGAGTAGTGCAGAGGAATGGAGTCTTCTTTCTGAAGAACTGGCAGAAGAGAACACAATACCAGACCCTGCCAGCTTGGTACGAGGTTGCCACAAAAGACAGTGTGGTCTCCATAGTGCAGAGGAAGAGGTCAGCAGTGCCACAAAAAGTTAATGACCTTCTCTGCTCCATCAAGATAATTGCCCCACTCTTCTCTCCACTACCTCACACTCACTCTCTCTCAGCTACTGTACCCAATTTCCACCAAGACCCATCTTGTATAACCTTCACGGTGAATGCAACATCTTTCCTCATTGATTCTCATTAACCCCCGCAATCTCCCATACCACTAACACCACATGGCCTCTATGCTTCCTTCTCACAGTTCTGCAAGCTCAGCACTAAAAGCCATCCCACCCACTTTCCTCACACCCAGCGTCTCCCTTTCAATTATTCCAGGAGAAGGCAGACCACAATAAGGCAAAAAGGCACAGGAAGGGTGGAGGACTGTCTAACATCAGGTTCTCATCTGTTTACGAGGAAAGAATCTTTTTCCTCATAGGAGAAGACCAAACAGGTCCTGTGGGGATATGAAGAAACCCATGTCCCAATAACTAAGTCCTACTTTTCAGTCAATTGCAACTCTCACATTTACCCTGTTGTCAGTGTCATTGATTGCAAGCCACTTCTAACCATTGGCCACAATGCCTTCTCTCTTGTGGTACCAATGGGATGTCCACAATCTCAGCAGAGAAACAGCCTACTCCACCTAAAGCCACCTCTTCAACCTCTGAGAGTGAGTTTATCGAGGCCTCAGAGGAAGCATTGGCGAGGCTGCTACCCGTACTCGCCACCAGCTCAGACACTGGCACCTCAGTGAGAACCTCAGGATTAGAAAGTTAAGGAGACAAGCTGGGAAACACCTCATTGTGACAGCTCTGCAGCTGGCTGAGGAAGAAATACCCCAGTCTGCTGGCACTCAGAGGGCTGCTGGAGACCAGGCTCCCGCTCAGCCCCAGGCAAGAGAGGACCCTGTGGTGTTGGTCGTCAGGGAGCTGGCTCAAATGCACTGGGACGTACAGGAACAGCAGACTGGCAACGGGCCTCAGAGCCTAGAAACTGTAAGAATGCAGCTGCCCCAAGCACCTAATTGGCTGGCTGCCTCCATTCTCAGGAGCGCAAGTCCATAGGGTGTGGGGCACGGCTGTTTGGGGCAATTGCATTGCTGGCTGCGGAAGGTGCTGTCACATGGGGCAAGTGTGAGACTGATGTAGCAAACACCCACACAGCAAGATGTCTACTCCCTCCCCCACCCTTGACTGAGGATTGTTGACCAGCAAGGCAAGCTGCCTGGACATGTGACTACTCTAATTAACATGACAAGGCAGGGATGGTCCAACCAGGCAGGTTGGCACTAAGTGAGCAAGAGCTAAGTGAGCAATCCTGAAATGCAGCCTGGTCCAATCATTAAGCTGAGCCCCTGTGTGCACAGTGTCTTTGCAATAGCCCTACAGTGCGAGTTGCTGATGCCACCTGCACTGTCGGCTTGTACTTTCTAAGCATCATGCAGGTGTACCAGAGAGGTGCCACGAGGATTCTGAGGGTTTGCAAATATCAGATGCCAATGTCACTTCCTTGAGGAGTTATTTGGTGTTGAGTAACATGGAAGCTCCTTGCAGCCAACACAGGGCTGAAGTTGCCAGAGGTACCTGCTGTGATTTCCATGTTGAGAATACTTGACATCTAACCTATTCGGCACATTTAGAAAGTTAGCAAGTTACAAATTAGTAATGTGAGGTGTGCAGTTTTTTTTTATTTTTCATTCACAGGATGAGGGCGTTGCTGGCTAAGCCCCAGTATTTATTGCCCAGAGTGGGGTTAAGAGTCAACCACATTGCTGTGGGTCTGGAGTCACATGTAGGCCAGACCAGGTAAAGATGGCAGTTTCCTTCCCTAAAGGACATTAGTGAACCAGATGGGTTTTTCCAACAATCGACAATGGATTCATGATCATCATTAAACTCTTAATTCCAGGATTTTTTTATTGAATTCAAATTCCACCATCTGCCATGGCAGGATTTGAATCCAGGTCCCCAGAATATTACCTGGTTCTCTGTATTAACAATCCAGTGATAATACTTCTAGGCTATTGCCTCCCCATTTGATAAGGCATTCATTATGCAAGAATTCCCCTTAATAGGCAATACATTGCTGCCTGAACACCTAGCAGTGTGTAAAAGACACAGTGAGTTGACCCTGTCGTTGAGATGAGCCTCATCAGACTTCTCACCTAGTTCTGTCACAAATCTCACCATAGCCCATGTCGTTCCAGCCTCTGTAAGATTACATCAATAATATTTGCATTCTTTCTGCACAACATCCCTCTTTTCATTAATAACCTCTGGTCCTTTGATCAGTGACAACCAAGAGGGTAGTGTATGATCTATGTTGCAGATCGTGTGAATCTGATCCATCACAAGCCTGCTCTGAGCTGAATGCTGTGGGATAAAGAGTGAGGCGCAAATTTGTTTTCTCTGTTGACCTTGATAAATCCATGTAGAAATAAATACTGGTGTGTATTCCAAGGGTGAGTGCTTTGCTTTTGTAGCCAGGTTTTGAGCACAGTATACACTAGGAAACAAACGTTGTGTGCAGCGCACATAAATTGTCGACTGCCTTCTGCTTTTACCGGTGCATCACATTGGAAAGGAATGCATTGTATAAATAGAATGCAAGCCAAGGATTGATGGTTCATTAAAAATAAACTACTCTCGATAGCCATCAAAGTCATAAGCATCCAATAATGACACTGAATGGTTCACTTTTCATAAGTCATTTCATTGCAACCTTCTCTCCATCCTGACACGATTTGATATACAATTTCCTTTAAGTACTGCAAGATGACAGCTCTGATGTTTAAGATTTCACTTCAACCGCATGAAATGAGGGGTTGCCATTGTTGCAGTGTGCTGTGATGATTATTTCACACTGTAATCTTGCAAGAAACTCTTAAATTACATCTTAAAATAAACATCAATCTCAGGTAATTAGCATTGTGTTGAATACAAGTATGAATATATAAATTAGGAGAAGCAGTAGGCCACTCTGCCCTTCATTCCTGCTCCACCATTCAGTACATTTATGGCTGACCAGATTACTCTACATTTCTGTCCCATTAACCTTTGACCCGCTCATGTGTCATGAATCTATCGACCTCTACCTCATAAATTTTTAAGGACTCCGCTTGCACCATATTTTGAGGAAGAGAATCCTAAAAGGCTGCCTGTCTTGCAACAAGGCTTTAAATATGATGGTTTTGCAAAATTTCTGCAGCACGATATTGATTTTCTGTCAAATTCACCTCTGGATGGTTATTGGAGGGTACTTACCTGAAAAGGAATCTCGATTCGACTTGATATAAAACTATCGAACAGCTGAAGGAAATGTTGTACAATCTCCTAAACCTAGCAAAAAACTTTCTTTGATGGAAGCGCATATTAGAAACACAGGCAGATAGTTTACTTTCTCCAAGAGGATTTTTAAAAAATTTTAATGTGGGATTTGGGCACTGCTGGCAAGACTAGCATTTATTGGTCATCTTTAATTGCCCTTTGACCTTGGGTCTGGATACTATTTGAGAAGGCACTTTAGAGTCAAGCACATTTCTGTAGGTCTGGAATCACGTGTAGGTCATACTGGATATAAATAGTAGATTCCCTTCCCTAGATAATCTTGGTGTACGAGATTTTTTTTTTAATCACAATTAACAATGATTACAGGATACTGTTACTCTAGCTTTCTTTCTTTCCTCCCTTTCTTCCAAGTTTTAATGATTTAAAATTTCACTTTCTGCTTGAGGGGTTTTGAACGCAAGCCCCACAACGTTGTGATGAAGAGTCTCTGATGAACTCTGATGAAGGTTCATTTAGACTCGAAACGTTAGCTTGCTCTCTCTCCATGGATGCTGCCTGACCTGCTGTGATTTTCAGCATTTTCTGTTTTCTCCTTAAAATTAGCCTGGCATTCTGGGTTTGAACTCAATGCCTTAATAATTTATCCACAGCCATACTCAGTATTCATCTTATGGCACCTGAAGTTACGTTTTGATCTGACAACATGCGATCAATTCTTCCCTGGGTTTGAACAAATAGTGTATGAAGGAAATGTAACAGACACGTACAAAACAAACGCAGAATTTTATAGAACCATTATGCCAGCAAATTGAATGGTTCTGTCAAGGCAATCCCATCTCCTTCCCGACATTCTTGCAGCTCCCTGTGCTTTGCATCATTCCAGCAAGATACAACAGCTAGGACCAGGTCTTTTAGTCTTTTAGATAGTTGGCTGTCTGTGTTAAAAATGCAGGTAACTTTAAGGGTAAACCAGGACAACTCCAGAGTTGATTTGGAGAGCCTGATGTCCATTGGACTTTTGTATTTTAGAACTGGGTCCTGGATCTCTTGTGGCACAGTGATAGCACCCTACCTCTGGGCTAGGAGGCCTGCATTCAAGTCCTATCTGTTCCAGAGATGTGTAATAGATCTTTGAATAGGTTGATTAAAATACCAAGAGCTGAGTTCTGCCAAGTGTGGAGCTAGGTTCTGGATAGGGAAAAGATTTTTTTTATTCATTTGTGGGATGTGGGTGTTGCTGCCTGGCCAGCATTTCTTACCCATCCCTAGTTGCCCTTGAGAAGGTGGTGATGAGCTGCCTTCTTGAACCGCTGCAGTCCACCTGCTGTGGGTTGACATACAATGCTATTAGGGAGGAAATTCCAGGATTTTGACCCAGCGCCAATGAGGGAATGGCGATATAAACATTTCTGATCTGCCAGAAATAATAAGAGCTGGAATTATACAGCCTGAAGCCTCGCATGACATGTTCTTGAATTTGAACAACATTTTTCTGTGCTTTAATGATGGATGAAGGTAAACAGTTCCCGAATTTTGTAGAAGACAAAAATTGTGAAAATGCCATTATGTCTTGGCAGAAGAAACAGTTTTTCTCAAGTATCCTGAGACAGCTGTGCATGGATCTGGGGAATCCAACCAAAGGAGCAATCTGTTGGGAAGGTCTAGTGTGGAATTATTCTGATGGAAATGGTAAGGATTTAATCAGTGTGACAATACCCTGACAAGCAGGACAAACATTTTTGTGCAATTTCTGCAAAGGAGATCCAGATTTAGATATCCAGAAGGCCTTTGACAGGTTACCACAATGGAGGCTGCTAAATAATTAAGAGCCCATGGTGTTAGCAGCAAGGTACTGGCATGCAGAGAAGATTAGCTGACTGGCTGAAGGCAGACAGTGGGCATAAAGGGGTCTTTTTCAGGATGGCAGCTGGTGACTATTGGAGTTCTGCAGGGGTCAGTGTTAAGACCACAACTACTCAGGTTACACATTAACAGTGTGCACAAAAACATTGAGAACATTGTTGCTAGGTTTGCAGATGACAAAAAATAGGTGGAGGGACAAGTAGTGTTGAGGAGGCGGGGAGGCTGCAGTAGCACTGGACAGGCTAGGAGAACGGGCAAAAAAGTGGCAGATGGAATACAAAATTGGAATGTGTAAGGTCATGCACTTTGATCAGAAAAATAAAGAGTTAGTGGGGAAAGGCTTTGAAATCCGAAGCACAAAGGAACATAGGAGTCCTGGTTCAGGATTAGGTTAACATGCAGGTTCAGCTGGCAGCTAAGAAGACAAATGCAATGTCAGAGATAACAAGGTGTAGAGCTGGATGAACACAGCAGGCCAAGCAGCATCAGAGGAGCAGGAAGGCTGACGTTTCCGGCCTAGACCCTTCTTCAGAATGCAATGTCAGCATTCATTTCAAGAGGGCTAGAATACAAGAGCAGGGATGTACTGTTGTGGTTGTATAAGGCTCTGGTCAGACTGCTATTGTGAGCAGTTTTGGGCCCTGTATCAAAAGAAGAATGTGCTGGCATTGGAGGGGCTCGACAGGAGATTTACCAGGAAGAGCCCAGGTTGAAGAGCTTTTCGTATGAACTGCGGTTGAGTACTCTGGGTTTGAACTTGGAGTTTCGTAGGATGGAGCGGGATCTCATTGAAACTTGCACAATAGTGAAAGGCCTAGATAGAATGGATGTGGACAAAATGTTTTCAATAGTGGGAGAGAGTGGGATCCAAGTGCACACACTCAGAGTGAAGGGATGACTCTTTTCAACTGAGATGGGAAGGAATTTCTTCATCCAGGGTTATTAATCTGGAACTCATTGCCGCAGAAGACTGTGGAGGCCAAGTCATTGAGCATATTTCAGACAGAAATAGATAGGTAGGTCTGGCAGCATCTGTGGAGGAGAAAACAGAGTTAATGTTTCAGGTCTGGTGACCCTTCCTCAGAACTTTGCTGTTCTGAGGAAGGGTCACCAGACCCAAAATGTTAACTCTGTTTTCTCCTCCACAAATGCTGCCAGATCTGCTGAGCTTTTCCAGCAATTTTGTTTTTGTTCCTGATTTACAGCATCCGCAGTTCTTTTGGTTTTTAGAAATAGATAGGTTCTTGATCAGTAAGGGGATCAATAGTGACAGGGAGAAGGCAGAAGAATGGGGTTGAGAAACATATCAGCCATGATCAAATGGTGGAGCAGACTCAAAGGGCCGAATGGCCTAATTTTGCTCCTATCTCTTACGGTTTGATGGTCTAATTTTCTTGTGTTTGCCACATATGCACATTATTTGATGATGTGATGCTGAAGATATTCAAAGCTACAAGAGTTGTAAAACAAAAAAGGCTGTGTGATCCATTTTCACCAGCAGAGATGTAAGCTTTGCTACAGCCTGCCATAAATTTGTCATAGACTTTTTCGCAAAATATGTTGAA
This sequence comes from Rhincodon typus, assembly GCF_021869965.1. Classification (NCBI taxonomy): domain Eukaryota; kingdom Metazoa; phylum Chordata; class Chondrichthyes; order Orectolobiformes; family Rhincodontidae; genus Rhincodon; species Rhincodon typus. The sequence goes on along the minus strand of NC_063361.1, from coordinate 26,230,838 downwards.
AATTCTGAGTCTCCATGTTAGGTGCAGTTCCATATGACAGTCCAAAGGAACGATGGCTGCATATGAATCACGATACAAGTATTCTCATTGAATAAACTGGAGAGGACGGATATCTCAATCAGAAAATACAAACAAGGCTAGCAACAAAAGTAATGGAATTAATTTTGGATTGTTTTGACATAAAGTCAGGCAGATACAGTAGATTAAATAGCCTCCACTATCTGAGACCTAAGTTTCCAATGTAGTCCAACAGATCCAAACTATGGGTTGTAGGCTTGCTTGCCAAGCCAGTGTGTTTGCTTGCAAATGTTTCATCACCCTGCTAGGTAACATCATCAGTGCTCCTCCGGTGAAGCGTTGGTGTACTGTCCTGCCTGTTATTTACATGCCTCGGTTTGCTGTGGTGGTTGGCATCACTTCCAGTTCCGTTTTTCAGTAGTTTGTATATCGAGTCCTGTTCAATGTGTTTGTTGATAAAGTTCCGGTTCCAAATTCCCTGGCATGTCTCTGTTTGGCTCGTGCTCTTGTGGATGTATTGTCCCAGTTGGATTCGTGTCCGTCTTTGTCTGTGTGTATTTAGACCAGTGAGAAATGGTCATGCCTCTTGATGTTTGTGTATCCTTATTGTCAGTTTTCTTCCAGTTTGGCCTATGTAATGTTTCTCACAGTCCTTGCATGGTATTTTGTGTATTACGTTAGTTTTGTTTGTTGTGGGTATGGGATCCTTTACGTTCGTCAGTAGCTGTCACATGGTGGTTGTTAGTTAGTGGGCTACACTGATACTTAGGGATCTGAGTAGTCTTGTGGTCATCTCTGATATGTCTCTGATGTACGATAGTGTGGCTAGTGTGTCTGGCCATGTTGTGTCTTATTGTTGTGGGTCTGTCGTGGAGGTAACAGTGGATTATGCTTTTTGGGTATCGATTCCTTTTAAAAACTCTGTAAAGCTGCTCCTGTTCTGTGCAATTCCGGGTTGCTGCAGTGTGATGTGGCTCGTTTGAATAATGTCCTGATGCAGCTCCGTTTATGGGTTTTCGGGTGGTTGCTGGTATAATTAAGCATCTGGTCCGTATGTGTGGTCTTTCTGTATACGTTAGTCTGGAGTTCCCCGTTGTTCTTACATTCTACCCTTATGTCTGGGAAGTGTAGTCAGTTATTGTCCTCTTCTTCTTTTGTGAATTTTATTCCAGTGAGGATGTTGTTTATGTGTCAGTGGTTTTCTTCTAGTCTTGTGCATCTGATAATCATGAAAGTGTCATCTATATAGCAGACTTAGAGTTTGGGTAGTTACGATGTTACCTAGCAGGGTGACAAAATGTTTGCAATCAAAAACACTGGCTTGGCGAGCAAGTCTACAACCTCATCCACAACCTGAGCTACAAATCTTCTAAAAAACTTTGATATCCAAACTATGTGTAACGATTGGGATTCAATCCTCTTTGATTTAACTTATCAAGATTTTTTTGGGAATTGACTTAGGTGGCTACTACATCCTTTGTGTCTGTCAAAATTTGGTAACACCCTTTACCACTTATGCTCAGTCTGTACCATCCAGCAGATGCACTGCAGAAATTTACTAATGTTCCTCAGTCGGCACCTTCCAAACCGATGATCTGCACCATCCAGAAGAATAAGGGCAGCAGATATGTCAGAACCCCACCCTTGACAAGTTCCTCTCCAAGCCACTCACCATCCTGACTTAGAAATATATCACCATTCCATCACTGTCGCCGGGTCAAAATCCTGGAAATCTCTCCCTACAGGCATAATGGTGTACCTGCTCAAAATGACTACAGCAGTTCAAGAAGGCAGCACGCCTCCCTTTCATTTGTCATATAGGTTGAAAAACCTCATTTCCAAAGTAAATTACTTAGATTAGTGAAGAAATTAAGACACAGTCTGAAAGGTATTTCAAATTACACTGTATCTGCTTTCACCCCATACCCTTTGATCCCTTTAGAACTACATCTAACTCCTTGAAAACATTTGATATTTTGGCTTCAACCACTTCCTGTGGCAAATAACTTCACAGGCTCACTGCTCTCTGGGTGATGAGATTTCTCCTTATCTCAGTCCTAAATGGCCTATCCTGTATCCTTAAACCACTTAAATTTTCTTTTACATGCAGTTATTTCTAGCTCCAGTTAAGATATATTTAACTTAGAAACAAAATTATGAGCTAATTGCAAAGTTTACTTGAATGAAAGAAAGAGGAATTTTATTACTTATTCCTCCAAGAAAAATATAGATGCACCAGTAAGCATGTAGACACGTACGCACGCGCATGCGTACACACACACACACACGCACGCGCACACACACACACACACACACACACAAGTTAAAAAGGAGATTATGTGAAATATACAAAATGGGAAGATGAAAGATTACACAGTTCACAGTTCTTTGGTTTTCCAGAAAGTGTGAGGTGTTAATCTGTGAGCCTGGTTAGATAGTGGTTACTCAAGGCCAGCAGCAGCCATGAATATTGCAGATATCTTTGTGTTTTCAACACTCAGATTCTGCTCCAAACTGTGTTGTCAGTTTTGCTTTGTCCTCCCTGAGCAAAAACACAGAGAGAGAGAGACAGTGAGAGAGCAAGAGAGAGAGGGAAAGAGACACATGTAGAGAAACTACTTCCAGTGCTATCTTTACAAATCCATATGCAGCATTCTGCCAAAACAGCTGCTTGAAATATAGTTCATTCGTATATTCACATGTCTGAACTTACTGTCTCCAAGTTGGATCATTGCAGGCAAATCTTCCCTCTCCAATGTGTGAAACATCTCACAGAGGTACAAGTTAACAAGAGAAGATGGAAGTTGCTTCACACCTGACTGGTTTCAGGCCCTTTTGGTAAAAGGATTAATTTCACTTCAAACAATATTGTTTGTTGCACATTTCTTTGTTGCAATTTTGTGCAACCTGTAGTCAAATGATCACTGTGGCCATTTTTAATTCAATGTCTTTCCTTTTTAAAACCATTTCAGTGCATAAAAGTTCAAGTATTAGAATCAGGTGGATGGAAGTTGAGTGTTGCTAGTCCATATTTTATCATCATGACAACTTATTGTCAGCTTCTGGATCTCGTCACTATCTTCTTCATCTACTGATGTCTAATGAATCAGTTTCCTTTTATGTAGTTTCAATCAGTAGTTTTGGTTTCCAATCTCACTTTCAGTCTCAATTTTCTCAGCAACTGAAAGGATTGGTTCTCTTTTTGCTGTCCCTTTCAATTAAGGTGGATATTAAAATAAATTACATCTTTTAATCCACAAATTCCATCAAAACGTTCTCACTGAAATTTTATCTACCTGCTCTTCTTACATTTGACTCATACATGTTCCACTTACTTAATATTTATTGAATATGAAATATATGCTAATTAGTTATGAGACATTTATACATAAACGGAGTGATGAATAAAACACTAAAGCGTAAAAGTATGACAGAAAGTATATTGTGATGCTAACAATGTTCATTAGATGCAACGTTTTCATTTATAAATAGATTAGTGTAACAGCATATTCACCAAGGGACGCCTGTTCTGATGAGAAGTGAATTAGTTCTGTGTCTCTTGCCAACGGATTGTGGAGAACTATTCAAGAGATTTTCTAGTCAGGAAGGTAACTTCCTGCTTACACAAAATTCTTTGTATATGATTAGAGTTCCTCATGCCAAAAATTAAGTTAAAAGCGGCCATTAAAAATGCAAAAGCCTCATGGAAGCCTCATGCAAAAGCCTCATGCACACAGACACACACACACACACACACACACACACAGAGAGTGAATTAAAAACTATTAATACTGATTCTTAAACATATTAATTGTAATATGGCAGCGTATATTAATTTCTATACCTGTGCTATTAGTCAGTAAACTATTGTTCGTCAAGTACCACTGGAAAATAAATTAACCATCCATAAGAACTGATTAAAACTCATAGCCCATTTACAATTAAATATTATGCTTAGAAGAGCATATCATGCTGTCATCCAAACACCAAATGTCCTTTGTTCTTTAGCTAATTAGGTTTTCTAGTGGGTTTACTGCTGCAATGTAGTTCATCAGACATTAGGAGTTAGTTAATTTAGTCCCATAGTATTCGATTCAGTCATGTACAGTTTGCCTTTCTGAAGACCAATGAAGGAAGTAATGTTGCATAGTAGATTTACACAATTGTTCATTCACCAGTGGCTGACTTTACCACTTAAAACCTCATTGACACAACTGATCTAAAGTTCATATAACTTTGAGAGGCTAATGTAAGGTAGCTTATATAAGGAAGGACTCTGATGACCTCCACACAATGCAGCTTTCAAATACAAGGGTTGTATTTTACTGAGCTAAACTCACTTCAGTACAGTACTGAGGCTGAGAGGCAAGTTAAAGTTATTTCTCCCTTCCAAGAGAAAAAGTGAACAATTTCCTTTTATTTTTGTCCCAGACATTTTCAAATCTGTTTGACTTCCCCCCTTAACCCATTTATTTTACACTAGCCACCATTGCTTACCAATATCTTGTGGCTTAGTAGGTAACACAAAGCCCAGGAAAAATTGATTATGGAAGGAACATTCATGATGTGGTTCAACTGATTGGTAAATAGCTTCTAAATTTATTCGACACTTTCCACTCATATCCAAAGAGAAAAAAAAAGTGTATGTGAAGAAATAAAACAGGCATGGCATGCTTGACACATGGAGTATCAGCCAACATCCAGTACCATGTTCAAGTGATCTCCCTTTACACACATTCTGACAAGTGACCAGGTTTTTTGAAAAACCAATGACATTCCAACTGAGCCAAATACTTACCTCACCTCAATGTCCAAGTGACACCCGCCACATTTCCAGGCAGTACATTCCATACCCCAACCAACTGTTGAGCGTAACGGTTTTCTTTCCATATTACCTTCTTTTACAAATCACTTTAAATTCAGGCCCTCTCATTCCAGTTCCTTTTACAAGTGGAAACAGTTTTTCACTATCAATCTATCTGGTCCATTCATGATTTTGAAAACTTCAATCAGGTCTCCTCTTAGCCTTCTTCTCTCCAAGAACAGTCCCGTGTTTTCGTTATTTGAAGTTTGCATCACATGTAGACAGAGTGGTTTAGAAGGCGTCTAGCATGCTTGCCTTCATTGCTCAGGCCTTTGAGTGTAGCAGTTGGGATGTCACGTTGAGTTGTACAGAACATTGATGAGGCCTCTTCCTGAGCACAGTGTCTAGTTCAGGTCACCCTGTTGTAGGAAGGAAATCATTAAACCGGTGAGGGTTCAGAAATGATTTGCCAGGATATTGCCGGGAATGGAGTGCTTGTATTATAAAAATAGGCTGGATAGGCTGGAACATTTTCCGTAGGAGCATAGGAGGTTGAGGGATGACTTTATAGAGGTTTATAAAATCATGAGGGGCATTGTTAGGGTGAAAAGCAAAGGTCTTTTCCCTAAGGTGTGGGAATTCAAAACTGTGGGACATATTTTTAAGGTGAGAGGAGAAAGGTGTAAAAAGGACGTGAGGAGCAACTTTTTCACACCGAGTGCAGTTATTGTGTGGAAGGATTCTGGGTAATCCAAGATGGAGGATGGGAAAAAGTTGTGGCTCTAAGAGCTGTTCCTTTTTTGAGGTATTTTCAGTGTTGGAGCTGATTTCTTTGAATTCGAGGAGCAATAATTACTGTTTTGCAAGCTGTTGCATTGTTTTAGAACTTTGGGAAAGAAAAGATCAAAATGACAGCACTTTAAGAGGGAGGAAGACGGACAAAGTCAGTGACTACATGGGAAGTCATTTAGATGGAGAAAGAAACCTACAGGGCTATTAGACTCAGCAGTAACCTACACAGCTGTTGTCTTTGCTGTCTGGTTTTGAGTATCTCTGAATATCGGAGTTTGTTCTAAGAAAAATAAACAAACAGTGAAATTCACAGCTGACCTTGGAGAAACCTGTGTACGGGAGCTCATAGCAGGGAAGCAGCTAAGTGACTTTTTGAAGTGTAACCTTACTGTTTTTCTTTTGTAAATCTACAATAGTGAGTAAAGTTGGCTTTTTTTGACTATGTGTTATTATTGAGTTCTGTCTCTTGATTTAACTTTTAAAAATATAAAAATATAGGAATAAAGCTGGTCTGGAGTAGTGCTTTTAGAGCAGTAAGACTGTGCTATTTTTTGAGTCTGTAGATTGTTAAGGTGCAAAGATGGTCTTCAGTAGACTGATGTGCTCTTCCTGTTGGATGTGGGAGATTAGAGACAGTTTCTATGTTACTGATGATTATGTCTACAGGAAGTGTGTTTGGTTGCGAATCCTATTGGATCACATGGATCAGTTGGAGCAGCAACTAGAGGCTGTTGCAAGGAGGGAGATAAACTGAAGAAACAGTCAGGTAGATGGGTGACCTCCAGGAAAGGTAGGAGAGGGAGGTAGGTAGTGCAGGAGTCTCCCATGGCTATCGCCATCTCAAACAAGTATGCTGTTTTGGAAAATGTAGGGAGTGATGGACTCTCGGGGAATGTAGCATTGACAGCTGGGTTTCTGGGACTGAGGCTGGCTGTAATGTAATGACGGTTACGCCAGGTTCCAAGCAATCAATTGTGATAGCTCGAGGCACAGACAGAAGATTCTGCAGCCAACAATAAGATGTCAGAATGATATGTTGCCTCCCCGGAGCCAGGATCAAAGCTATCTCGGAGAGTGTGCAGAATATTCTCAAAGGACAGCAGGATCAGCAGGACGTCATTGCACACATTGGAACTAATGACATAGGAAATAAAAAGGACAAGATCCTGAGGAAATAATATAGGAAGTTAGGCAGGAATTTAAATCATAGGTCTTCAGGGGTAGTAACATCTGGATTGCTCCAAGTGCCACAAACTGGTGAGGGTAGGAATAGGAGGATAGAGCAGATGAATGCATGACTGAGGAGCTGGTGCAGGGGAGAATGATTCACATTATTGGATCATTGGAATGTCTTCTGGGGTTGAAATGATCTGTATAAGAAGGACGGATTGCACCTGAATTGGAAGGGGACAAACATACTGGCGGGGAGATTTGCTAGAGCTGCTCGGGAGGATTTAAACTCGAAAGGGGGTGACAAGGTGGGTCCCAGGGAGATAGTAAGGAGAGTGATCAGTCAATACTGGTACAGTTGGGAAGAAAAGTAAGTCAAACAGACCGGGCAGACAGGAACAAAGTGGAGAATGAGGTAGGACTGATAAATTAAACTGCATTTATTTTAATGCAAGATGTCTAGCAGGTAAGGCAGATGAACTCAGGGCATGGTTGGGAACATGGGACTGTGATATCATAGCAAGTACAGAGACGTGGCTCAGGGATGGACAGGACTGGCAGCTTAATGTTCCAGGTATAGATGCGATAGGAAGGATCGAGAGGGGTCAAGAGAAAAGGAAGAATAGTGTTTTTCATTAGGAATAACATTACAGCTGTATTTAAGGAGGATGTTTCTGGAAGTATGTCCAGGGAAGTTATTTCAGTGGCACTGAGAAATAAGAAAGGGATGATCACCTTATTGGGATTGTACTATAGACCCCCCAGTAGTCAGCAGGAAATTGAGGAACAAATTTGTAAGGCGATCTCAATTATCTGTAAGAATAATAGGGTGGTTATGGTAGGGAATTTTAACATTCTAAACATAAACTAGGATTGCTACAGTGTTAAGAACTTGGATGGAGAGTGTGTTCAAGAAAATTTTCTGATTCAGTATGTGGATGTACCTACTAGAGAAGGTGCTAAACTTGACATACTCTTGGGAAATAAGGCGGTGCAGGTGACTGAGCTGTCAGTGGGGGACCACTTTAGGGTCAGTGAACATAATTCTATTAGTTTTAAAATAGTGATGGAAAAGGATAGACCAAATCCAAAAGTTAAATTTCTAAATTGGAGGAAGGCCAATTTTGACGGTATCAGCCAAGAACTTTCAAAAGTTGATTTGGTGGGGTGGGGCATGTGGGCACTTGGGGGATGTTCATAGGTAAATGGATGGTTCGAAAATGGGAAGCCTTCAGAAATGAAATGAAGAGAGTCCAGAGTATGTTCCTGTTTGGGTGAAGGGCAAGGCCGGTAAGTGTAGGGAATGCTGAATTGAGGTTTTGGTCAAGAATAATAAGGAAACGTTTATAGACAGCAGAAATCAAGTGATTCCCTAGAAGAGTATAAAAGCAGTAGGACTATACTTAAGAGGGTAATCAGGAGGACAAAAAGGGGACATGAAATAGCTTTGGCAAATAGGGTTAAGGAGAATCCAAAGGGATTCTACAAATACATTAAGGACAAAAGGGTAACTGGGAAGAGAATAGGACCCCTTAAAGATCAGCAAGGCCATCTACGTGTGGAACCACAGGAGGTGGGGGAGATACTAAACGAGTATTTTGCATTTGTGGAGAAGGATATGGAAGATAGAGAACATGGGGAAATAAATAACGACATCTTGAAAAATGTTCATATTACAGAAGAGGAAGTGCTGGACGTCTTAAAACACATAATGGTGGATAAATCCCTGGAACCTTATCAGGTGTACTGTGGAACTCTGTGGGAAGCTAGTGAAATGATTGCTGGGCCCCTTGCTGAGATATTTGTATCACCGATAGCCACAGGTGAGGTGCTGGAATACTGGAGGTTGGCTAATGTGGTGCCACTATTTAAGAAGAATGAAGCCATTGAGCACCAACACTATACACCGTGGGGGATGAAGGAATCATCTCCAACAACTTATCCACCAGTGATGAAGATTGAAATCACACGACCACTTTTTTTTTCAGGATGGCACCAGCATGCAGTGACAAATCCTCACCCGCACTATCTGTGGAGCAGAACAAAGATGATAAGGATCAGGCTTTTACATGAAAAATACAGTGAAAGGTTTAATAAGCCGCCCCACCAAGATGCCTCTATCAACGACAGAAGTCATACATGTTAACTAAAAAAGAGTAAATTAAGACAAAATTTGGCCCAAATCCCTCTAAACCCTTCTGATTCATGTACCCATTAAGACAAAGACACAGTTCAGTTAATAGTTTCTGGGCTCAGGGAAATCCAATTTAGAAGCGATAGAATACCCTGAAGACACAGTCGGGACGAGACCAGTATGTTGGGCTGGTGAATACTAGGCCAGAAGCCTCCACTGAAGAAGACCGCTGTGCCAGGCCAAGACCGCCACGCCTGGAAGAGGCCACCCGCTGGGCTGATGTGATGGAATAAATGGAAAATGAAGACAACCTCCACATGGGGACGAGACCTTCATGTGGAGACAAGACTGCTACAGTGGGAGGCCATCACACTGGGCTGAGATCGCCTTTCACATCCTTCAGGCAGGCCTGCAGCCTCAGCCTAGACTGTGGGTCTGGGCTGGTGGAGTCAGCCTGGGAATTGTTCCTTGTTCACTGGGAGACCCCAGGCTATGGTGGAGCTGTTTCCAGCTCATTGCTGTTGCTGCCGGAAGCCTCCTCCTTCACCTACCCCTTTCCAGCTTCATAGCTCATTCATTCATTTGAAGGCTTTCAACATATGCCAAGCATTCATAGTAATTGGGGCCTGATCCTTATCATCTTCATTCTGCTCCACAGATAGTGCGGGTGAGGATTTGTCACTGCATGCTGGTGCCATCCTGAAAAAAAAAGTGGTCGTGTGATTTCAATCTTCATCACTGGTGGATAAGTTGTTGGAGATGATTCCTTCATCCCCCACGGTGTATAGTGTTGGTGCTCAATGGCTTCATTCTTCTTAAATAGTGGCACCACGTTAGCCAACTGTCACTGTCTAAGAACAGTGGTAAGGAAAAACCAGGAAACTATAGACCAGTGAGCTTGAAATTGGTGACCAGCAAGTTGTTGAAGGAAATCCTGAGAGACAGGATTTGCATGTATTTGGAAGGGCGAGGACTGATTAGAGACAGTCAACATGGCTTTGTGCATAGGAAATCGTGTCTCACTTACTTGATTGAGTTATTTGATGAAGTAACAAAGAGGATTGATTAGGGCAGAATGGTGGATGTGATCTATATGGACTTCATTAAGGCATTTCGACAATGTTCCTCATGGTAGACTTGTTAGCAAGTTTAGATCACATGGACTACAGGGAGAACTAACCATTTGGATGTAGAACTGGCTCGAAGGTAGAAGACAGAGGGTAGTTGTAAAGGGTTGCTTTTCAGACTGGAGGCTTATGATCAGTGGTATACCACAAGGATCGGTGATGGGTCCACTGCTTTTCATCATTTATATAAATGATTTGGATGTGAACATAGGAGGTATTGTTAGTAAGTTTGTAGATGACACCAAAATAGGAGGTGTAGTGAACGGCAAAGAAGGTTACCTCAGAATACAACAGGATCTTGATCAGATGGGCCAATGGGCTGAGGGGTGGCAGATGGAGTTTAACTTGGGTAAATGTGAGGTGCTGCATGTTGGAAAGGCAAACCAGGACAGGTCTTATACACTTAATGGTATGGCCCTGGGGAGTGTTGCTGAACAAAGAGACCTTGGGGTGCAAGTTCATGGTTCCTGAAGGACAGAATAGTGAAGGCAGCATTTGGTATGCTTGCCTTTATTGGTCAGGGCATTGAGTATAGGAATTGGGAGGTCATGTTGTGGCTGTACAGGACAGTAGTTAGGCCACTACTGGAATACTGCATGCAATTCTGGTCTCCCCGCTATAGGATGGATGTTGTGAAACTAGAAAAGGTTCAGAAAAATTTACAAGGATGTTGGCAGGGTTGGAGGGTTTAAGCCATAGGGAGAAATTGAATAGACTGGGGCTATTTTTCCTGGAGCATCAGAGGCTGAGGGGTGACGTTATAGAGGTTTATATAATCATTGGGCCTCTGATAGGGTAAATAGGTAAGGTCTTTTCCCCCAGAGTGGGGGAGTGAGTCCAAAACTAGAGGGCATAGGTTTAAGGTGAGAGGGGAAAGATTTAAAAGGGACCTAAGAAGCAACATTTTCATGCAGAGGGTGGTATGTGTATGGAATGACCTGCCAGAAGAAGTGGTGGAGGCTGATATAATTACAACATTTAAAAGGCATCTGAATGGGTACATGAATCAGAAGGGTTTAGAGGGATTTGGACCAAATGCTAGCGAATGGGACTAGATTTATTTAGGATATCTGGTTAGCATGGACGAGTTGGACTGAAAGAACTGGTTCTGTGCTGTGTATATCTATGACTGTATGAGGAAGTGGTGGATGCAGGTACAGTTACAATGCTAAAAAAAATTTGGATAAGTACATGAATAGGAAAGGCTTGGAGAGATTTGGGCCAAACAAAGGCAGGTGGGACTAGTTTATTTTGGCAATATAGTCGTCATGGGCTAGTTGGACCAAATGGTCTGTTTCTATGTTGTATGACTCTATGACTCTATAACTATTCTTATAAGTTGCTTGTGCACACTTGCCAATGTATTTAGGTGAAAACAGGTTCAGTGCATGCATATGGTCAGCTTGTCTGCTGAATCTTTACAGGTGCCGTGCAGACACTAGTGAGAGATAAAAACTTATAAAACCTATCGCTCAAAATTGACACGATCTTCTCTCCTGACTTTTTTTTGGCACTTATTGTAGATATGGGCTTTAAACTGATTCCCCTAACCTTGGAAATGGTTCTCTCTCATGCGCGTTACTAGAGTCTTCCTGAGATGCAGAAGACTGGAAAGTTGCAAACATTACATCTTTGTTCAAGGAAGGTTGTAAGGATAAGCCCGGCATCACAGGCCAGTCAGCTTAACTGCAATGGTGGGGGAAGCTTCTAGGAGCAATTATTCAGGATAGAATTAGTAGTCACATGGAAAAAGGTGGCTTGATTAGGAAGTGTGAGCATATATTTCTAAAGGGGAAGTCATGCTTAGCTAAGTTGCTGGAGCTTTTGAAGAACTGGCAAAAAGGCTTAATGAGAGTAACGCTATTGATATAGTGTATGTGGACCTCCAGAAGGCGTTTGATACAGTGCCACACAAAAGATTTGTGAGGTAAGTTATAGCTCAGGAAATAAAAGGGTCGATAGCAATATAGATACAAAATTGGTTGAGTGATGGGAAACAGGGTAATGGTCAATGAATATTTTACAGGCTACCGGACGGTTTGCAGTGAAAATCTCAGCAGCTGGTATTGGGTCTCTTGCTTTTACTGAAATATATGAATGATCTAGATTATGCTGTGTAGGAGACAGTTTCAAAGTTAGTTGATGACACAAAGCTTAAGACAATTGTTAACTGTAAGGAGGGCAATATTGAATTTCAGAAGGACATAGACAAACTAATGGAATGGGCAGATAGGCAGCAGGTGGGATTCAATGCAGAGAAGTGTAGGGTGATGCATTTTAGTTGAAAGAATATTGAAATACAATATAAAGTTGGGGTTAAAATTTTAAAGAAGGTACAGGAGCGGAAGGCCCTAGTTGTATATGTGCATAGAACACTGAAGGTGGCAGGACAGCTTGAGTCAACAGCAAGTAAAGCATACAGTCACTTCAGCATTATTAATGGGGGCATAGATTACAAGAGCAAGGAGGTGATGCTGAACTTGTATAAGACACTTCTTAGAATTCAGCTGGAACATTGTGTACTGTTTTGGGTGTCACATTAAAGGAAGGATTTGAACTCATTGGAGATAGTGCAGAAATGATTTACAAAAATTGTTCCAGGGATGAAAAATTTCAGTCATGAGAGTAGTTGGAATTTTTCTCCTCAGAAAGAAGAAAGCTGAGAGGAGATCTGATAGAGGTTTTCAAAATTATGTGCAGGCTGCAGGAGTATATAGGGAGAAATTGTTTGTAAGGAACAAGAATGAGAAGGCAGGGAATTAAAGTGATTCACAAAAGAAGCAAGGGTGATGTGAGAAAAAACTTTTTCACTTAGCAAGTGGCTAGGGTATGGAATGAGCTGCCTGGAAGGTGTGGTAGAGGTAGAATCATAGACGCCACGGTGTGGAAGCAGGCTATTTGGCCCATCAAGTCCACACTGAGCCTCTGAAGAGCATCCCGCCCAGACCCCGCTATTCTATCCCTGTAACTCTACCTTTCCCATGGCTAATACACCTAACTTACACATCCCTGGGCACTATGGGAAATTTAGCTTGGCAAATCCACCTAACATGCACATCTTTGGACAGTGGGAGGAAACTAGAGCACCCGGAGGAAACCCACACAGACACGGGGAGAATGTGCAAAGTCCACACAGACAGTCACCTGAGGCTGGAATCAAACCTGGGTCCGTGGTGCTGTGAGGCAACAGTGATAACCACTGAGCCACTGTGCCTCTGTAAGTTCAAATGAGGCATTCAAAAGGACATTTGATCATTATTTGAATCAAAATAATATGCAAGGTTATGGGTTAGAACCAGGAGTTTGACAGTAGGTCATGATGCGCATTTGCAGAGTAATTTTTGGCACAATGGGTTGAATGGTCTCCCTTTGCACCATACAGCTATTTTGATTGCTCTGTGAAGACAATCCTAATTTTGAGCATCTCTGTTAAATCTCCCTTTATCTTTGCCTGCTCTAATCCCAGCTTCTCTAGTATCTCTAGCTAACTGAAATCCCTCATTCCTGGTTGTTGCCTGTGGCTAGAAAAGCATTTTGGGACATTTTGTTGAATGAACGGCTCAACATAAATTTATGGTGCTCATTTTAGGAATTAATTAACTTAACAAGGAAGAAAATCTCCTGCACATTTTCGACTTGTACCATACATTGTGAAACAGGGAGATTTATTTCACACTAACCAATGGTTGTAATAAATACTCACCTTCATTAAAAATCTATATCCTCATCTTTAATTTAATTATCAGACAAAACCATTAACAGAGAAAGTGCTTGTGCAAGCAAAAGAATTTCCTTATTCTTCCACATTTGATTTATACACAAGCTTTCAGATTATAGTTTTAGACAAGCATTGCCTTTCTCACTATTGAATTTTTAAAGGCATAGAGTGAGTTTCAGCCATGCCTCTCTCTCAGTGCTCCTCACCTTTGGAGCTGCTTGACTCCAGCTTCCTCTAACCATTCCAATTCTGCATTTGAATTCCATTAACCTTGTAACTATCAGTCTACACTGTGCATCACTGTCAGGAAGCATACATAGCTTTATATGGGATATATGGCACAGGAACAGGCCATTCACCGCAACGGATCCATGCCAATTTTTCAATTCCACTTCAGCCTCCAACCATCTTTCCTTATCTACGTCGATCATCGTAGCCCTCCATTACTCTCCCTTATGTGCTTGTCTATTTCCTATTGAATATATCTGAACGATTCATTCCAGCCTTCTCTATGGTAGAGAGTGCTTTTGGCAGATTAGGTTTCTACTGAATGCTCCATTGGAATTCTTGGCGATTATCTTATATTGAAAGCTTCCGGAAGCAGTGTTTCTATCCAATCTGTCAAAATCTTTCATAATTTTGAAGACATCTATTAGGTCATCCGTCAGCCTTAGCCTTTCAGAGAAAAGACCTAACCTGTCAATTCTTTTTGTTATGGACCAGCTTAGACCCTTTCAAAATGTTTTAAGAAGGTAGCCAAGACCCTAACTTTTTTAAAGGTCGATGTGAAGTGCATGTTCCAGATGCACTGCGACTGGTCAAACTACTCAACGTTAAGCTAAACACATTTTTAAACATGAGTTAAAATACGAACAAAAGAAAGAGAAATTTAGAATAACTTAACTATTGGAAAACTTAACCGAATAATAGATACAGTAACAATTACTAATTAACTGTTCCAATATAGTAACATCACATAAACACACCCCTTGGCAAAAAGACAAATTCAGATACAGATTCTCACTCGCAGTTCTCCAATCCAGGAGAAAAAAATACATCACGAGAAAATTTAGAGAAAGTAGTAGCTAGAAGACATTCACTGAAGCTCTAACTGTTTTGAGACTCCAAAGGCTTCTACTGAAAGCTAAACCTGAAAACTAAAATAAACTAGATAGCCTGGCCTGTGAAAGTTGGTCATTCCCAGGCTGCTTCCATTAAAAAAAAACCCAAGGCCTCACAAGTTGTTTACTTTCTTAGAGCCAGCTTGATACCTCTGCCTTACAATCTGTCTTCAAAAAAAAACAGGACCAAATAACCTCTTAAAGTGACAGCCTTGTATCATTGATAGAGATAGCAGGAACTGCAGATGCTGGAGAATCTGAGATAACAAGGTGTAGAGCTGGATGAACACAGCAGGCCAAGCAGCATCAGAGGAGCAGGAAGGCTGACGTTTCGGGCCTAGACCCTTCTGAAGAAGGGTCTAGGC
>NC_063361.1:26151008-26205589 GCF_021869965.1 Rhincodon typus | reverse complement strand
TCGGGCCTAGACCCTTCTGAAGAAGGGTCTAGGCCCGAAACGTCAGCCTTCCTGCTCCTCTGATGCTGCTTGGCCTGCTGTGTTCATCCAACTCTACACCTTGTTATCTCTATATATGTTAGTAAATGGGCATAGAATTAATTGGGTGTTTTAGCCTGAAGTCACATGACACCAGGTTAAAGCCCAGCAAGTTTATTTGAAATCACAAGCTTTCAGAGCTCTGCTCCTTCATCAGGTGAAGATTTCATGTGTCATGTGACTCCCGTCTTTGTCTACCCCAGTCCAACACTGGCACCTCCACATCATGTTTTATCTAGTCATAGTAATATCTTTGAATAAAAATATAAGGGTTTATCATAGACAAGGATACTCAGTCCTCTCCTTGTCTATGAACATTCGAAGCTCACCCATAGATCTGCCATCCATAGTTCTGTGATCTCTGATCTGCAGGCTGATCAAACTATCTCAATTAAACTGACCATTAATAGTCATTCACGTGATTGAATGAAATGACAACATACCCTTAAAAGGTTAGTTATTTTTAGTTAAGAACAATTCTCATATCTTTAAATTACTACATCTGCAATTCCTCCGCAAATTTTACAAAAAAAATGTAAGAAGAGTTTACCACTTTGTTCCTAAGCCAACTGTTCCACAATATTATTACCCCCTTGTCTATATTTGACAGAGTTTTGTAGTTCTCCAGAAGGGACATACCTCATATCTTGCTACATGTTTTACACTATTCAGAAGTTCAAGTGCCCAAATGATTAATGCAAATGTGCCAGCTGGCACATGAGGCTACAGTTCCTCAATTTAATATCTTCTGCTATAAAAGCTTTTATAAATATATTGCTGTATTGTGATTAGGACCTGTAGGAAATGGCTTTATCCCCTCTTGCTCTTAGGGGAGATTGTTTTATTTTAATTGATTGTATCCCTAGACCTCAAGCCTAGTAACACACAGTTAAAGCTGAGGTGGAGAGAGGAAGGGAAGGAAAAGGCAAAGTCAGTTCTTTTCATGAGAAAGGTCTACAACAAATGTTCCTTCTAAGGGCAAAAACTGAGAATGCATGCAATTATTTCATTGCCTGATGATATACAACATTGCACACTTAGTGCAGTGGGAGCTAGTTTATAATTCACAAAGACACATCTGGAGAATGAAATCCCAGAGCCTGAAGGGAGCATAATATTATATTTCAGTATCCTGGTCTGAAGTCATGTTGTTCTATTTGTATCATGCTCGAGAGAGACAACAAAATACAAAATAATATTAGAATTAAAAATAATCACAGCAGTTTTGGGATCTCACATCATTTGAAGCCATTTCTTTACAATATGAGTTTTATTTCCAGTGTGTCAGGGTCAAAGAGCCGTACAACATAGAAACAGATCCTTCAGTTCAACTTGTCCATGCCAAACAGATATTCTAGTCCCATTTGGCAGCATTTGGCCCATATCCCTCTAAACCCTTCCTATTCATACACCCATCCAGATTCCTTTTAAATGTTGTAATTGTACCATTCTCCAGAACTTCCTCTGGCAGCTCATTCCATACACCACTACCTCTGTGTGAAAAAGTTGCCCCTTAGGTCCCTTTTAAATCTTTTCCCTCTCACCTCAAACCTATACCCTCTAGTTTCGGACTCCTTTACCCTGAGGAAAAGACCTTGCCTATTTACCCTATCAATGTTCCTCATGATTTTATAAACTCCTATAAGGTCACCCCTCAGCCTCTGACACTCCAGGGAAAATAGCCCCAGGCTATTCAGCCTCTCCCTATAGCTCAAACCCTCCAACCCTGGTAACATCCTTTACAAAAGGACAAGGAATACTGTGAGTTGCTCAAAGAATGTGCAAACAATCAAACAGTAGAAACAATTTATTTTGTTAACTTGGTGCTTAACTGAGCAAGATAATTCCTTTTTGTACTGTGGACTTGGATTAAGTTGGCGAGGGATATTAGTACTCACCATTTTGTGACTTTGTTTTCCCAGTCTTGAGACCTAATTACTCGAGTACATATACTCACAGATAACGAAGTCAGAAGTCACATGACACCAGGTTATAGACCAACAGGTTTATTTGAAATCACAAGCTTTCAGAGCGCTACCCCTTCATCAGGTCACCTGACAAAGGAGCAGTGCTTCGAAAGCTTGTGATTTCAACTAAACCTGTTGGACTATAACTTGGTGCCATGTGACTTCTGACTTTGTCCACCCCAGTCCGACACCGGCACCTCCACATCATCACAGGTGATGGATAGTGCATCCTTTACCTTGTTCCAGTAATGTGCCTCAGAATCAAAAGTCATCCCTTACTACAATTGTGTGACTTTTCAATTTCCTGTACCAGGTAAGCATGTAATCATTGATTTGAGTTATTACATTATAAGCAAACTATTCCATTGTTAACTTCTCAATTGCAAATTAGACAATTTAATGAAGTAGATACATTAGTGAGGGAAGACTTTCACACATTTACTCCATGGTAAACTTAGTATCACTAAACAGCAGATTGCTATATATTTGAGTAAATTTGAAGGCAATCTAACTTTCCAATATATAATTAGTAGAGTATTGTAAAATTGGTAAAATTCAATTTGCATTAATTTTATTCATAGCCTGTAATTAATACAACATCCTTTAGTTATTGTTACTGAACAACATTTTTAATATCTTAAGCAGTCTCTCGGGATCAAAGTCAATTTTTTTCACTCTGATGTTGTGAGTCCTGAGATGACTAAACAGTCTAGTATAACAAGGTGTAGAGCTGGATGAACACAGCAGGTCAGGCAGCATCAGAGGAGCAGGAAAGCTGACGTTTCAGGTCTGGACCCTTCTACAGAAAACCCTTCATTTCTGAAGAAGGGTCCAGATCCAAAACATCAGCTTTCCTGCTCCTCCGATGCTGCCTGGCCTGCTGTGTTCATCCAGCTCCACATCTTGTTATCTAAGACTCCAGCATCGGCAGTTCCTACTATCTCTAAACAGTCCAGTACTGGATTTGCACACCTTACAACAGGTGGGGCACGTAGTGTTGCGTCAGCAGGTGTGTTGGATGCTCAATGCTCCAGACACTCCATCCACTGCTTGCTGAAGACCTTCATCACGGTTAGTCAGAGACACTCCAAGCAACCTGATGGATGTTTCTTCTTTAATTTGGTTGATCTTGGATTCAATATTCCCTGAATGGGGATATTGCATTTTTTCAGAAAGAATTACTTTTAGTCAACTGTTCACAGCACTAAGGATACACCTGCAGGGGGAGGTGGGACTTGAAATAGTGACACTATCACTGTACCAAAGGACCCTCTTCTTAGAAACACTTATATTCACTACCAAACTGCCTATAATAATTTCATTGTTGGAACCAGGCTGAGACCAACTTAACGGATCAAAAGTCATCTTTAAATGATATAATGATGCAGCAATCGTATTATCTTGATGTACCCTATAAGCCCTGAACTGAAATCTTTTCCTATGCCGTTCATAAATATATCTGTTTTAAGTTAAATCATAATGAATTTGGACAATGTTCTGCATTTCTATTGCTTCCTAAATGTCACCAGACGTCATCTAGCATAGTCCGATGACATGAAACAAAGTATCTTATTTCACCAAGTGTGATGCAATCTGTCATCATGCCTCATCTTGCCTTGTATAATAGATTGTGCAGTCAATCACAGCCATTGAAAAATGAAATAGCTATTCATATGCCAGCCAGGGTCATAATGTTACATCTCTTTCACATCTTGCTGCTCAGTGTACTTTGCATGTTCTATTTTGGATTCCTACAGTCACATGAAGAGGGCTATTGTCAACTTTCACAAAGCAAAAGGGAGAAGTGATAGCAATCAGCACCATTCTTTATGGTTGCACTTGCTAAAGTTGCATTAGGAACAGTCACAAGTAGCTGAGATATGGTATTTCATTTTCTTCCGAAAGAAAAAGGCTCAAGAAATATTCTTGAATATTCTTGAATTCTTTGTTAGACTCATGACTTTCTTTTTCTCAGTTGCTTTTCTTTCCTTAAATCACCCTCAGATTTCTAACTAAGAGGATGAGATCCTGGCCTTCATTGCTACAATGGGCATTTGACTCAGGACTCTTTGCATTGAAACATGATTATGCTGCGCCATGGAACAGTCAGTCATTGGTTTGTCTCACAATTCACCACAAAGTAAAACCATGTCAATAACAGTGCTATCACCTTACAGAGTAAGTTGGAGCCGAGACTATTCCCCACAGATAGTGTAAGGAATAAACCAATGTGCATGTCCCTTGCATTCTTCCTCCTATTCTTTATGGAAATGCTTCTATATGTTAAAGATTGGGAATGTTTCTGTTTTAGTTTTTGGCACTGACCCTGCTTTGATTGTTCTCAGTAGGGTACTTTACAGCAACGTACCGCCAAATCCTGCTTTCTGATTAACCTGTGGAACGACTCTCTGTCCAAATTAAAAAGATCTAAACACAAAGAATGAAAATTGATTCAAAACATTTTATAATTGTGCCTTACTCTTCTACTTAATGCTACCTAAAATCACAAATTGATGTCGGAACCAAAAGTGATATCGGATAATGATGGACATTCACTGGTATAAAATTATGAATCAGGGAAGACTGGCCTATTTTTATCTCTAAGTCCCATCACAAAAACGGTCTAACACCCATATGTCAAAAACCAAACTCTAAAAAGTGACATTAATATGTATAAATCACATGCCTTTCATCACATAGTCCATTCAGTCTGTCCCATTTGTTTAATTTATGCAAACTATAACCATGCTGCTCCTCCTGTCATCTAAACTCTCTATCACGTCCTGCAATAAGAATAAAGGTAAAGCCACCATAGTCTTAACAGACCATAGGGCTGCTGTCTCATCAGAGACAGACAACCTGTGGTGGTTTAACCTGTGGGTCACTATGCCTCAGGTGAGGGGAGAAGAAGAATCCTTCACAATAACCTCAGATGGCTCTGTGGTTAGCACTGCTGCCTCACAGTGCCAGGAACCAGGGTTCGATTCCACCCTCAGGCAACTGTCTGTGTGTGTGGAGTTTGCACATTCTCCCTGTGTCTGTGTTGGTTTCCTCCCACAGTTCAAAGATGTGCAGGCTAGGTGGATTGGCCATGCTAAATTACCTGTAGTGTTCAGGGATGTGTGGGTTATAGGGGGATGGGTCTGGGTGGGATACTCTGAGGGTTGGTGTGGACTTGTTGGGCCAAAAGGCCTGTTTCCACACTGTAGGGTTTCTATGATGTTCAAACCTCAGATATTGGCAAAACGAACAAAGGCCAAATTGCACCAATTTAGGAACAAACCCCAGAATTCCACTATCTGATGTTCCAGATGCTGATTTTACTTCATTTTCACTTGACACAACATGCGCTCCTAATCCTTTGAGCTAATATGCCCGATTGGTCTGCCGACAAATGACAAAAAAAAACAGAATTCCTGTTTAGATCTATTTTCTACACCTCTTTCACAGGGTGGGAGACTTTTAATAGATTCTCAGCAACTAAGGAAAAGTTGACAGTGTTAACATCCTGAGTCAGTTTCTTCATAAGAATCATTTAGGATGTCACTGGTGTTAAAAAGAGGTGCTCAGTTGCAGCTCTCCAGTCTATAATGCATAACCAGAAATTCAAATAACATCTCAAAGGATTATCAACAACTTTTATGTATAAAGCATCTTTAAGGTAGTAGAAATGTTCTACATACTGTTTAGCTGCATCAATGAACAAATTTGATCACAATAGATTTTAATACACCTAAGTGAAAGTGAATAGTTTTACATGCCATCATTTCATAACATAAACTGTGTCTTTGCATCTAGACAGGTCTATTCTAATGTGGAAAGTTGGCATTAACTAATTACAATTTTTCCTAGTGATCTTGTTCTTCGACCTATTCTTTTTGAGCTAAGTGATGCCCTAAGTATTGAATTTTAGTCCCAAACATTTCTCAATTGCTAAACTCAGAAAATGACCATTTCCCTCTTCACTTTTTGCTTCTTAGCTCTCGGTTCAGTACAAATGCCAATTTCTTTGATATAGAAATCACACTGGGAACTTCAGTATACAAACAAGCAAAACGTTGGGATCATGTTCTTCATCTGCTTTTGAGAATAATTGACCAGATGGCACAAGACAATAGAATGGCCCAGACAGTGAGAGAAAAAAATCCATGCTATAACAACTCACCAAATCAAAATATTCAATGCTAATTGAATTGCTAATTGCAGAGTTTGCATAATTTATGTTTGTGCTTTGTTAAGAGCCTTTCTTTTCACAACTTACAACCATAGTCCAGGATAAAGATCCAACATTCACACCCCCTTGTAGACTAATTGAACCTTAAGTGCACTCATTGAAAGGATAAAGAGTGATTAAAATATTGCACCTTCTATTCAAGTGCTAAATGATACCTACTTTACACCTCACAAAGCAAGTACGTCTCATTGATTGCTTTTTTATGTGGGACAACATTGTCATATGATAATACTTACCTCCAGAATAGTGCATCGTGCATCCATTGTATGAATCTGCTTTCTTGTTTTGCTTGGAATGTACTGAAAAGCAATATTAAATCAACAATTAATTTTTAAAAAAGTCAACAAATATGATTCTTCAGCCAAATCCAGCTATCTCGCTTTAATCCCTGATGGGAGCCCTTTGAAGCAGTGCAATGTTATATCACCTAATACCGACCTTGCCCCTGTCCCTTGAGATCAGCCTCAAGACCCATTTGAAAGTGCAGAGAGTATGCATTAATATTTCATGTTCCCATAAAGAGAAAATTATAGTATCATTTAACATCATGTGCAAAGGATCAGTAAGAATGCTGAAATAAAGCAAAGAACTGCAGTTGATGAAGATCTGAAACTAAAACCAAGATTGTTGGAGAAACTCAGCAGCCCTGGGAGCATATGTGGAGAGACAGCAGAGTTAAAGTTTTGACTCCAGTGACAGTTTTCCCTCCCCATCCTTATCTGCCTTCCGGAGGGACCACTCCCTCCGTGACTCCCTTGTCCGCTCCACACTCCCCACTAGCCCCACCACCACCGGCACTTTTCCCTGCAACCGCAGGAGGTGCTACACCTGCCCCTACACCTCCCACCTCACCCCCATCCCAGGCCCAAGCAAACCTTCCACTTTAAACAGATGTTCACCTGCACGTCTGCTAATGTGGCCTATTGTATCCGCTGTTCCTGATGTGGCCTCCTCTACATTGAGGAAACCAAGAGGAGGCTTGGGGACCGCTTTGTGGAACACCTACACTCAGTTCATGACAAACGACTGCACCTCCCAGTTGCGAACCACTTCAACTCCCCCTCCCACTCCTTGGACAACATGTCCATCCTGTGCTTCCTCCAGTGCCACAACGATGCCACCCAAAGGCTGCAGGAACAGTATCTCATACTTCGCTTGGGAACCCTGAAGCCCAATGGTCTCAATGTGGACTTCACAAACTTCAAAATCTCCCTAACCCCAACCTCATCCCAAGACCAGCCCAACTTGTCCCTGCCTCCTTGTCCTGTCCGTCTTATCTCCACCTATTTGCTCCTCCCACCTCACTGACCAACCCCCACCCCCACTTCCTACCTACTGGCCTCATCCCCGCCTCCTAGACCTGTCTGTCTTCCCTCAACTGACCAACCCCCATCCCAACTCCCTACCTACACTCGCCTTTACCGACTCCATCCCTGCCTCCTTGACCTGTCCGCCTTGTCTCCACCTATCTGCTCCTTTATCGACCTTCCATCATCACCTTCCCCTCTCTCTATTTATTTCAGAATCCCCTTGCCCTCCCCCATTTCTGAAGAAGCGTCCAGACCTGAAACGTCAGCCTTCCTGCTCCTCTCATGCTGCCTGGCCTGTTGTGTTCATCCAGCTCCATACCTTGTAATCTCAGACTCCAGCATCTGCAGTTCCTACTATCTCTGTGTCTGATTCTGTTTTTGTTTCAGTAAGAATGCTACTCAGTGGGTAATTGAACAGAAAAGATTTTTTTTCCCTTTATTCATTCATGGGTTGAGGGTGTTGCTGACCAGGCAGCATTTATTGCCCAGGGTCAACCACATTGCTGCAGGCCAGACCAGGTAAGGATGGCAATTTCCTTCCCTAAAGAGCATTAGTGAACCAGATGGGTTTTTCCTGACAATCGGTTCATTGTCATTATTAGATTCTTATTTCCAGATATTTATTGAATTCAAATTCCACCATCTGCTGTGGTGGGAAATGAACCCAGGTCACCAGAATGTTATCTGGATCAGCAGTCCAGCAGTAATACCACTAGGCCATTGCCACCCCTTGTGCTTTTAGTAGCTAAGGAAATGGTACATGAGTAAACATGACTTACAGGGCTATAAAGGGGCAAAGTTGTTGTCATGGTAATATCGCTGGATCAATGTTCAGACGTGACCCTGGGACATGGATAAAATTCTACATGTTTGATTTTAAATTCAGTTAATCAATCTGAAGGTTCAGTCAGGTTGATCATGAAACTATCAATGACTCTTGTAAAAACTCATCTGATTCACTCAGTTGTTAGGATGGAATCTGCCATCCTTAGCTGGTCTGGCCTACATGGGACTCAAGAACCACAGCAATGTGGTTGACTCTTAACTGCCCTATGAAATCATCTAGCAACAATCAATTCAAAGGTGGTGAGGGATGGGCACCAGATGTAATCTTGCCAGTGATGCCCACATTCCATGAAAGAAGTAAACAAAGGAAAGAATATGGGATTGGGATGAACTTGATAGCACAGTCAAAAGAGCTGGCATCAAAACAAAAGACAGAAAGGCCTCCCTGTGCACTGTATCATTCTATGAATTAGTATTGGGACCTATGGCTTAGAAATATAAACATTGAAAAGCATCAACCAGCATTCCTACACCTGATCCCTGCTCAGTGAATCCTACTGGATCATAAGTATGAATACATAAAGGATCAACATGAAACTTGATTAAAATAGTAATCTAATGCTTACTTTATGATTATAAATGGACAATAGCGTTTTTTTATCTGAAGTAAAACTCTCTTCATAGTAGTTAATCTATTTCATTAGGATTAAGTTTCTAATCAGCTTTGAAACTCCCAGAGAAAGTTTGTCTTTAATCCTCCCAGATTTAGTATAACCAGGTCATTTATAAATAATTCACAAATGTGTATTTTCATTTGCTTGAAGCCTGTGCCAGTCTTCAAGGTTATGATTCAGATAGTAATAATATATTCATATATATAATTTTTGAATAATCCTTGCAGGTTATTTCTCATTGCAGGACAATTGACTCAAGTGGGTGAATTGTAACCTGCAGGAATGTCTGGGTTTGCTGGTCATTGTGTGGACACTCTGGCCAGTGGATTACATTGATGGGAGGCATTAGCGACAGCTTGCATGTGGCATTGGAGACACCTCCCTATCACCAACAACCAGCAACTGCAAGGAATTCCACTCCATCAGTGTGCTAGGGCGTTTCCAGTACCTGCTTATGCAGTGTCTGCACAAGATGCCATGATGGTTTAGTTCTGCAGCAGTCCATTCTCCCTGATATCTTCTGACCTCGAAGCAGGTTTACTATCTGGCTGCTCAGAGTTGAGGATTTCCCACCTAAAAAAAAACTGATGATACCAGCGAGAAATTCAATGATTGAGGCCCAGGAGCAATTGCATGAAAGCCACTTGTCAAGAAGATGTGTTATTGTGCAAACCATTGTCATGAAGAAGATGTGAGAGGTATAGAATCATGAGATGCATAGATAAGGTAGATAGCCAACAGCTTTTCCCCATGGTATGGGAGTCTAAAACTAGAGAAGGCTATGTTTAAGACGAGAGGAGGGAGATACAAAAGGGTCCAGAAGGGCATTTTTTTCACACAGAGGGTGGTGAGTGTCTGGAACAGGCTGCCAAAGGTAGTGGTGGAAGCGAGTACAATTTTGTTATTTAAGAAACTTTTAGACAGGTACATGGATGGGAAAGGTATCAAGGGATATGGACCAACTGCAGGCAAATAGGACTAATTTAATTATGAAAACTGGGTGGGTGGCATGGGCAAGTTGGGTCGAAGGGCCTATTTCCATGCTATAGACCTCTATGACTCTATGTGCTTTAGAAGTCTGAACAGATCTGGGCACGCTAGCCATGTCTCTGGAATAGCTGTGGAACATAGCACTCTGCACAACATTGGCGAGAGGCAAGTTTTCAAATGTTACTTTTTTATTCTTACATGGGATGTGGATGTAGGTCAGTATTTGTTCTTGTTTGATCCACAACCATACTTGCCCTTAAACTGTGTAGCTTGCTAGGTCACTTCAGAGGGCAGATAAGAGTCTGGAGTCACATGTAAGTTAGACAAGGTCATGACAGCAGATTTCCCTCCTGAAAAGGTCATTAGTGGACCAGATGGGCTTGAATAACAATGGTTTCAATTGGACCAACTTTATATTTCAGATTTATTAACGAAATTCAAACTTCACTAGGCGGTGTGGTGGGATTTAAATCCTTATCCCCAGAGCTTTAGTTTGGCATCTGGATTTCTAGTCTAGTGACATTACCTCTGAGCCACCACTTTCCCAACCTCCCATATCGTACAAACTCTATTGTTTGAGCAGCTGTACAGGAAGGCTGCTTACATTCCTGCAGTGATTGCCAAGGTGCTCTTGGTTGATGCTACCTGTGTTTTGGAGCGCAGGAGGCCTCACCCATCTTGATGGGATTCTGTCTGAAGTAGGCCAATGGGTGGAAAGTGGAAACGCTTTGAAATTGAGTCCCCACTTCTATGCCCTGTTTCACTATCACCATGTTCATTACCCATCTGCACCTGTTTACAGATCAGTGCGGCAATGACCAGTGAAATTGAAGCATTGCTGATTTCGGTTTGATGTGATGTTCATAATGTGGAGTCCATTGTTGACGCCCTGCATGCTTGATTGCTGCATTTGGTGCTCCATGCAGATGGTCATTCTCTCCATGAACATCATCACAAACTCCTTGAGACAGATTTCCCAAGGGCCAATTGCAAGCATGCAGAGTGTGGCTGGAAAGTCTGTCCATTATAGGATTTTTCACTGCAAATGAGGTGTTAGCACAATGGATTCCAAAGAAGAATCACATTAGACTCAAAACATTAACAATTTTTCTCTCTCCATAGATGCTGCAAGACCTGTTGAGTTTCTCTAGCACTTTACTTCAGATTTCTAACTTCTGAAGTATGTTAACTTTGTGTTAATACAATGGCTGAGTTAAAAAGTCACTGATGGTACATGGGATACATGAAAGTCTATTGGATCTCCTGATTGCCAATATTCTGGCTGATTAAAATCCCGTCAATGCGGTGACTATAAGTCTACTATACAAATTCAGTTTTGAGGTGTTATAAAGCATGCTTCTGTGATATTTCAGAACTCTCTTGTTTATAATACTGCCTATTAATTGCTCTGTAGAACTTTGTTATTTCCTAGTTACTCACCACCAGACAAAATTCTTGAAATCTGTCATTGAGCAAATTACTATTTCTGGACTTCAAGAAGAACATCAAGTTCGACAGTTGGAAAATCTTAGCTATGACACCTCTACCAGAAATCCTGAATTCCACAAAGAGCAGACAAACAATACCAAATATTTTCATCAAAAGGTACAATGGTTTTTAAATTAAACAGGCATGGGTTTTAGGAGCAGCTAGCATAGAATTACTCTTAGTTCAGAGTCAGATTTCAACTGCCACTTGAACTTTGGTCTTACAGTGCACTATACCAGCTGAGTCCCTCATAGAATGCTTTTTAACCCGTTACATAAATCACAACTCAATTCCAAATGGCAGTGAAACCAAATGGGGGGCGAGATGTTGAAAGAAGGGGGCTATCCACAGTTCATTCCATTATCCAAGGACATGTCTCAAAGGGTGCTCAAGAGATCAGTTATGATTGCTATTAATTGCATTTGCCAAATCATTTTGCTCCTCAAAGTCCAGTTGAGTTAAAACAGATTATTTAGTCTTTGAAGAACTGTGGTTGGGGAGTAACATTTCCAAACACAGCATGCAATGCAGCAAAAACAATTGTTCTGGGTAGATACTGCCACAAGTGAAGAATGTGTTAACTACTTGGGCTTTCTAACAGTGCAATGGATGGTTTCTGAGATAGAAGACTTTTGAGATTGTAGGAAACAAGATTCAGATACAGGAGATGCTGTGGCACTGTAGAGACAGTAATGGATTGCAGAATAAAAAATATCTGTGTTACAATAATTGACAATGTCAAGTTAGCTCAACAGTACTCCCTGCCATTGTGAAAAAGAAAGTAAAGAGAAAGTGACAGAGGTAACAAGGGGAAAATTGGGAACAGAATTTAAAACGAAAAGGGAAATGTGAAATGTAGAGGGGAATCTCTGAGGCCTGTAGTGGGCAGAAGAACTGTAAACCTGGCAGATGGATTGTAAAATACCTCCATTCGATCAACACACATTATTTTCAAAATCACGGTTACACAACAGTTCTGGAAAACCATTTTGGCATATTCACACTTCGATCAAATTTGTAAAAGAATTTGTAAAAGAATTATTCACATTTATGTAGTGTTTATCACAATCCAAGGATATCCCAAAATGCTTTACAGTTAGCAAAGTACTTTTTGAGGTAGCGAAAGAACTATATATCTCAACCTTTAGTTTGATAACACACCTCAGGGCTCTAACCATTAATGGTATAAGTTCTACTCTTGTTTGTCTTACTAAAGTCCAACAACTCACATTTATCCAAATTAAACTCCATGTAGGAAAGATAGAAACCAATTTACACACAGCAAGACAATAATCACCAGAAAATCTGTTTTTAAAATGTTGATTGAATGATTGATATCGTTGAGGACTCCAGAGCTAATTCCACTGCTTTACCTCAGGGCAGTAGTATGGGATCTCCTATGTTTATCTGAGAGAGGAGACTACTTAATTATCTTTTTGCACTGATTTCTACACTATCCAAGAACAATTTGTTGGAGCTTCAATGCTCTACTGTTGAATCAGACCTCAGCATCCAAACTAATTATGGCTGAAATAACAAAATGGAGAAGCCACTTGGGCAAGCTCAGGGACAGAACGCTAACTTGAGGAACCATTCTGAGCTTTTAAAGGCAACAACATTAACAATCGTTGTTGGAAGATAAATGTGAGTTGTTGGACTTTAGTAAGACAAACAAGAGTAGAACTTATACCGTTAATGGTTAGAGCCCTGAGGTGTGTTATCAAACTAAAGGTTGAGATATATAGTTCTTTGGCTACCTCAAAAAGTACTTTGCTAACTGTAAAGCATTTTGGGATATCCTTGGATTGTGATAAACACTACATAAATGTGAATAATTCTTTTACAAATTTGATCGAAGTGTGAATATGCTAAAATGGTTTTCCAGAACTGTTGTGTAACTGTGATTTTGAAAATAATGTGTGTTGCTGCTTGCAACCAGGACCATTAGAAATCTGGGCCTCTCTGAGCATAGTCGCAGTTCCAGCCTACTTCTGGGAAGGCCAAAAATTGGAAGAAGAAGGAAGAAAGTAGATAAAGAAAGGAGAAGGAAAACAGAGAGAGAGGGCAAAAGTGAGATGTGGTGAGAGAAACGAAATGTCAGGGGGTAGTGGTCCAGTGAGAGGAAGTAGGAGGGGGTGAGAAGGGAAGAAAATAGGCAGGGAGGAGGCAAGATTTCCAGACATAGAGGAATATTCAGGATAGAGATAGAAGGGCAGTGAGGAGGTCAGACAGAGAACAAGAGGGAGAATGAAAAGAAAGGTGCAGAGGGATCGGTAGAAAAAAGTGGTGACCAGGAAAAGATAGAAACAACAGTTTGAGGCGGAAGAAGTAAATATCAAAATGGGGAGTCTCAATATCTGTATATTTTAACTTTCACCTTGCTTGGGTAGTGCTCTCTGTAAGCCCAATGCTGGCTTCACTGAAGCAAAACCAGCATGGTAAGTTGTGGGTCAGATTGTGGTCTTATAGCCATTAGATACACATGCAAAGGTCCTAACTCCAGTTTCAAACTTAAAATGACATTTGTATAATTATTTCAGCAGTACAGCACAGTTGGTGGTACAGTGGATGGTGAAGAAGGTTCACTAAGATTACAAAGGGACCTTGATCAATTGGACCAATAGGCCAAGGAATGGCAAATGGAGTTTAATTTGGATAAATGTGAGTTGTTGGACTTTAGTAAGACAAACAAGAGTAGAACTTATACCATTAATGGTTAGAGCCCTGAGGTGTGTTATCAAACTAAAGGTTGAGACACATAGTTCTTTGAAAGTTGCATCACAGGTAGACAGGGCGGTGAAGAAGATGTTTAGCATGCTTGCTTTCATTGCTCAGACCATTGAGTATAGGTGTTTGGACAGCATGTTGTAGTTGTACAGGTGGTTGGTGAGGTCACTTTTGGTGTATTGTGTACAGTTCTGGTCACCCTGCTATCGGAAGGATAGAGAGCGTGCAGAAAAGATTTACCAGAATGTTACCAGGACTGGACCGTTTGAGTTATAACGAAAGGCTGGATAGGCTGGGACATTTTTCACTGGAGCGTAGGAGGTTGAGGGGTGACCTTATAGAGTTTTATAAAATTATGATGGGCATACAGTGAATAGCAAAGGTCTCTTCCCTAGGGTGGGGGAGTTCAAACCTAGGAGGCATATTTTTAAGGTGAGAGGAGTTGTTTGTATGTGTAATAAACAGCCAGAGGAAGTGATAGATGCAAGTACAGTTACAACATTTAAAAGTAATTTGGACAGGTACATGAATGGGAAAGGTTAAGAGGGATATGGGACAAACAGAAGCAAATGGAACTAGTTTAGTTTGGGAAACTTTTTCAGCATGGATGAATTGGACTGAAGGGTCTGTTTCTGTGCTGTATAATTCTATGACTTTTTGACTCTATGATTGAGGCTTTTGTCATCTATATCATCAATTGTAAATTGGAAAAAGTGTCACTAAAATTTTAAGTCAGCAACTTATTCTGTGGAAACCATCATCGCAACTGTTTCCATTGTTATCCTCACCTGATGATCTACACATTCATACAGGAGGGGTCTCTTCATAACAATCAATATAACCTTGGCTAATTTGTTCTATCTTCACTTTACTTTTTCCCCAGCCCTCTGCAGGGCATCACTTTTCAGTTAATTTCTTCTGTTGAGTATAAGTTTCAGGACCCTGGAGCAACTTTGTGATGATGTCACAGAGCTGCCCATCACTGGCCATAAGTAGCACAGTGTGAGTAGAGTTAGAACAAACCACTAGAGCAGAGTACACTACTCAAGACTAGAATCTTAGAGAGTCTTGAGACCACAAGTAAATGAACACATGAAGAAAATAATTTGTTACCTACAGTAACTTTAATGTCAGAATCCGATATGTCTAGATTACCTTGCATAGCAATATATTGTATTAACTTATAATCATATTGCTACTTTGAAGTTTAATCCTGAAGACAGTTTTTTGACTTTGGTTTTTCCTTCCCTAGTCTAGCGAGGAAAGATCCTCCTCTTCCTCCCAATTCTTTGCACATCTGCAATACAATATTCACAAGCTCATTTGGAAACCAAGGTTTCTTTCCACTTTACTGAGTCAACGCTGCTGTTGAACTGGTGACTAAGGAAGACCGAGGTGAATCATCCTTTTGCTTGCCACTCTTACCTAACTAAACAACCAAGATCACAAGCACATCAGTCAAGGAATATGGGCTCTAAAAGTTTGTGATCGATTTTAAAAAAAACATCACAACTGCATTTAGTGAGGTGTTTGGCTTCCATGTGATTTTCCTCCTAAAACCAATATGTGAGATTACCAATACTTAAAAAAATACAGATCTCTCACCATAAGTGACTACCTTTTTCAATTGTTAACAATTGTTAATAGATGGCAGTGTTCAATTGTTCTGTGGATGGGCAATAGTAGGAGGTGTGAACTAGGAGGCGTGACCTCAAGTCCCACCTGCTCTAGAGGCATGTACAACATCTCTGGACAGGTTGATTAGGAAGTACCTTCAATTGATCTGTGGTTGATTATGTGAGTCTATTACTATTGATGTTTTCTGTGGTTGAATGATCGAGTGTTGGTGCAGACTCAGAGAAAGGTAAACAAGCTATAGAATGAGCTGGACACAACAGCTGTAGCTTGGAGTAGATATTATTAAACCTCTGTGAACAAAATCTGTTATACAAATAGAAACCAATGTCATTCTTGCATTGCTTTAATATATACATTATAATACAACATTAATCACCATGATAATTGCACTAAAACCTTACAAAACTGCATGAAGATCAAATTTTTTGCAATCAGCAGATTTCAATCAAGTTTTGCTAAAGCTTAGTCACTGTTGTGATTTGAGCAGAGCAAGCTCCCATAAGCAGAAACATAATGATGCCCAGATTATCTTTTTATTTTGTGGTGTACTTTGTGGAATAAATATCTTCCAGGACATCAGGGAGAATTCCCGTTTTCCTTTTCTCTCTGAATAGTGCTTTGGGATCTGATCTTTTGCGTCTGTGTGAGACAGTAGACAAGACTTCAATTTAATACCTCTTCCACCTTCAATACTTTCTCAGGGCCACACAGTAGCATCAGCCTTGATGTTTGTGCTCAAATCCCTGACTGGGAATTGAACTTGCAACTTTTAAACAAGATAAGTACTTAGTGGATTGTTCGAAGTAGTCAAGTGAATACATTGGTACATGCTGTCTTTGTCATTTATAGCTGTGGCAATAACAAAGTATCAGCTTTGGTTCAGTTGGCAATATTTTGGCTTCTACACAAACATCAAGGCTGATGCTACTGTGTGGCCCTAAGAAAGTACTGGAGGTGGAAGAAGTATTAAATTGAGGTCTTGACTACCCTCTCAGGTAGTTGCAAAAGATCCTAAGGCATTATTCAGAGGAAAAAAAGCAACAGGGGAATTCTCCTTGATGTCTTGGAACATATTTATTTCTCAAACAACACCACAAAATAAAAATGGATCATGTGGTCATTATTATGCTGCTGCTTATGGGAGACTTGTGTGCACAAATCACAGCAGTGACTACACTTCAACAATACTTCATTGGCTATACACCAGTCCAGAGAGTCCTGAGGTCAGGAAAGCCATTATATAAACATGCTCCACCTTTGATATCTAAGGTCAGTGTAAATGTTGAGGACACTATTGAATATTTACATTTGTTATTGTTTTCCAATTTGTTGTCAGCCTTTCCAAGTATTTATTAACAACTTGTAATTACCTCTTCATAGGCTGTTTATTCAGTCACTGATATATTATCCTCTGTCAGTTTTGAGTTATTGCTTGCACTCATTATTGTCCCTTATTGTCTCTGTTTTTTACTATCTGCAGGAGAAAACAGGAAAAATCAAATTGATTTGGCCAGAGCTCAGCAAGATCAATTTTATCATCATTCCTTTTGACGGCAGTGACCAGGTCTGTTGCCCACCTCTGCTTAGTATTACAAATTAATAAACCATTTTATACCAAAATCATTTATCACAAATTTCAAGTTAGATATTAAATTCTTGTTTCATAATTTCTATCAATTAAATTGAATGATCTGTAAAATGCAAGATGCTACTTTACCACTGTTACTGTCTAATTTAGAAGGTCTTGTGA
This sequence comes from Rhincodon typus, assembly GCF_021869965.1. Classification (NCBI taxonomy): domain Eukaryota; kingdom Metazoa; phylum Chordata; class Chondrichthyes; order Orectolobiformes; family Rhincodontidae; genus Rhincodon; species Rhincodon typus. Next base: position 26,187,947 of record NC_063361.1, on the reverse strand, counting down.
CACAATGGTAGCATGTCTATCTCTGGGACAAAGATTCTCAGCTCAAATCCCACACCAGGTCTTGTTGGCATGGAAACACATTAACAACATGGCCAAACAGGTTGATTGTCAGACTGTAAGTCCTTCCAATGTGCTTGATAGCAGTCAGTAAAGATTAGGAGAGTCTCCTGGGCAGCCATCCTGCGGAAGGCAATGACAAACCATTTCAGTACTTTATCCATAAATCCCCACTGATCCAATGGAAGTCCAAGACTCAACCCTTTGAAAACAAACACAGAAAAGACAGACAGACAAACTGCCTAGTTTAGTGAATTGGCTGAAAAACAGAGATACTGAAGTGTTTATAACAGATGCCATTGATTTAAGCAGATTAGTGAAAAACAAAGCCAGAGATAATGAGAAAAATCAATCTTTTCTTTCCACAAGTGGCTGAGATTTGGACAAATTGGTCAAAACATGTTCAAGAGTAGCCTTCAAAATGGAATTTGATTGATAGTGGAAGGAGAAAAAGTTGCAGGCATGTGTGGGAAGTGCAGAGGAGTGAATGAACTGTACTATCCTTCGAAAGATCTGTTGCAAACTCAAAGGGCTGAATGACCTCCTTCTGTGCTGTAATATCCTTTGTTTGTTAATATTGTCAAGTTTTGTCTGATAATATTCCGATGAAATACCAAAGGATATCTTTTGCTACAATGCAAATGATTATTTACATAACACATGTAGCCAATATTGTAGAATTCCATTATTACATGGTTCAATATATCACGAATTAGCTTATGGAAATAGGGTCTCATGGCTCCCAAAATAGGTCTTTTTTTAAATGAATTCTTGATTTTGCTAGTTGAAAACAGGGGAAAATAGCTTGTTCATGCAGTCCAGTAAAATGGGGTTTCATTTCTTGGACCCCAGCACCTATGTTGTAATGGATTTCCATGTATAGAATAACATTTAAACTAATAGTAGATTTACTTTTTATTTGTCACTTTGTCTTTGTTTGATTAATGCTATTGACTTGATGTTATGGTGCCTCTGACTCAGAAGTTGCAGGTTCAAGTCCTACCTCAGGATGATGAGAAAGGTGCATTCATAATGCAGCCAAAAGGTTGAGTACCAAGCTGCAAATCGTTCTGACACATGCCAACAGCAGTGGTCAGATTGGGAGAGATTCCTGGTCAGCAACATAATGGAAAGAAATGAGGAGCCTCTCATTGTTCACATAGCCCCAGATCACAATATACGTGTAAAAAGTGCACTTTGCCATGGCAACTCAGACTGCCTAAGTGCACTGTAACATACCACTGCAATAATCTTACTGCTTAATGAATTAAAACTGTGTCAAAAGAGCAACAGCTCAACAACTCAGTTGTTGACAAGATAGAGAGATATTGTAAAGACTTCAAAAGCATCTGCTCAAGATGGTATTGAGGGGGAGCATTAAGAAATAAGAGAGTCAGCTCAAAGTGTCTAGCTAGAAATATTCAGTTCAAGTTGTAGTTTTTGGGTATCAGAGACAGATCAAGTAAACTGGTTAATAGTTGACTAAGTGAGGATAGTGAACACTAAACTGGCTGCAACTTTAATTTAAAGGAGCACTGATTTGTTTCTCAGGCTCTATGCAAGCCAGTAGGAACATTGATACAAATTCAGTTTTGTATCTTAAAGCTTCAGCAATACTGATATATATGAGAGACGTTTGCAACAAAGACATTTTCTAAGATGGGGTTTCAAGAATGATTGAATAATGAAAAAGAAACAGGAAGTAATTATTCAAAAAAGCAAATCAATTCAGTTCTTTTTCCCCACAGTTAACAGACATCAGATCTAAATTCATTTTAACTGGGGCCAAAATAAGAGAAAAGACCCTCTGTACATTTTCAGCTTGGGCTGATAACCGAAGATGGGACTTATTTCCTCTGAGTGTTCATGGAAATTAAATGTTAAAGTTCACAGTATTAAGTACAAAATACTTTCTATTTTTGAACTGCAGCAGTTAGACTTTGGTTTTGCAATTGTGTTAAAACAGTTGCTGTAAAAAAAGTCACAGAGTCTTTTTAACCAATACCTGTCAGGAAGTTTGCTATTTGCCGCACTCACACAGTTCATATCAGGTTTTGGTGAATTTATATAGTTTGGCCACATCATTGACTCCTTTGGCCCTTTTTAAGCTTATGCTGAATATTTCCTTTAAGTGAATAGATCTTGAAAATCTACATGCATTTTCTATTCTAAACTTCCCCATTTTTTAAATTCATCCAAAGGACATGGGTTTCACCGGGTGGGTCAGCATTCAGCATCTATCCCCCAACTGCCCAGGAGAGATGGTGGTGAGCTTCTTCAATCCTGCAGTCTTTGGAGTGTAGGTATATCGACAGTGAGAGCTCCAGGATTTTGACCCAGTGACACTGAAGGAACAATGGTATATTTCCAAGTCAGGATTTTTTTCTGTCCATAGACACTATGCAACCTGTCCTTCTGTTTGCCTTCAGCCCTACAGTGTTGAAAGCAATAACAAAATAAAACACTTGTCCCCAACTTGAAATCATTCTTCCAAGACCTTAAACCAATGGACCTTACAACATTTGTCAGTCTCACTCACCTCTCCAAACTATCGTCCCCTATTGTTTTCAACCTCACTGATGTTCTGCACAAGGTACTCTGTTTAAAACATTCACAAAGTATTTTTGAGCTTGTGTTATTCAATGAGATCACAGTTAAAAAGTATCAGTTCCAATAGCTGGTATTTAGTTGCATCTGAAACAAATACAATAAGAAATCCAATTTCACATCACTATGTGGCAGCTTTGCCCAAATTGGGTCTGTATTCGACGGATGAGAGGATCTCATTGAAACTTCCAGAATACTGAGAGGCCTGCACAGGATGAATGTGGAGAAGGTGTTTCCATTAATAGGAGAGACTAGGATCCAAGGTCACAGTCTCAGAGTGAAGACATGACAGTTTAGAACTGAGATGAGGAGGAATTTCTTCAGTCAGATGGTGGTGAATCTGTAGAATTCATTACCACAGAGGGCTGTGGAGGCCAAGTCATTGAGAGTATTTAAGACAGACAGATGAGTTCTTGATTAGTAAGGGGACCAATGTTTATAGGGAGAAGATAGGAGAATGAGGTTGTGAAACATATCAGTCATGATTGGCAGAGCAGCCTCAATGGGCCAAATGACTTAAATATGTTCCTGTGTCTTATGGTCTTATGAACTGTCAAACTGGTGCAGATTTGCTGTGTTGCCTTGAAAGATGTATGATATGTTCTTTTCCATTAACAAAAGTAGAATCGTGTACGAAGATTTCCCTTCCCCAGCTTAAAACTCACAAATTACAAAATTCTTAATGGTGGAGACAAGGTGCTTGTACTTAGGATGATTCCCCTGGCTTGTGAATCTAGAACCAAAGAACATAAACACCAAGTAATGGGTAGACCATTGAAAACGAAGATGAGAAGGAGGTTCTTCACTCAAGGGGTGGTGGCTGTGAAGCTCAGTCGTTGAACATGTTCAAGATAGATGATCAGCCAAGATCCAACTAAATAGCATAACTGACTTGAAGGGCTGAATGGCCTACTTCTGCTCTTATTCTCCTATGATTCTTCTGATATTTCTGACTACTAATTTTTTTGTAATGAGATAGGACAGGAAGGTACCAGTCTTGTATCATTTTTTTACAATTTTCATGACTGTAATTGGTAAAGCCATCTTAAAAAGTGAATTTGAATCTCACATTCACTGATTGGAATGGCATTGTTGATAGGCCAAAAATATGTTGTTAAATCAATATATGAAATGAATGGATCAGACAACAGCTAATCACATTTTGAAGAGACTGAAAGGATCTTTTATAGAGGACTACAAGATTATGAAAGTTTTAGATAAGTTTGCTACAAAAGTTGTTTCTATTAGTTGGAATAAAACTTATTAATTTTGCTGAAAGGAGTTGGGACAGGGAGTGGATGGGTGAGTGGTGTAAGGAACCATAAAATGATAATGGCCTGGAACTCACTGTTTATGAGCATTGTGGAAGATGAATGATTTCAAAAGAAATTGAACGGGCACTTGAGAGAAATAAACTTGCTGGGTTGTGGAGAAAGAGTGGGTGAACGGGATAGACTGGATTCCTCCATAGAGATATGGATTCAATGGGCTGAATGACCTTCTTCTGTGCTTTATTGATTCTGATTTACAAATTTGTTTCAATTCTTTTAGGACATTTCAGCCAAAGCAAGTTCAAGCATCCATTACTGTCTTTATAATCCAAAATATTTGATTCTTGGAAATGGTTTTCCTTCAAAAGAGATAAATTATGCACAAATACCACACATGCTAAGTTGGTGGAGGGAAAAAAATACAACCTTTTAAGCTGACAAGGATAATACTGGAATAGTGTGACAGATTTCATTCCAGTTAATAGTTCACAACTTGTAATACAGTAAATCAGGTCATTTAAACAGAATCAGAGGATTTTAGCACTGGGTCAATGATTATCTTATTAAATGAGTGGCTGAACTGTATCATTTCTAATATAACAAAGCACTAGAGTTTAGTACAGCTTTCATTACTTGCAACTGATCTGCTTTACAACGACCTCCTTTGGAATACAATTTACAACATCATTGCATGGCTTAACACGGCAGGATTCAATACAGATTTTCAATGTTTTTCTTTGCATTTCATTTGGATTGCTAGATGATCTCAAGTTTCACTTAAAGCGAAAGTGCAACAAATTTGATAATTCAGGATGTCACTGAATTAGCAAATGTTCTTTCTGAATTATCAAGTACTAGTGGATATTCACAATGGAGAATTTCCGAATCAGAACGTTCCTCAGTTAAAACCAGTAGAAAGTGGCAATTTATTGACAGATGTCAACCTATTGGATTAAATACAGGAAATTCCAAAAATTCTCAGCAGTTCAGGCAGATTAGGTTATCTTTAGATTTTATTGTCATATGTACTCATGTACAGAAGTACAGGAGTAAGGTAAAAAGTGTATAATGTCACCACAGGTGGCACCACCTTAGGTACCAAGATAAGTACAAAAAAAATTAGGTACTCGTTAAAAGTAGAGTTAAAAAGTTAAGCATTACTTCATAGAATGGTAGAAAAATAAAGAAATAAGTTAACAGTTAACATTAAAGTCTTTCATAGTTTAAACTTGGAAAATAAAGGAATAAGTTAAAAATTCAACAGTCTTTGATGAGTCCTCCACTTAGCTCATTGTCTGGGAGACCTCAGCTCTCTGTTCTCACTGCCACAGATACCATCGCTGCTGCTAAAATGGCCACCTGTCTGATCTCCCCTGGTGCCTCGGGGACATGCCCGGGGCAGGATCCACTGGTACACCAAGCCAAGACACCGCCATGAGCTGCCGAGAGGCCAGCTGACATACCACCAAGAGACCAGGCTGACAGCCACCGCGAGACCAGGCCGGGGCCCACCACAAGCCACCAAGAGACTAAACACAGACCCTGTGGAAAGATCAGGCTGAGAGACGCCATGGGGAACGTATACACCAAGAGAGGGAAAACACCAAAAGGGGGAAAAAAAGAAAAGGAAACAGGAAATAAACAGAAGAAAAGGTGGAGCTCCGGCTACAGCATCCTATTCCACCACCACCTTGACTAGCCAGAATATTTCAGATTTTCAGCATCTACACTATTCTGCATTTTTGATAGAATTACAGGAGCTCTTTTCCATAAAGTAACTAATCACAGATTTTAAAAAAAGCAAATGCACACAATCATTGAGACTGCACTGATGATCATTGGGAAACTGGTATGCAGCTAGAAGCAGTATATTCCAAGTTTCTTATTACCTACTCCACCCATTATCCAAGCTGAATAGGTTGTCTTAATCATAAATGGGTGACAGGTAGATCACCATGATTACAAATAACATGGCAAAACCACTTCTAATGGTTGTGGAAAAAGAGAGAGGTCATAGCTGATAAGACGTCAAAAACCCCCAAGGATTGTGACAAGGGCATTGGAAAGGAAAATGGAATATTAAGATACATTATCCAGACAATGCAATATAATTCTAAAAAAAATTTAAAATGTATCAGGCAAGGTAATGACTGCACTTTGAAGCGTTATTACCCACACATAGTGGGGAATGTATGTGTCTGCTACACTCACTTGGTAGCATTACTATTGAATCAGACAATTGTGGGTTCAAGTCCTACTACAACTCTTAATGTGCAAAAATCAAAGCTGATGTTCAGTTCAGTACTGAGGAATGCCACACTGTCAAATGAGCTTTCAAGATGTTAGCTCTTGGCTTCCCCTGCCGCACACCCCACCACCCCAGGCACCCCCCACCGCCCCCCACCCCAACCCCAACACCACACCCCACCCACCCCAACCCCCACCCCCTTATTTTCTCACTTGAACATAAAACATTCCCATTGCACCATCCTGAAGAGCAGAAGGTTTACCTCCAGCGTCCTGGACAATATTTATCCCCCCAGTCAACCTCACGAAAGGCAGATTTTATCTTTTATTTACATATTAAAAAGATCAGTAACACATGGCTATATGTAAGAGCAAATCATCTATTGTGGTGATAGTAGGAACTGCCGATGCTGGAGTCCGAGATAACAAGGTGTGGAGCTGGAGGAACACAGCAGGCCAGGCAGCATTAGAAGAGCAGGAAAGCTGATGTTTTGGGTCGGGACCCTTCTTCAGAAAATGAAGAAAATTTCTGAAGAAGGGTCCAGACCCAAAACGACAGCTTTCCTGCTCCTCTGATGCTGCCTGGTCATCTATTGTGCTTCCCGCATTATAACAGCAACTACATCTCGAAAGAACTTCAGTGGCTAAAGAACTAAGCAAACATTGTGGTTAAGGAAGGCATGTTATAAATGCAAATCCTTTTATTCTTTTTAACATCAAACACTGTTGGAATGACAAAGGAGGGTGACTAACCTTGGTGTCATTAGTTACCAGGATAAGTTGCAAGAAGTGGAGTGCTTTGCCATTTGTGACTTCCAGCAAAATCATTCTGTGTGCCGTCACATCACAAACAGATTGACCATGATCTTGTTAAAAGATAGTCAGGGCCCAAGGGGTCAAAGTTCTACTGCTGCTCCTACTTCTTTGTTTGTTTTGAGTATCCAACTTAAAAACAGTCAAAAAATAATCTATTTCGTGTGTTTCTGATGATGAGACATCGATTAACAAGTAACGGACTTGCTGCTGTGAGAAGGTATTACATATAGCTCTGGTCACTGATCAAGGGTCACTGTACTCGAAACGTTAACTCTGTTTTCTTTCCACAGATGCTACCAGACCTGCTGAGTTTCTTCAGCAAATTCTGTTCCTGTTTGTTTCAGATCTCCAGCATTCACAGTTCAATGTTTTATTCTGATGGCTGATCCTCCAGTAGCTTAACTGGGTGAGTATTATGCCTAAAGTGCAATTTTGATCCATTAATCAGAATGTGGGTTACCTCCCTGTAATTTATTTTATTCAGTGCTTTAGCTTTGGCCACCAAACCAAGAGAGGACCATAAGATCATGAAAAAAGCTTGAATGAAGATCACCCTTTGATGATTCAATTTCATTTTTGCAAATAATCCATTTATGCTCCTCATAAATTCATTGTCCCCTTCATTCTTCACAGTACGTTTCAGGTATTGTTCGCCCTTTTATAAGTCAGTATAAAACAAAATACATAACTTAAGCTTTAATACACCTGTGATCGCTGCTAGCAGAAACAATGATGGTGAAACTTGAGGTAAACTTTACCACATGCTGAAGTAAGGCTGGAACTTGTCTATTTGCCTCAAAAGATTTGGAAGTCATTTCTCAATCTTCACAACCTGGGATGTTCAAACCTTTTCCAATGGGAAAATACATGTCTCAGTAGGCTCTTAGTAGGATCTTAGAAAAAAGATTGGTTCCTCATGCAGCCAAAAGTCCATCAACTTCCAGAGGGCAGTCAAAGTGTGAGAACCATGTTTTTTGCACTAGTTGCAGTTTTATCAAAGTGCATTTAAAGTTAAAGGCTTTCCTAATATAGTGAATAATTACAAAGCACTAGAAAAGGCTATTGAAATCCACCCCTCCAGTATCATAAGCTGCTCCTCATTCCTTTTGCCTATCTCACATGCCACAGGTTCTAAATGTTCTATCTAGCAGATTATTCCAAATATCCTCCATTTGTTGACAAATGTTAAACTCAATCAATTTAGAGCAGAGAAGGCTATTTATCCCATCCTGTGAATACCAACATTTCAAAGGGACACATACCAATTTATTACCATCTCCCGTACTCATATATTCTTTTTTAAATAAGCATTCAATAATCTTTTAAATGACATTGTAGTTTCTCTCTCTCTAGCAATTTGTGTGGTAAAGTACATTGTGTTTTAATAAACGAAAATTGAAATTGCTGGAAAAGCTCAGCAGGTCTGGCAACATCTGTGGAGAGAAATCACAGTTAATGTTTCGGGTTGAGTGACTCTGCCTCAGAACTGGACTGCGTCACTGGACCCGAATCGTTAACTGCGATTTCTCTCCACAGATGCTTCCAGACCTACTGAGCTTTTCCAGCAATTTCTGTTTTTGTCTCTGATTTACAGCATCGGCAGTTCTTTCAGTTTTTATTCTGTGTTTTAATACTCTTGCCTCTGAACAGAATTGCTCTCAATTTTCTGTTCATTCATTTGCATTTATGGTTACACTTTCTGGGCTTATTTTGAAGACATAATTTGAGTAGACCTTATCTATACCACATGAAATATTAAGCAGTTTGACTAAGTTGATCCCCTACAGTTGTAAAGGTCAAGTGTTCTAATCATTCCTTACAGCTCATCATATTTGTACTTGGGATCAACCTTGTTAACCCTGCTCTGATCATTTTATTTTCTGCTTTGATGGCTAAATACCACATTTTAAAAAATGCTTACCGTAAACTAAAACTCAAATGAAATTCTTCTGGGTGCTTTTTAGCATGGTTTACAACTCACTTATTAAAACCAAATTAATGACTTGATGAAAATTGCCAACTGAGTAATTTCAATTCATAAGTCTGGTTTGATCAGTGTGTTTTATAGTTACATTATACTGCCTACAGGTATTTAACTTAAGTAATAAGATTCTGTGTCATTGCTAATGATAATTTTAAACTTGTCTGAAAATGAAGATGTTGAGATAATGTTGAGATTAAAGAGCAATTGTGAGTTAATTGGCTACACGCGAATTACTAAGCATTTTAAAGGAAAGCTATGATTTTATTAGAAAGTACATTAGACCTGGAGGACTTTATTGCTTCAAAAATAGGTAATGGTTGATTCCACAATAACATTGTTCCAACGAAGACCTGTGTTCATGGAAAGTGCAGATCAGACACACTTCAGAAAAAAAAATTTGCCAGACAGAAGCATTGTATGATGAGCTGGCAGCAGATCAAATTCCTTAACATCCTTTCGATGTGGAACAAGAAATAAAATAAGCACAGTGTAAAATGAGCTTCTGATTCACTATCAGCTTATTTTACATTTCTGTGCCTATCTCATTCCCGGTTTAATTTACCCAATTTGTTAGCTCTGAGATGCAGAAGCATCTGTGTGTTCTCATCAGTAAAGGTTAGTATGCAGGTACAGTAAGTGATTAGGAAAGCTAATAGAATGTTATCATTTATCATTGAGTGCAAATGTGGGGAGGTTATCGCTTCATTTATACAGGGCACTGGTGAGATGGTGTCTGGAGTATTGTTCACGGTATTGGTCACCTTATTTAAGGAAGAAGTAAATGAGTTGGAAACAGTTACGAAAAGGTTTACTGGACGAATAGCTGGAATGGGCCAGATATCTTATGGGGGATGGCTGGACAGTCTAGGCTTGTATCTGCTGGCATTTAGAATAGTGAGAAGTGACTTGATGGCAGCATGCAAGATCCTGGGGTTAGTTAGCTCCATTGATTGGGTAGCAGGTCTGTAACACACAGTGACATAATAGTATGGGTTCAATTCCTGCACCAGCTGAGGTTACAAAGATTATCTTCCCTTCTCAACCTGACCCCTCACCTGAGGTATAGTGACCCTCAGTTTAAACTCACTACCAGCCATCTCTCTCTCTAATGAAAGAGGAAGACCGTGGCTTTACCTTTTCGTCTTTATAAGGTCCTGAAGAGTCTTGAAAGTGTATATGTGGTGTGAATGTTTCCCCCTCATAGGAGAATCTAGAACTAGGGGTCACATCAGGGATCACATACTTAAAACTCAGACAGAGTGATTTTTTTTCTCCCAGAGGGTCGTGAGTCTTTGAAACTCTCTTCCGGAAAGGTGGTGGAGGCAGAGTCCTTAAATATTTTAAGACAGAAGTACGCTCATTAAGCAAGAAGGTGAAAAGCTATCAGAGGTTGCAAGGAATGAGAATTTGAGGTTACACTCAGATCAGCTGCGATCATATTGAACAGTAGTGCCAGCTCAAGGGGCTGAATGGCCTACTCCTGCTCCTAATTCATATGTTCACGTCTGTATGTTATTGCTTTGACTAATTTCTCACTCAGCATTGCATAGCAGTGCCTCCAATATTGTGACCAATGCTCCCTTAGAACTTGGTTTCCTGCTGCGTGTATTGATTTGTAGAATTACCTTGTTACATGGATGCTAGAGGGTGGCATTTGGAGAGTAATCCATATTTTGAAAATATTATACCTGTACACATTTCCTGCACCACCTTTCGCTGCTAAAATGTTGCACACATATAGACAGCAATAAACTTCTCCATAAACCCGCTACATTTTATGAATATGTCTCCTGCAAGTGGTGATACTGAAGGGTTCATGTCCTCAGCTTTTCAACTTGTATTGCAAAAGACTGGGGTCAATCAAGCTCTGTTTCTCTGTTTCCCAAATTGATCTCCGTTTTCCTACTTCTTTTAAAAATGAATTCACAGAATATGGGCATCGCTGGCCAGGCCAGCACTTATTACCCATCCCAGCACTTATTACCTATCCCTAACTGCATGGAGGGCTGTTCAGAGTAAACCACATAGCTATGGATGTGGAACCACACGTAGGTCAGACCAGCAATTTCCTTCCCAAAAGGACATTAGTGAACTAGATGTTGCTTTCCCCAACAATGGTTTCATGGTCATCATTAGAATCTTAATTCCAGATTTTCATTGAATTCAAATTTCACCATTTGATGTGGTAGGATTCACAGACATTACCTGGATCTCTGGATTAATTGTTTAATGATAACAACATTACATTACCACCACCCCTTAAATTATCAAGACTCAACATGACTTATGTTTTCGAATGATGTAGAGAATTGCTTCTAAACTGATACTTAATAGGAATGTGAATATTTTAAAGAGAAATAAAAACTTGCATTTATATAGCACTTTTCATGACCACTGGACAGCCCAAAGTACTGAACAGCCGACGATGATACCTTATGAAATGTCACTGTTGCAGTATAGGAAATATAGTAGTCCACATTAACACAGAAAGGTCCTATGAAAATGGAGAGATGAGTATTGGCCAGGACAATAGGATTCTGAAGAAGAGTTGCGCCAGACTTGAAATGTTGACTCTTATTTCTTGCTGAGTTTCTCCAGTATTCCCTGTACTTATTTCGTAACTCTTTTTTATTCAAACCATGCCATGGGTTCTTTCACAGCCATGCCACCAGGTAGTGGGAGTTTGGTTCAACCTTGTATCCAAAAGTTGACACCTCTGACAGTGCAGCACTCCCTCAGACCTATGGTGGGGTGTCAGTCTTGATGTTTTTTTTTCTAGAGTAGGACCTGAATCCAGAACCTTATGAATCAGAGGTGAAAGTGCTACCAGATGAGATAAAGCTGACAAAGTAGACCATTTATGAAGCAACATCCTTAAAATTGGCTTAGTCCACTTGAAACAAAAAAACCCATAACTCAGAATGTGGAGTTTATAAGTGTGATCTTTATGCTTTCTGCCAAAGAAAAAGGCAGTAGATGTCAGCAGCCTTTTAGACACAATCTTCAGCACTGGAATATCACAGCCTCGTATCAGTGAGCAAATGCTGACAAGGAATATCATTTGAAACAACTGAGCTGCAGCTGACAGAACTAGATATACCCATTGATTCTCCATTAGGCAGCAGCTCACATAATATTTTTCTCAGGAATATAGTCAATCAGAAGGCAAACACTAGGCCATCTCTGGAACATATCAAATTCTTTTTAGCTTCCCTGTTATTTAACAACAGAGATATAAAAAGGTGGATTTTTAAAGGACCTGCTGTCCTTTTGTCCATTTTCAATGGTGCACTCGTCTTTTATTTAACAGTTACTTAATATGGTCTGTGGTTTCTGTTCAGTTAATGGGCTAGAAAGGCAATGGAGTTACTTTCAATGATATTCCTGAGATTCGATTTTGATAATTTGCTCTTTGTGAGGAGTGACAAGGGGGAAGGGTAGAGATGACAGTTAAGGCCCCACAGTTCAAGTGGAAACTTGTTTAAAGGGGCAAGTCCTCCTCATTCACCTCCAACCGCTTCTGTACTGTATCTTTTTTTTAAAGGAGCTGTTTCCATCTTTGAGAGAAAGAAGAACTTGCACTATCACAATTAAAATATAGATTTGTATCATATCTCTGGAGAAGTGAAAAGTCTACCAGTAATTCGCAAGAGCGTTGTCAAACTGTCTTTGACAACAATCTCCAAAAGGTGAAATGAGAACAGGCAATCAAAGACTTGGTCAAATAGATAGGTTTTAGGGAGCTCCATAAAAGAAGAGAGAGACTTGGATCAGGGGATAGGGGTAGGAGGGGAATTCCAGTGTTTCTGGTCTAGGCTGCTAAAGGCACAATGACCAGTGTTATGGACCAGACCAGATCCCCTCAAAATAAGAAGGTAACCTAGACCTGATCTTTTTCTTATTTTAAAGGTAAATGTCAGGTGGTATTTTCAAGATGCAATTCAATTGGCCAATCTACTCGATGTTAAACAAAACAGAATTCATTCAATTGCTATAGTTAAAATACAACTAAAGAAAAAAAGAACTTGGAATAACTTAGTTCCATTGGAAAACTTAAGAGAATAATAGATCTAGTAACTATTACTAATTAAGTATTCCAATAAGTTAGATTGCATAAACACACTCTTGGCAAAAGGGCAAATTCAGAAAACAGAATGTCTTACATGCAGTTCTGCAATCCAGGAGGAAAGAACATCAAAAGACAATTCAGAAAGAGAGAGTGTAGCAGCTGGGAGAGATTCACTACCATCCAACCTTGCTCAGACCCCAGCAACAACTGCTGAAAGCTAACTAAAAATCCTGGATCTGTAAGAGCTTGATCACACCCACTTAGACAGCTTCTATTGTTCCAACTTTAAAAAAAACAAAGCCTCACAAGTTCTTTATCTTCTTATAGACTGCCTGGCACCTGCCCCCAATCTCTGTCTAAAATAAAACAGGACAAAACACGCCTCTTAAAGCCACAGCATCGTAACACCAGTGCTAGAGGTATTAACATCTGGGATACACTGGAGACTTGAATTGGAGATGATTGTAGGGTTTGGGTGGGAAGCATGGGATGGGGAGGCTGCCATTGCATATTTGAGAAGCTGTCAGCCATGAAAACATAACGAGAATTTTTTTTAAATCACAGTACTGCAGGAGGCCATTCAGCCCATTATGTTTACATTGGCTCGTCAAATGAGCAATTCACTTAGTGCCATTGTTCCACTTTCTCCCCTCAACCTGACATACTTATTGTGGCTTATCTGAACTAATTAACTCAATGTTAATGAGTGAAATGAACTTAGGGAGTCTCTGAATTTGGACTAAGTACAGAAAGAAGCCATTTGGCCTATCGAGTCTGCATCAACAGTCAGAACTGCATGCCACCAAGACCCAGCCCCCTTCCCTATCCCTGTAACCCCACATTTACCACTTATTCTGCACATTCCTGGACACCATGGCCAATCCACCTATCCTGCACATCTTTGGACTGTGCGAGGAAATCAGAGCACCCGGCAGAAACCCATGCAGACATGGGGAGAACGAGCAAAATCCACACAGATAGTCGCCTCAGGGTGGAATCAAACCCAGGTCCTTGGCACTGTGAAGCAGCAGGGTTAACCACTGAGTCTGCCCCAAGTTGGCTATGGGATGCACAGCTTTGGGTAGGCTCATGTTCGTGGAGGATGGAGATGCATAGCTGGCCATGAATGTTTTGCATAGTTAAGTCTGGAACTAACAAAGGCATGGATGAAAGTCTCAGGAGCAAATTAAGTGGTCCCCTTATTCCATCATTAAACTATGCAAAGTCCTTCCAAATCAAGCCTATTTAGTGTTGTTGGGAGTCACTGTTTACAATCAGGTAGGTTGTGTTGCTCTTCAGATGGCGTTGAAATCTTTTCCAACCACCTGTTCAGGGAGATATGGTTCTCAATTTTGCATCTCATCTGAAACATAATGCCTTCTATCCTTAGCTCAAAATCATTACTCAGGAATAAGATGGGAATCAAATGTCGATATGCAGCTCTCAACAACAAACCAGCTACACACTTAGCCAAAATGTATTTCCTAGAATTTGGAAGACTTGTTCTGCCCAAATGTGAAAATAAGATGCACGATTCCAGGGGAAAAAATATAAGGACAAATGATTTCCTTTTTTGACAAAACAGGGCTATTATCTGAACCTTGCGATTAGATTACTGCATTGTAATCATTCTTGGCTATTGAATTTTCCCTTAATAAGTTCTGTAAGGTTCACTGGATCCTTTTATTCGGGTATTTGTCTGCACAGTGCTGACAGCAAATGTCTGTACCGACGCCTGCAGCCAATGTAGTTCATGTTCGTGTACAGACACTCATATTTTCATATAATAGAAAAGCTATTGATCATCCGGGGAAGGGCTTGAACCTGCACCATAACCAATTGCTAGGAAAGATATTGAATGTGCAGGTGTGTGTTCTAGATAGCTGGAAGACAAGGCAATGGGAGGGGTGGTGTGAATTTACCCGTTAGTTCGTGGACACTTTTATCATAAATCACCGCTTTCCTCAGATACTCAGCAAACTAGGGGTGAGGTTAACTTCTGATAAAATTCTGAATTTTCATATGGAAGACATCACATGACCACATTTCAAACACTGTGTGCAGTTTTGGTCTCCTTACCAAAGAAAGAATGTAAATGCATTGGAAGTGGTTCAGAAAAGATTTACTGGATTGATAGCAAAAACAGAAATTGCTGGAGAAACTCAGCAAATCTGGCAGCATCTGTGGGGAAGAAAGCTGAGTCAATGTTAATTATTCATCAGAGTCAGTGTCTCTGCATAACTGCTTTCTCTCCAAAGATGCTGCCAGACCTGCTGAGTTTCTCTAGCAATTTCTGGTTTTGTTTCAAATCTGCAGCATCTGCAGTTCTTTGTTTTTTTTTAACTAGATTGGTGACCTGACTGTTTATGAGGTAAGATTAGGCAAGTTGGGAATGTTTTCATTGGAGTTTAGAAGATGAGGGGTGATTTGATCGAAGCGTATAAGACTCTGAATGGTCTTGATGAGGTAGACATGTAACGGAGGTCAGAAACAAAAAGGCCAGAACAAAGGACACTATCTATAAAATTAGGGGTCACCTTTAAAGACAGAACAGAGTGGATTTTTTTTTTGTCTTGGTGAGTTGTATGAACTTGAATCACTGCCTTAGAAGGGAGTGGAGGTAGGTCATTGAATATTTTTAAGATGGAGGTAGATAGACTTTTGTTAGGCAAGGAAATCAAAGATTAAATCAGGGAATACATGGAAATGTGAAATTTGGAACACACACAATTCAGCCATGATATAATAGAATTGCAGTGCAGGTTTGAAGGACGAAATCACCTAATTCTGCTCCTTACGTTCTTATATGTTCACATAATGCCTTCATGTACTGGACCCCAATGATCAATACTCTTACATTTTGGATTAAGGCAATGTCCAGTGGGACCAATCTTTAAGGCAAGCAATTCAGTGTTGAATACTAAATAAAAACTGAAAGAACTGCAGATGCTATAAATCAGTAACAAAACAAAAATGGCTGGAAAAGCTCAGCAGGGCTGACAGCATCTGCAGACAGAAATCAGAGTTAACATTTTGGGTCGAATGAGGAAGGGTCACTCAACCCGAAATATTAACTCTGATTTCTCTCCACAGATGCTACCAGCCCTGCTGAGCTTTTCCAGCCATTTCTGTTTCTGTTTCTGTTTCCAATTCAGAGTTGAGCCCACTGTTGAGACTTGGGGGTTCAGATTTAATGTTCATGGATAGTAGTGCTTGGTTATTGGGAAACAGGATTCTTAAGAAAGAAAACCAAATATAGTCCAAGGCTGGGGACAGTTGCAGGAGCACAGTATCTGAATACGCCAAGCGTATTTGGACAGACACCACAACAGGTTTAGGTAATCCTTCAGTCATTATATTTGAGAATGTTCTCGATAACATACTTGCCTCATCACTCACAACATTTGTATTGATACATTTGAATTATGAAAGGCTCTACTTCTTGCTGAGTCAGTGTTGTAACTGCTATTGTTCAGGCAACAAAGTTAAACCAATAAATGGACAGATTTTTGGAAGGGATGTAATAATCTAGATCTAAATGTCTAGATTTTAAAAGCATCAAGGGATGTGGAGAAAAATATAGCCTTGAGTTAGAGGATCATCCATGATCGTATTGAATGGTGGAGCAGGCCTGTGGGGCTGAATGGCCTTCTCCTGCTCCGTTTTCCCAGATTGTATGTTTCCAATTTGGGAGAATGATTTGTCATAAACCTTTGATTCACCCAAGCAGAAAATACCTAATTAGGTGGTCACAATGTAAAAGGACAGTGTTCCAGGAAATGCATAATACAAAGATTGTGACCCCATACAAGGACAAGAGCAATAGCAACGATTGCTACAACTATCCAGGCAGCTCCCTGCAGAGCATTAGGGCGGGGGAAATATATAATTTTTGTTGTTGCTCTTGTGTGACTCTTGATCCCAGCTGATCACATCCAGTGTACTTTAAGAACTGGAAGATCTACAATTGATATGATCTCCTCAATCTAGCAACAGAAAGGAAATGCAATGAACAAAACAGACTACTATATATTGCCTTCATCAATCTCACCAAGGCAGGTAGTCTTGAGAGCAGAGGGAATCTGCTGCAGAAAATTAGTTGCTCCCAAAAGCTGCTCGATATAATCTTCTTTTTGGAACATGGGGCAATTGGAATCCTTTGGGATTTGCAGGGAGCCCATCAGAGTTGTGTTTTGGCACTGGTACTCTTTGGCATATCCTGCTCTTTGCTGCTGTCAAATGCTTTCAGGCCATTAGCAGAGAGTGTTTGCTTGTAGCAGACTGACTATAAGCTGTTCAATATTTATTCACCTGAATTCCAAGACAAAGGTATGGAAAGTCCTCATCAGAGAATTGCTCTTCACTGACAATCCGGACCAGCATTCCAACATGAAGAACACCTACAGTGGGAAATGGAGAAACTCTTTCACCCTGGAAGGAGTTTGGTTTGACCATCAGCATCAGGAGACAAATGTTCCAGACATTGCCATACTGCCATCTATCAGTGATGACAATGCAGTAATGGAGATTGGCACTAGCTTCACATATCCCAGCTTCATAATCACCAACAATCTGTTCATTGATGCTGAAATCAACACACATCATAAAATCGCCAACTAATACATCGAAGCTGAGTAATAGAACATGGAACAACAGCAACCCAACTGTAAACGTCAAACTGAATCTATCAAACCTGGATCCTCAACATACTCCTCTACAGTTGTGAGAACTGGACAGCAGATACTAAGCAGGAGAAAAAGCAGAATGCCATTCACCATTCCTGACTCAAGTGCATCCTTGGCACTTCTTCACAGTAAGAGATCACCAACTCAGAGGTGCTGGAGGACATTAGTTCCATCAGACATATTCATTACTGAGCCAATGATGTCTGCACTGGTTCACCTACACTCATTGGATGGATGAGTCCAAACACCTTACTTTGAGTGAACTGGCCACGGGATCACAAGCTCCTGGGTGTCCATATCTCTCCTGCACAGTCATTTGCAAGCAAGATGTGAAAATGATGGTCATTGACACTGACAGTTGGAAGACAGTCACTGACTACCATCTGGAGGCTGACAATTCAGATGAGCATTGGAAGACCCAAGCAGGAACAAACAGCTCAGGTAGCTCCGAAGAGGGCTTCGAGAAACCATAGGTCACCAAATGGTGTTGTGCACCTTCTCAGCCACTGTTCTCCTCTGCGGAGAATGCAGCAGATACTGCCATGATAGAGTAAGGCTCCTGAACCACACAATGCAACATTTAATGGAGCTGACTACCACTGCCATCCCATAAAACAGAAGGCTGCAAATGGACTTAACAACATGACAGTCAAAAATCTGCATGATAATGTAAATATAATCTATACATTATCGCCTCAAACAATAATGTACAGCAGCTTATTTCTAGGCTTCATGGAACTTTCTTCTTTGTTCTCAATAATGTAGTCTGCACTTCTCATTACATCAGAACATTATTAAAAAAAAACAAATTATGTGCAATACAAGACTATGATTTTCATGCTTATTTCGTAAAAGCAATTCAGTATCACTCACTGTAATCCCTGTGGATGTCCTTAAGACAGTGGCTAGCTAAGCTGCCTGGTGATTTACCATTGTGCTGTTACCAATGTGTTCAGGACAGATAACAGGCTAAAATGTTTTGTATTGTATCTAGTTGTTGCAATAGCTAGGGCTGTTTCTTCACAGAGGGCATTTTAGTTTATTTGTTCATTCTCAGGAGGTTGGCTAAATTAATATTTAGTTTCCATTGCTTATTGCCCATGGTGATGGTAAAAACCAAGTGGCTACCAGGCCATTTAAGACGGTAGTTAAGAATTGACAAAACATTGCTTAGTGTTTAAAATCAATTAATAGACCAACCATACAAGTTTTCCCCCAAGACAACATTACAGAACTATCTTCTTTTTTTAAAATGACACACTGATAGCTTTACGATCATCATCACAGATAACAGCTTTTTATCCATGTTGTGTTTAATTTTGGTTTTTAATTTTATTTAATTTCAACAGTTACCTCATTTACAAATGTAGGAATTCAGCAATGTCAATGTACAGCTGTGTTTCAACACAGCACAGATATAATCTTTTAACTTCTTTTGTCTGCTTAAGGAAGGCTGCATGGAACCTAACTCTAGTTTTAACATTGACCCCTATGAGAATCAATGCTTCACTTAGAGTCATTTCACTTAAAGTTGTGATTTTCAGGAATTTTAAGTGAGGACACCCTGTAACATGCAATTACATTTCTGACTGCCAGAACAAAAACAAGTAAAAGAGTTTTTTGAGGTACTGGTTGAATTTTCTACAATTGTGACTGGTAATCCTTCCACACATTGTAATGCAAACTTTCTAACTCCAGCAAGTATGAATTAAAATTCAATGTTAATTAGCACCAGGATAGCACCAGCATCAAAGAGTTAACACTGACAACATTTATTGTGCATCCCTAATTGCCCAGTTGTTGAGAGTCAGCTATATTGCTGTGGCTCTGGAATCGCATGTAGGCCAGACCAGGTCTGAATAACAAATTCCCTTTCCTAAAGGATATTAATGAACCACATGGGTTTTTAATGGTAATCAACAGTGGTCACCATTAGGTTATGTTTCAATTCCAGATGCTTTGAGTTCAAACTTCATCAGCTTTCATAGAGACATAGAGTCATACCGCTTGGAAACAGACCTTTCGGTCCAACCAGTCCCTGCCAAACATAATCCCAATCTAAACTTGTCCCACTTGCCCGCTCCTGGCCGATATCCCTCCAAATCTTTCCTATTCATGTACTTATCTAAGTGTCTTTTAAATGTTGTAACTGTGCTCCACCTACCAATTCCTCAGGAAGTTCATTCCACACATGAACAACCTATATGTAAAAAATTTGCCCCTCATGTTTTTTTTAATCTCTCTCCCTACGATTGAAAAGAGAAGTGAAAGGACACCAACCTTTAACCTTATCTATACTCCTCATGATTTTATAAACCTCTATAAGGTCACTACTCAACCTCCTGTGCTACAGTGAAAAAAGTCCCAGCATATCCAGCCTCTCTTTATAACTCAGACCTTCCATACCCAGCAACATTCTGGTAAATATCTTCTGAACCCTCTCCAGCTTAATAATATCCTTCCAAAAACAGAGCAACCAGAACTGGACACCATACTCCAGAAGAGGCCTCACCAATGTCCTGTACAAACTCAACATGACTTCCCATCTCCTATGTTCAAAGGAATGAACAGTGAAGGCAAGCGTGCTAAATGCCTTTTTAAACACTATGTCTATATGTGATGCAAACTTCAAAGAATTAATTGTATACGTCGTGCCCCTGTTAGTTGTACCAAAATGCAATACCTCGCTACTGTCAAAATTGAACTCCATCTGCCATTTTTCAGCCCATTGACCCATTTGATCAAGATCCCTGTGTAATCTTACAAAAGCTTCTTCACTGTATACCATGCCACATGGGGATTTGAACCCATGTCCCCACAACATTGTGCAGGGCTGGATGAACACAGCAGGCCAAGCAGCATCATAGGAGCAGAGAGGCTGACGTTTCAACATGGTGACCTGGATTACCAGCTCAATGACATAATTAGTGAGCCATCACCTCCTCTGGGTTCCCACCAAAATAGCTGTGAATCTGCACAAAGTGTATGCATGAATGATAATTGCTGGATGATTGCAGTTTTAAAATGATGTTTACCTTTTCATCAGAACATAACATCGCATTTTACAACTGGAATTAGGTTGGATTGATTATGAATTCAAAAACTTATCCAAGGGTTTTAGTGGGTGTTTATCAGAGTCAAATTTTCCACAGGTTAGATGGTAAAGAGAATACAAATAAAATGGCATTTATTTCTGATAGAGAGGCCCATAGGAAATTCTGAGTAAAACTTGGTTTATATGGCATTTTCCCAGATGACCACTGCTGGCACCTTGTGGTAACACCTCTATTATTAAATAGTTCAGAGTAAGGGTTGTTTGAGATAGTTCACTGTCATTAAAGCCGTCTTTGCTGAAGCTTGTGCCTATCTAGTGATTATGGTCATATATCCACAACAATATTGTATGTGCAGAAGAGGGACTATTCTAAGGTAACAAGAGGCTTATTGTGTGATAGCAAAAAGTGCAAATTTATGTGATGAGCCATAATTATTGGGACTTTAGGGAGCTTCTTCAGAAACATCTGTTCCCTCCAAAAGCTAGAGGAGAACTCATTGACCTGAATCTGATCATATTTTGGCTGAATCATTTTCATCAAGATTCATGGAGGGTTTCTTTCTGCAAGGTCTAACAGGGTTAATTGCACCATTATCCCAAACTCACTTCATTAACTATCAACCCCACCTCTATGACATTCCTCACACCCATGGTAGCCCAATTCTCTCACTCGCAGTATACAGATATCCTCAGATCCCCATCTTTAAAAGGCTGTTGTATACCTAGGATAACAAGGTGTAGAGCTGGATGAACACAGCAGGCCAAGCAGCATCATAGGAGCAGGAAGGCTGACATTTCGGGCCTAAACCCTTCATCAGGAATGCTCTACACTTTGTTATCTCAGATTTTCCAGCATCTGCAGTTCCTACTATCTCTGTTGTATACCCAGTTGTGCACAGTCAGTCTAGAGCTGCCCGGAACTGTTTGTGACATTTGC
This sequence comes from Rhincodon typus, assembly GCF_021869965.1. Lineage (NCBI taxonomy): Eukaryota > Metazoa > Chordata > Chondrichthyes > Orectolobiformes > Rhincodontidae > Rhincodon > Rhincodon typus. The sequence goes on along the minus strand of NC_063361.1, from coordinate 26,166,219 downwards.
CCCAGACATGGCAGATAAGGCGATATCGGTGCCCCACTTTGTGGACAGAGACCTGGAGAAGGGAAGCAGAGGAGGAATGTTCTCTTCCCACCAGCCTGGCAGAGGAGGCAACAGCACCAGCCGCTGCCAACCTGGTCCGACGTTACCCACACAGGTCAGTGACAGCTCAGCTTTCTGAAGGAATGCATAACAGTGCAGGAAGAATGTCAATGACCTTCTTCTCCTTGCTAGGAGAAGTACCAAAGTCTTCTCTCTGCTACCTCACACTCACTCTATCTCTGCTACTGCACACAACTCCTACCAAGGCTCATGCTCTATCACTGTCACTATTGCATGTAGCATTTTCCCTCCCTCACTCCTACCCATCCATTATCTCCATCTCCAAACCCTCAACAGCAACCTTGAACTGGTTCTTGAAGGATTGAACATTTACTTAAAGTATTGTGTAAAGGATATTTCTGATGCGTTTTTGGTGTGCTAAAAGAAAATGGGGAATATTCAATTTTCTGCTTATAGTATAGGTTGCCTACAAATATAGTGTTTAGTAAATAGTGCTTTTCATCTGTTGTTGCAGTATAAGTCTTAAAGTGGGAAATCTTGTCATGTTATCCTTTTCAACTATTAACTGGAAGTTTGAATTTGCTTTTTAAAAGTTATTGGTCTCAGCCAAGTTTGTAAGAAAAGATTTAAAAAACAAGAGAAAAATATATAGAAAAGGGAGCTGAAGTTGTTTTGCTTCTTGAACAGCTAACCAGAATCAATTGGGTAGAGTTTCCATAGGTAATTGTTGGACCTTCTGCAGAACAAAGTTCTTCCAACTCATAGTTGAAGTACTGTGCTCTCACCAAGCCTCATTTCTATATGGGTCTAAGGGCCTGTTAGACCATAAGGTAGAGGAGTAGAAATTAGGCCGTTCAGCCCATCAAGTCTTCTCTGCCATTCAGTTATGGCTGATAAGTTTCTCAAAGCCATTCTCCCACTTTCTCCCCATAACACTTGCTTCCTTTGATAATCAAGAACCTATCTATCTGTCTTAAATATACTCAATAACCTGGCCTCCACAACCTTCTGTGGCAATGAATTCTATAGATTCACCACACTCTGGCTGAAGAAGTTTCTTCTTATCTCCGTTCTAAAGGGTCTTCCCTTTACTCTTAGTCTGTGACCTTGGATCCTCGTCTCTCCTGTCAATGAAAACATTTTCCCAACATCCACTCTGTCCAGGCCATTCAGTATTCTGTAAGTTTCAATTAGATCCTCCCCATTCTTGTAAACTCCATCAAGTATAGACCCAAAGTCCTCAAATGTTCTTCATATGTTACACCTTTCATTCCTGGGATCATTCTCGTGAACCTCCTCTGGACCCACTCCAGGGCCAATACATCCTTCCTGAGGTATGGGGCCCAAAATTGCTCATAATACTCTAAATATGTCTGACCAGAGCTTTATAAAGCCTCAGAAGTACATCCCTGCTTTTATATTCTAGTCCCCTCTTGAGACAAATGTCAACATTGTATTGGCCTTCCCAACTACCGACTCAACCTGCAAGTTTACCTTAAGAGAATCCTGATCTAGGACTCCCAAGTCCTTTTGCACCTCAGATTTCCGAATTTCCTCTCCATTTACAAAATAGTCTATGCCTCTACTCTTCCTACCAAAGTGCATGACCTCTCACTTTTCCACATTGTATTCCATCTGCCCCTTCTTTGCCCACTCTCCTAACCTGTCTAAACCCTTCTGCAGCCTCCCCGTCTCCTCAATGCTACCTGTCCTTCCACCTATCTTTCTATAATCTGAAAACTTAGCCAGAATGCCCTCAGTTCCTTCATCCAGACCATTAATGTATAAAGTGAAAAGTTGCAGTCCCAACACTGATCGTTGTGGAACACCGCCAGTCACAAGCTACCATCCTGAGAACGACCCTTTTAACCCCACTCTGGTTTCTGCCAGACAGCCACTCTTCTTTCCTTGCTAGCACCCTGCCTCTAACACCATGGGCCCTTATCTTACTCAGCAGCCTCCTGTGCAGCGCCTTGTTAAAGGCCTTCTGGAAGTCCAAGCAGATAACATCCATTGGCTTCCTTTTGTCTAACTTGCTCATTACCTCCTCAAAGAATTGTCAGGATGACCTCCCTTTGATAAAACCATGCTGACTTTGCCTTATTTTACCATGCACTTCCACATATTCAGAAATCTCACCCTTCACAATCTTAACAATGACTGAGGTCAGGCTAATCAGCCTGTAATTTCCCATAGAATCATAACAGTGTGGAAACAGGCCCTTCAGCCCAACAAGTCCACACTGACCCTTGGAACATCCCACCCAGACTCATCCCCCATAACCCACCTAATCTACACATCCCTGAACACTATGGGGCAATTTAGCATGGCCAATCCACCTAACTTGCACATCTTTGGACTGTGGGAGGAAACCAGAACACCCGGAGGAAACCCACACAGACACAGGGAGAATGTGCAAATTCCACACAGACAGTCACCCGAGGGTGGAATCGAACCTGGGTCCCTAGCACTGTGAGGGAGCAGTGCTAACCACTGAGCCACCGTGCCGCCCATCTTTTGGCTTACTCTGTTCTTAAACAGGGGGGTTACATTAGCAACTTTCCAGTCCTCTGGGACCCTCCCTGACTCCAGTGATTCCTGAAAGATCACCATTAATGTCTCCACTATCTCTTCAGCACTCTGCAATGTAGTAAATCTGGTCCAGGTGACTTATCCACCTTAAACCTTTCAGTTTTTCTAGCACCTTCTCCTCAGCCCCCGAGTCTCATAAATTTTTAGCATGTTATTTGTGTCTTCCACCATGAAAACTGATGCAAAGTACTTATTCAGTTCCTCAGCTACTTCTTTGTTCTCCATTACTGCTTTTCCAGTGGCCCAATGTCCACTTTTGCCTGTCTTTTGCCCTTTTTTTAATCTAAAGAAACTCTTGCAATCTTCTTTTATATTACTGGCTAGCTTACTCTCATATTTAATCTTTGCCCTCCTTATTTCTTCTTTTGTTGCCCCCTGTTGGTCTTCGTAGGCTTCTCAATCCTCTGACTGCATGCTGCCCTTCGCCACATTATATGCTTTCTCTTTTGCTTTTATGCTGTCCCTGACTTCCCTTGTCAGCCATGGTTGCCTCATCATCCCTGTACCATACTGCTTTTTCCTAGGGATGATATTTTGCTATTTCTCACGAATTACTCCCAGAAACTCCTGCATTTGCTGTAGCACTGTCTTTCCTGCTACCCTCTTCTCCCAGCCAATTCTGCCCAGCTCCTCCCTCATGCCTCTGAAGTTGCCTTTATTCAGCTGCAATAAATTCAACCATATTATGATCACTGCCTCCTAAGGGTACCTTCACCTTAAGCTCTCTTATCAAGTCTGCCTCACTGCACATGACTAAATCCAGTATTGCTTGTTCCCTAGTGAGTTCCACCACAAGCTGCTCCAGAAAACCATCTCGTAGACATTCCACAAATTCCTTTTCTTGTGATCCACTACCAGCCTGATTTTCCTTGTCCACCTGCATATTGAAATCCTCCGTGATCACTGTAACCTTGACTTTCTCACACATCTTTTCTATCTCCTGGTGTATCTTGCGCTCCACATCCTGGCTACTGTTTGGAGGCCTGTACATAACTCTCATTATGGTTTTTTTTAAACGTTGCAGTTCCTCAACTCTTACCCATACAGATTCTACGTCATCTGACCCTACTTTGTTTCCTGCTATTGATTTAATTTCATTTTTTACTAATAAGGCAACCCCGCCTCCTATGTACATCTGCCTGTCTTTTTGATAGAATGTTTATCCTTGGATATTTAGCTCCGAGTCCTGATCGTTTTGCAGCCACATCTCTACGGTACCCACCATATCATACCTACCAATTTAGATGTGCGCCACAAGCTCGTTTACCTTATTTCGTATACTGTGTGCATTTAGTATAACATCTTTGGTCCTGTATTAACCATCCCTCTTCTTCTTGCCATTTTAGCTAACCGTAGTAGCAGATTAACTACTAGTGAGCCTCAATGAGAAGAATTACTTGCTTTAACAATAAGAAAATGTAGAATCAAGCCGACAACCAATTTAAGATTGTTAGTCAGGCTAACAGTCTGGAACACTGGTACTTACTGGAAGCTATCTTAATATACAAGGCTCTGCCCCTTCTATCTGCGAGGAACATGCACTCATATTGCTCCTGTTTCAACTCAACAGGTTACAGCCATTATTCAATTCATTTCTCATGGCCATGCCTTGGCCAATCAGAGTCAACATGCCTGCTTTAAATTTAAATAAATCTTAACAGTTAGCTGTCAGTCATCATTTAACTGGTGCAGTCTCCATGGCCACACCTTTAAAAATCAAATTCCACTCACAATTATAGCAATAGATACAAGTTAAATTCCAGCTAGACATAATTACTGAGCTATCAGGAATCAGAGACAAAACATCTGTTTTCAAGCTGCTTTCTCTCCCATCCATGACTGTGATATCAATAGATTGGGTGAAGCCCAATGCAGTTTTCTACAGTAACCCTTTCAGGACTGTTACCCTACACAACAGGGACCTTCTACAACACTTAAGCAGAAATCCCAGAGAAATGATGTAAATGGTCAAGCATTTGGTCACCCATTGACTCCCTCTTTGGTTTGTTTTCTTTGTCTGATTGTGCAGCTGTCCTATCATTCAGGACATTTTCCTGCACTAAAGGGACGATATAAAAACAAGTTAGTGTTCAAACTTTGATTACAGACTATTGACCAAACATTAAGACATGGCAAAACATTTTGTTTTGCTCCACAAATCCGTTCATTCTTAGTTGCTTGAACTGTTTTCGCTTTGCTTTACTTTTCAACATGCAACACGAGCAATGAAATGAAAATGGCAAAAATAAAAAAAGCTATACTTTACACATTTGAAGTCAACAAATAACAGTTTTATGTTAAAGGTGATTCATGGAATAATATTTAAGCTTTTAGAATTGAATTTGAAGATTTCTGTTTTCCACGAGCTAAATCTATGGCTGCTTTAGATGTCAGGTGTGTGGGTAATATCTTTTAGTAATCATTTAATTGAAAAAAAAAGGCAAACTTTAAAGAGAAAGGAAAGCAAAGCATACAAACAAAATTGTTGCACTTTATGTAAATAGTGCAACGTCTCTTAATTAAAGCAAACATGAGAAGTGTGAACACCAGAATGGAGCGAATGGTCTAAATAGCCTGTTTGTGCCGTTTTAAAAAAATGTATCCCCGAGGTGTTTGTGCCACTGATTAGACCAGCATTTATTCTCCCTGTCTAATTGCCCCAGAGAAGGTGGTGATATGCTGCCTTATTAAACCGCTGTAATCCTTGGAGTGTAGTTACACCTGGAACTGTTAGGAAAGGAATAAATAATTTGTTAATTAATATATACATACTGAGGATAAGAGGCATTGCAGGGCAAAGAGCAAGTTCATTTGGAATGTTTTCAGAAATAATATGTAAGTTTACCTGGGAGATCTGCAACTTTACTATTTTGCGATTAGTAGAGCGAGAAATATACTTGACATTGTGTCAGTTCTGAAAAGAATAGAGCTTAGATGAATTTGCAATAATAAAGCAACAGGTGGACTTCAGGTCCCATCAGAAATGGTCCTTCAGGTCCTGGCCTTCACAAGCTATGGCATGACAAAATTATTAGTTTTAAATTATGCTGATAAGCAAGTGTAATATTTCAGACACAGCACTCAAGAGATGCGAAATTACACCATCCTCAAATCCACATATAATGGATAGCCTCATCCAACTTCTGACAAAAAAAAGTCTTTCATTCAACTGTTTATTGTAATTAACTGTCAAAGTATTGGCAGCCATACAGTCACAGTCACAGAGTCACAGAGTCATAGAGCACGGAAACAGACACTTTGGTCCAACCAGTCCATACTGACCACAATCCCAAATTAAACCAGTCCCACCTGCCTGTTCTTGGCCCATTTCTCTCCAAACATTTCTTATTCATGTACTTATCTAAATGTCCTTTAAACATTGTAACTGTGCCTGTATCCACCACTTCCTCTAGAAGCTCATTCCACACACGAACCACTCTGTAAAAAAAATTGCATCCATATTGTTTTTTAAATATTTCTCCTCTGACCTTAAAAATATGCCCCCTAGTCTTGGAATCCCCATCCTAAGGAAAAGACACCTGCCATTCACCTTATCTATACCCCTCATGATTATATAAACCTCGATAAGATCAGCCCTCAACCCTCTACATTCCAGTGAAAACGTCCCAGCCTATCCAGCTTCTCCTTATAATTCAATCTCCCTATTCCTGGCAACGTCCTAGTAAATCTCTTCTGAATGCTCTCCAGCTTAATAATACCCTTCCTATAACAGGGAGACCAGAACTGAACACTGTATTCCAGAAGAGGTCTCACCAATGATATAGGCATTGTAGAGAGAAATCTTCTTATCACTTGCATCTGGAGAACCAATAATGGATGTGAAGGTGGTAACGAAATGTGAGTTGTGATATTTTAGTCTGTCTGGTTTAGAAATACGTACATGGTATGATCCATTTTCTATCCCACTTCCACAAACTAATGGCCATAGTTGAGATTAAGTTTGATCTGTACATAGTTCGTTGACAATTCAATTTTTCTAAGTTATCTCTTAGGTCTTCTAAGTGTAGCAATTGTCATGGCAGATGATAAATTTACAGCAGTTTGTGTTGTGGGAATAATACATGTTTGTAACTGGACTGAAGTGCTTAGGGAGGTATTTTCTTTTGATCCTTAATAGCTGACTAAATCCGGATCATGACAATCTTCTACCTTTGAGTTGACTTGAACTCACATCTTGAAGTGGAATAACAGTCTTTTAGGGTAGAGATTTGAGACTTTCTAAATCAAAATTGTCAGGAACTCTTTCAAGTCTCAGTTGAGCCATAAATGGATGAATGTATGTTAGAAAATAATGAAGATAGTCAAGCCTCCTTTAACAACACTTTTCATATCTGTAACTTTTGCCGCCTGGAAGGCCAAGGGGTATGGGAATACTATTACCTGCAAATGGCCCTCTAAACCACACACCATCCTGACTTGAAACTGTATTGCCATTCCTTCTCTGTTTACGGCAAAAAGTCATGGAACTCCATTCTGAATACCACAGTGGGTGCATCTACACCACATGAAGAATCATGGTTCAAGAAGGTAGCTCCCTGCTATCTTCTCAAGGGCAATTAGCAATGGGCAACAAAAGCTGCCTAACCGGTCATGTCAGTCTTCCGTGAAAGAATAAATAAACCATAAACACATAAGTGAAGAGTTATTTTCCACATTCTACTGGCAACATCTGAAAATATACAAAACTTTGTGATTTTGTTCTGAATAAAAGATAAAGGAAGGTAACACGGGGTCAGCTTACTGCTTCCAAAACATTATGCTTAGAGATTGATGTCTCTCGTCATCAAAGCCTAGGGATTAGAAATAGATCTTCTCATCCATTAAACCTGAGCAAATATAAATAAAGCCAGAAAACGTGGAAAGGTTAGTAAAGTAAAAGAAAATTGCAAATATGGAACAAAATGTTAGAAGTACACCAAACCTTCCAGCACCTGCAAAGACTGAGAGAACATGTTAGTGTCTGGCTTGTAAAGCCGCTTCAAAAGAAAACTCAGAGATAAGTAATCTTTTTCTTGCAAGGTCGTTTCCTAGGCTTTTCACTAACGTTTTGTTAATGTCCCTATTGCTCTTCAAGTGTCTTTCATCACTTCTCTGAAATGATCCATTGTATCATTTAACCAGTTCTGCTATGACATTAGGCAATGATGGCCTGGTGTCCAGTTGAGGAGGGGTAGTTAGCGCCTCCCTTTTCTAAGTCCCCAGCCTGGGTCAGTTGATTTTTTTTAAATTTTTTTTTGCATATAGCTAAGGAACTTCAATTAAAATGCAATTAACAAGACCAAAATGAAGAAGCCAATTTGGAAACAACCAGAGGAATTTTATTACCTACCACTGTAACAAAAAAGAACATCAGGTGGATACACAAACACTAGTAATAAATTTAAAAAGGTGGCTATCTAGTCCAGCTAAAAAAGTAAACATTGCAATTTAAAATTAGTAGTGCCCCTTAAGAATTATATTTTAAATATGAGGTCGATTGTTTAACTGTTGACTCATATTCTACATCAGTGGGAACATTTGTAGATTTTGCATCCTTAGTCAATAGTGGTTGTCCGATGTTACTTTATCACTGGGCATTGATTCTGAGGTGAGAAGAAAAGAGAGAAAGTCTTGCAGTTACCCTTACAAATACATTATCATAAAGTGTACTCCGCTGCTGAAAGGCAGAAGTTGAAATATAGTTTGTGCACCTTCCAGATTCAAGTTCTGTTGATTTTCCCAAACTGGATGACCACCAGAAACTTTCATCTGAATGCGTAATTTCTGAAAAGTTGTGATTCAACAAGCGTCACAGATTTGAGTTTCAATGCCTTTGAAAATAATGTTAATTTTTGGTCAAGACTAATCCCTGTTTATGGATGGTTTCATGAACTTAGTTCAATCTTGTCAGATGATCACAGGAGCCATTTTAAGTCAGTATTTGTCCTTTTCAAAAGTTAATTTAGTCCATGTATGTCTTAGATAGCTAAATCAGATGACGGAAGCTGAATATTAATAGTCCATGCTTACTAATATCATAACAATAGGGATTGTAACTCATTGGTAAGTATGTGTTGTCACATTTGTTCCACTTGTTTTCTTTTTCTCTCTTACACATGACAGAGCAGTTCAGCTTCCCTTCAATATTTAGCACTGAAATATGCTGACATTCTCCCTTTAATGACTTTCTATCTTTCATGTTTTGATAAGAACACCTGAAATGCTGAAGATCAACATTCTTGCCATTTAAAGTATATCTTGCTTTTCTATTCTTCATAAAAAAGTAAATGGCCTCACATTTCCCCTCTTGCTTGTCACCTTCTCACCCCATTCACTGACTATATCCTGTTGCTGACTCTGTCATCCTTTCAGCTTTGTATCTTCAGCAAATTTGGATAAATTGCACTCAGTCCCTTTATATAAGTCATTGCGATAGGTTGACAAGGAACTTTTTAAAAATTTAATGTGGATTGCGAAGCAATTTTTTTTAAGTGAATGCTCAATCTTTACAGGTCCTTAATGTCAAGTTGTCATTTGACAGATGGAGTAAAAATGTGTGTACCACAGCTCTGTTGGGTTTTGAGCCATCACTCTCCTTTGGGCTACAGTAGGACTGCAGGAATGTGACTGAAATCACCGCAATTGCAAACTACACAAGCAATAAATGTATAGACAGCCCAGTGCCTTTAGTAGATTATAGTCTCAACGACTGAAAATGAACCAAAGAATGCATTTCTGTGGACAGACTGCAGTTTGCCGTATATTCAGACTGTTTTTGAAACATGCAGGCGTGCACATCTGGTGAGATTGAAACACTGGGCTTTTTATCGTGATGCCTTTCATGGTGGAACAGGTTGCCATCGCTCACTGTGTTGGCTCAACTATAAATGACACCTACTTGGTTGAGGCATTGCAGATCTGCAGTTAACAATGGAATTATCCTGTCATGAAACAAAATGCAGGAGAAAAGTTGTGGAGACATTATAGACAAAATTAAGCTGGAGACCTGGCAATTTATTTCAGTTGGAGTAATGAGGAGGAGAAATATCAAGGAGACAATTCTAAAGAAGGTGTAGGAACAGTTGGACTATGAGGTGTAGCACCACGAATCATTAAAAGTAAAAGAGCAGGCTGAGAAATCAGCTAATAAAGCATATAGGATCATGGAACAAAAACAGAAGTTGCTGGAAAAGTTCAGCAGGTTCTGGCAGCATCTGTGAAAAAAGTATCAGAGTTAACCTTTCGGGTCCGGTGACCCTTACTCAGAACTGAGGATGGGTCACCGGACCTAAAACGTTAACTCTGATATTTTCTTCACAGATGCTGCTAGGATCTGCTGAGTTCTTCCAGCAACTTCTGTTTTTATTCCTGATTTACAGCAGCCGCAGATCTTTTGGTTTTTATACAGGATCCTGGACTTTGTAAATAATGGCATAGAGTATACAGCAAAGAGTGAATAAACCACTGGTTCAGCCTCAAGTAGAGTATTGCGTCCATTTCTGGGCTCTACCCCTTTGCAAGACTGACTCCAGGGATGAGGATAGATTGGAGAAGATAAAGAAGAGAAGATTAAGTGAAGATTTGTTCAGTGGTTCAAACACAGGAGGGGTCCAGGCAGAGTTGAGAGGGAAAGATATTGCCATTGGCAGATGGTTGGAGAATATGAGGACACATATTAAAGTAAAAGAAGTGTCAGTGACACGAGGAGAAATTTTTATTTGTTTGTACAGTAAGTGGTCAGGATTAGGAATGTACTGCCTGCAAGTGTCGTGAAGGTCAATTCAATCCAGGCCTTTAAAAGAGAATTGGATAATTATCTGAAGAAAAAGTAAATCTGTAGGGCTCTTAGGAAAATGTGTCAGAGGGGAAACGGGATCAGCTTCTCTTGCAGAAAGAGAGCTGAAACATGGCAGCCTCAATGGTCTGCTTCTGTGCATTAACCATTTTATGATCTTTGAACAAAATCAAGGAATATCTCAAAGGAAATAAATGTTGCTGAGAACAAACAGCCTGCAATCCTCAACAGTGCAACTTGTACTGATAATTAAATAGCAATGCTCTTTATTGTCAATCCATTTCATTTTACTGCCTTAGAATGATGCATAATAAGGATATGCCTGTTACTGTGTCTGTGTTCTTTCACCATAGTGTGTTACTAAACTCAAAAACAACAATTGCCCCCTCGAAGTAAGATTGACTTCTGCATTTTCATACGTCATAACATAGAATATTTATCACCTCGCTCCATCTCTCACAAGGAGGTCTCTGCTCACTCGGCTGTGCAAAATCATAATTACAAACCTTTCACACAAGCAAAGCCATCATCTGTAAAACAGAATAATCGAAAATATTTCAGGCAGTTTTTGTTCTATTTTGCATTGCAGGAGGGTCACTTTGCCCTAAATCTTGCCCCTGTGCTTTTCTCAGACTTCCTCAGGCTGCACTGGGGGAAGATCAGTGGTAAGCTGAAGTGGTGGATAATATTTTATTGTACATTTATTGCAGTATATTATAGACCAGCTGTTTGCAATGATCTCTCTTATCTTGAAGGCACAAAAGAATACAGAAACAACATAATGCACTCAAGGCGAACACAAGGAGTCTTGATGATTATGATGCTATTTTGAGGGTAGCATTCACATAAATACTGCTAGTTATTAATTAACACCTATTACCAAAAACCAATAAAGCATCAAAAATTGTCCAATCTGACCTTTTTCTTGTTCAGAGAAAACGAGAAAGGAGAGCATTACTGCAATTTAGTCAAATAACAGGTTTGAAAGATTATGCTTCACCTTACATTTTTGGCTGATGTTATTTTACTGCCTTCCCCTTTCCCCTCATGCAACATTTTATCTCTTCTATACTGAGAATGAGACAGAGGGTAAATCATTAAAAAGTAAAATGTACTATTCACTGATGCTAAATTCTATGTGAACTGGATTTCATGAACGCACAAAGGTTCTGTCAACTAACATGAGCCGCTTACTTACATAATCCCAATGATCCTGTTCGTGTTATATGTTATTAGAGCACAGCTTAATAGCAAACCTGCCTTGATGTGGTAACCTGTCAATAACCTTTGTATTCAGATGCATTTTATCACCAAAAGTTGAACATTACAGCTTCTACGATGAGGAATTTCTCAGGAATTCAACAATAGACATTGATGGAAATAACAGACAGATAAATGTTTGAAATATATATGAAAGGGAGGTGATGGCATAATGGTAATGTCACTTGACCACTAATCCAGATCTCCAGCCAGTGTTCCGGGGGGCATGGATTTGGATTTGAATAACACCATGGCAGATGGTGAAACCTGAATTCAATAAAAATCTGGAATTAAAAGCTAGTGGCAGGGTGACCATACTTCTGATCACTGTAAAAGGTTCACCAATGCCCTTTAGGGAAGGAAATCTGTCATTCTTATGTGGCCTGACCTATACTTCGATGTGGTTGACTCTTAACTAGCAATTAGGGATGGGCAAAGATTTCATGAATGAATAATAAAATGAGATAGAGGGAAAGGTAATGAGGTCAGTTCTTCCGTTGCTCCAGTTACAACCAGCATAGACATATTGGGCTGAATGGCTTCATATGAACATATATATCTGGATTAGGATCAGGCCATTCAGCCTGTTTGCCATTCAACAAGATTGGACTGGATTGTGGCTTCAACCTAACTTTACTGTCAAGACTCTATACCTCTTTGACTCACTTGTTATTCTAGAACCTAGCCAACCCTGCCTTCAAAATAGTCAATGACACCATGAACACTGCTCTCTGGTGTGAGAATTCCACAGACTTATGATCCTCAGAGAGAAAAAAAGTTTGCCTCATCTCCATTTTAAATAGAAAATCCCTTATTTTTAAACAGTGTCCCCCAGTTCTAGTCCCTCATTGTGCACTTAACTATGCCATTATAAAACCTGCAATTTTAAGCCAACAAGAAAAAAAAGAGCATAAGTAATGGACAAGATGCTTGATTTTGCCACCAGTTAAAGCTTATAACAACATAATTTAATATATAACAATATTACAGCCTTTGTTGCTGCTTCCAGTCCCAGCAGGAGATCTTGTCACTGTAACCCAACAGCATGTTATCATTGTCAACCTTGGCTGGAGGGCAGACCTAGATATATAGTGCCTCTCCATGTACCCCGAGAAGAACAGTGATATTTGTATCTTTTGTTTATGATGCTTATTGGTTTTGTTGCATAGTTTAATTTAGCAGTACTTCTGAAATGATAAAATAATTGATAAATGTAACCCAAGGAGAAGGGAAGGGAACAATACTAGTCATAGAGTCATAGAGATATACAGCACAGAAACAGACCCTTTGGTCCAATTCGTCCATGCCGAACAGATACCCTAAACTGATCTAGTCCCATTTGCCGGCATTTGGCCCATATCCCTTTAAACCGTTCCTATTCATTATTGAAGAGTATTTCAGATTCCACATGATCATAGAGCACTCAAATTTTATTACTGCTAGAGACTTTGGAACGGAGACTTTCTGGACTGATGGGTTATTGGCATGAGTGTAAGAGATTGTGATAAATTGATGATAGTCATGTGACTGGAAAACACTTTTACAGAGGGCGCATCTAAATACCTCTGCTATTCTATTTGTCTCAATAGAAAGTGCATCACTACAAAGTCCTTTTTGAAATGAATAGTAACAGCAATAGAATCATTTGAAACACAATCAGGCCCCACCTCAACTAGAAAATGAAACTTCAGATTGTCATAAAAATCTCATGGCATTATCCTGAAGAGAGAAAATTATCCTCCACTTTCTCCTAGCCAACATCTATCCCACAGTTAACATTACTATAAATAGTGGCCAATAATACATTGTTATTTGTGGGAGCCTACTGTGGAAATTGGCCACTTTTCCCAAATTACACACATAACAGTGACTCCACTACCAAAACTACTGAAGTGGTTTTAAAGCACTGTGGGATGTCCTGTGGTCATGAAAGGTGCTAAATGAATGCAAGTCTTTTTTTATGTATTACATATATATATATATAAAAGAGAAAGAAAGTGCCTTACGGAATAGGGATGGAGGGAATTTGAAAAATACTAATTTATCTTGGAACTTGCTGCCCTGATAATGACGTACCAGCACATTTAAACAGATGACCCAGGATTAACAAGATGAATCACATGTAAAGATCCTCTGACAGAAATTTTTGACCTGTAAGATTTATGATGATAGTTTCTCAAAATAACATGAACTCCCAGGTTCAGTGCGAGGCCTCTTGGTTGGAGTTATTGGTGGAACATGATGACAGCTCACATGTTCAGGCAAACCAACAGTACATTACTTCATAATTCCTGAAGCTGGATATATAGGGTGTCCAGTTTTACTACACAGACTGGGCGGAAGCATTGATCATCATTTACAAGGTCTCTTCTCAATGCATGGTAAATAATTCCCAGTGCTAGCCACTTTTATTAGAAAGAATATTATAAATATTTTTTCACTTCCTCTTGAATCAGCATAACAACCTCCCCCGTCCCGACCCCATAACAGCAATAATATGGAGTAAAACTAATACCTGATGTCTTGTTCATTTATTCATTCATTGGTGGTTCCTCGCAGACGAGGATGGCTCTCTTCCACTCACAGGGTGAGTCCATAGGTAACTGTACAGACTGACATGGCTACCACAGGATCTGTTACACTTGGGGAAAAAGGGGAAGCTCCACCACTCATGATGTGACAGCGCACTCCTTACGCTGTTTACACTTGGCTTCTGCTTTATCCCGACAGCAAATCTCGAGGTGCTCGACGTCTTCCCACTTGCTCCTCCTCCACTTTGGACAGTCTGGGCCAGTGATTCCCAGGTGTCTGTGGGAATGCCGCACTTTGGCAGTGAGGCCTTGTGGGTATCACTGAAGCGCTTCCTCTGTCCACCAAATGAGTTGATGACGTACAGCCAAGTATTGCGCCGTTTGGGCAGTTGACCGATTGTGGTTTCATTAAAACACAGCTTTCGAAGGTTCCATGCTATTAAAATGAGCTGTAAAGTTCGCAGATTGCTGACCTGTGTTAGACGACATATCACCAAGTCCCAGTGACAGAGAGTTTCCAGTGCCCTTCTGATGACTGTCCTTGCAGTTTTGTGTCAGTTAGTAGAAGTCTTCTCTTTCTTAAAGGGGTGTTGGCTCATTTAAAAACCAATGCATCCAGGTTCATAAAATATTAATGATGACAAACATAGTGCTGCTCACGGGCACAGAGTATTGGCTCTGTGTTATGCCAGCTTTTGACAAGTCAAAGGGGAAATCTAAGATGATGCTTTGGGGACCGAAACATTTAGCCATGTCAAATTTCATCTCCATTCCCAAACAGTTAACAGTTCTTTCACTTTGCTATTTATTATTTAAGGACTTTTTATCATGGTTGGCTCTTAAATCGGATTCCAGGAGCTCGTTCCCAACGTTCTACCTTTTATAAGAGATAACAAGGTGTAGAGCTGGATGAACACAGCAGGCCAAGCAGCATTATAGGAGCAGGAAGGCTGACGTTTCGGGCCTAGACCCT